>NC_052162.1:73777205-74077645 GCF_902713615.1 Scyliorhinus canicula | reverse complement strand
CATCAAATAAAGTAACACAAAAAAGCACACATTTTGCACTTATAATAAATAGATTTTCAGTGATGGATTGGTCAGTACTTCCTACTGTTTTTGCAATCATAATTAAGTTTAAATTGGTCTTTAAATATCTTCCAGT
The DNA here is from genome assembly GCF_902713615.1 of Scyliorhinus canicula. Lineage (NCBI taxonomy): Eukaryota > Metazoa > Chordata > Chondrichthyes > Carcharhiniformes > Scyliorhinidae > Scyliorhinus > Scyliorhinus canicula. Next base: position 74,077,509 of record NC_052162.1, on the reverse strand, counting down.
GAAATTAGTTGCGTAAACAGATAAAGAAGCATTGCAGGCTTTTGGCCTATATCAAAAGACTGACTAACTGAATCATTTAAAGAAAGGGTAAAAACAAGAAGGGAGAGGCCACTTTGGTGAGTAGATCTTTGAGTTATTTCCAATTAAAGGTAGCAAGGACCAAGGCTCAATCATGAAATTAATAATTTTCGGGATTTACTGGTTTTAAAAAGATCCATAGAAGCCAAAGCATCCTTTAAATTAAAGAAGTGGTTGGAAAAGGTGTTCATGTAGTGTGTGATTTAACGGAGGCTTAGCGTTCAAGCAAGAGTGCGGCCAGGACATTTAATTGTGGGACAGGCCAAAAATGAGAATCGCACCGGGAGCCAATCTGCTTGCGATCTAACTGGCCCGCTCCCGTTGGGGAAATCAGGATCCCGTCGTGGCGAGAAACGAATAATCACCACTTAAACCCAATCTCCATACAATTAACGGGAGCAACTCCCTATCCACCGGCCTCCAGTAATCTCAGGTGGTCACGCTGGCGCTGATTAGTACTCCTTTTTAAAAACATGAAGCTGGCGGGAGGGCTGCTGCAGGGACCTGAGGAGGTGAGCATCTTCGCTCACAGCGCCCCCATCCTCCTGGTCGGTGCCCATAGGGCCCTGGGTACACCTTGGGACAAGGGGCAGCTGGATGAAGCCCCGGTTGCCCCATGTCATCTGACTCTGCCAGACTGTTGGCTGCCCAATCTCTGCAGCACAATGTCTATGCCCTTGGCAGCTGGGACATGCTCTGGCGCGTCCCGGCAGTGCCCAACTGTGACTGGAACCATGTCCCCAGTGACCGGGAGATGTTCTGCAGCGCCTCGGCAATCCCCACCTGGGACTGTGACATGCTCCGCAGTACCTCATCAAGGTCCTCCTGTACTGGCTGATGGCCCCCAATAACTGGGACATTCTGCCGAGATCCTCAGCCATGGCCATCATTGACTGAGCCACGCCTTGGACACGTCCACTCATGCTGCCGACATTGTGCAACAGGCTCTCCACTTCATTTGCCACTCTAGCAGTGTTGACCTACGTTACACACACTGTTAGCACCATCTCCTGAGCCCATAGCCTCTGGGACTCCTCCAATTGGCTCTGGACCTGCTGGAGTGTCGCAGACATCCTGCTCTGAATCTCACGACCACACCCAATTATCTGTTTAAGCTCTGGATAAACCTAGTCCAGAGGCTCAGCATCAGACTGGGACTCAGCTGGGTCCTGGAATCCATCAGACTTCCGGCTGCTGTCTCGCATGGGTATTCATGCCTCCACCTGATGTGTATCAGCAACTGTGTGGTACTCACCAGAAGGGCCCAAGAAACCTGTCCACTATTTTCGCCCACCAAGGTGTGTGTCTCTGCACTGGTGGAGGGTGGGGATGATAGCTGTGTCACAACTATTATTGTCGCATCCTCAGAGCCTTCCAATGTGTTTTCTGGGAGTGGAGGGGGCACCCCAGATGGGCCTGCAAGAGAATGGACATGTGGTCAGTGCGAGGGATGGGTCTGCTTGGCAATAGCAACTCACGTTTGATAGAACATCTGGGTGGGGGTCAATGGATCCTCACCTCTGCCCTATGCACCCACATTTACGATGGTCACTGCTCGGTCCTCGGCCACTCCTGCGACCTCCAAGGTCCGTTCCTCATAGAGGATGATGACGCCGATGCCCAGCACCCTGCCGCCCATCTTGGTTCTCTCCTGTCGGATAAGGACCAACATTTCCTGTGGAGACACAGAGGGGTCATCATCAGCTGCACGCGTGGTTACTCATGGGGGGGGGTGGAAGGTTTGGGGGGGGGCTTGTAAAGATGGGCCATATGGGGGTGGATGGAGCCTATGGGGGGATGGGGCATAAAGGAGGGGGGTGGGTGTATGGTGGGGTGTGGGGTATGGATTGGGTGGGGAATACAGCGGGTGGGGAGTATGGGGGGAGAGGGAAAGCATGTGAGGGTGGTGGGTGGTGTTGGTGGCCTGGTGGAAACTCACCCAAGCGGCCCGGTGGAAGTCGTTGATCTTCCTGTGGCTCTGGGTGCCAGTGCTCCTGGCCACGTTCCCCGAACTGACTGCCAATGCCTCTTCCTCTCAGGCAGCAGTGGCTGCCTTGTGGCTGATTTTCCATGATGCTCGGGGGGTAACAGGGCATCCCGTTTGGTCTCTACCACTTTCAGCTGTCTGGCCAGGTCGGGTTGGTTGTCTCAGTGGGGTTGGTTGTCTCGGCACCATGGCTGTGTGCTGAGTGGCGTTAGCTGTGCATGATCGGTTTAAGTGCTGCTCTGCCTTGTGTACAGGAGACTAGCAAGCGTGGTCCTGACGAATCAGCTCATGGCGAACCATGATTTGCGGCAAGAAGCATGTGGGGTCTCGTTAAATGAACCAATTAATGTTTTATAGTGGTGACGGCCTCGCCGGGCTGAGGGCCGGGAACCTTGCGGCAGTTCCCGTTTGCTACCACTGTTGTATTCTCTATTCTGCTTTACCTGGATGGCTCGGATGTGTAGTGTTGAAAAAAGAACACAACGCTTTGTTAACAAACAAAATGGTAAATTTATTTACACTACTAACTAAGATTTGTTCACATTCCTAAAATAGAAGGTCATTACATAAAGCTATGCTATCTCTAACTTACAGAACTCTCAAATATACAACTGTTCTCCATGCCTGACCCTCTTCTAGCTCTCTCCTAACTCTCAACTCCTAAAATCCCCCAAGTCGCATGATATATATGACTTCTGCGGTTCCCTCTAGCGGTATGAATTATTATCATTAACATGTTAACCCTTCACATCCCAGTCAATCTACATATCATGACACACAGTTGGAAACATTTTGGTTAAATCGTGCTCGTAGTGACCAAAGTTGAGAAGGAGGGAAGGAGACCAAGAACACAGAGAGATGATCTTAAGGCAAAGGGATGGGGAAAACTTTTTTTTAAAATTTCCAATTAAGGGACAATTTAGCGTGGCCATCCACCTACCCTGCACATCTTTGGGTTGTGGGAGTGAGACCCACGCAGACGCAAGGAGACTATGCAAACTCTACATGGACAGTGACCCGGGGCAGACATCAAACCGAAGTACTCAGCACCGTGAGGCAGCACTGCTAATCACTGTGCCCCGTGCCACCCCCTGATGAACAAAATCTAAAGGTGCCAAGTGCACAGAGAAGAGTTTAGAAATAATAATATAATATTAACATTGCATTGAAGTCACTGTGAAAATCCCCAAGTCGCCTCACTCCAGCGCCTGTTCAGGTACACTGAGGGAGAATTCAGAATGTCCAATTCACCTTGTTGGAGGAAACCGGAGCACGAGGAGGAAACCCATGCGGACACGGGATGAACGTGCAGACTTCACAGGTACAGTGACAAGCCGGGAATCGAACCAGGGTCCCTGTCGCTGTGAAGCAACGGTGCTAACCACTGTGCTACCATGCTGCCTGACCCAATTTTCTTTTGAAGAGGAGGAAAGAGAAATGTCTGTTCATGGCTGGTAGTTTAAATGAGTAGAAGAATCTCTTGCAACCACAGAAAATAAATCACATCATTGCACGTTTATCGAATTGTGAAACAGTTGTTTCAAAGGTACCACTGAAAAATAAGGAAACAAAACATTACAGCAGTTTCCTTGAAAGAGATTTGAAGTCATTTTGGATAGGAGCCTCATTCAAAATTTAAGGGGTTGGATTTAGGGTTGGGAAAGATGATGTGGATGGTATAGCCATGCTACCAACCCAGAGCCTGTAAGGAGCTTTGAGCAAATTTGAAGGAAAAGCCTAATTTGCATACAACTGCAAGTTGGAATCACTGGCCTCCTGCGTGCGGGAACCTTTCATTTCATTTTTTCATTTCATTTCTGGCTTGATTTGAGCAATGGGAGGAGGTTGGATGGTGGTAGCTGGTCGATAGGAACTTTAGTGGCTCAGCATTGGATCCAAACCATAATTTTAACTCAAGGGGCAGGGCTTGTGGATGGTTAATGTGAGGACCAGAGGATCACTGTTGGGCCAGAAGGACACACTAATGTCTCTTCTAGCTACATGATAATAAAAATCCCTGACCATTTCCCAAAGGAGGCTCTTTAAAGGTTTAAGTCTAGGTTTCTCATCAACTGGTATTGATGGGTGTAGCATGCCTAAAATTTGCCTCCGGCTTTGCTGATTTATTTGCTAAAGATGAACAATTAAGAACTTTGATTTATTCAGAAATTACCACCTTCTCTTGAGACAACCCCTTTATTTTGGTCAATAATGAATAACCACTGTCTTTTCACATCATGTTTCCAGTGACAATATGACCTCCTCCTCCTTCAGGGGCCATGCCCTAAGAGTGCATTGACAACCACAGACTTCGATTGTGCTCCATGATTATGCATGCCAAACACCTGTAGTGGTTTGCCATTGCCTTCTGCTGATCAGGAAACTCTCCTGTTCATCAGGCATATTGGAATGAATTTACAGGCTGATAATCAATTTGGTTGGCCTCATAATGAACACGCCTTTCATGGCCATCAAGTCCTGAAGAGGGACTTGAACCCTAAGCTCTTGGCCCCAGACTTGGGGGCACTCCTTATGTCCTACAAGACCTCTGATAATATGACCAAGTTTTTTGAAATTTGTGGTTGAACTGGTTTGGTGTTGGAAATATGTACAACAGCTCCAGATTAATATTTCTGCTACTTCCAGAAGAGCGATCAGCAGCGGAGGCAGGAGCACAGGCCCTCAAACAAAGTATAGAAGATTAATCCTTACTTACCAATCACTCCCCTGGGCAATTCTCCCTGACAACATTTCTCTGTTTCATACATACATACATACATACAATTTACAGTGCAGAAGGAGGCCATTCGGCCCATCGAGTCTGCACCGGCTCTTGGAAAGAGCATCCTACCCAAGGTCAACAACTCCACCCTATCCCCATAACCCAGTAACCCCGCCCAACACTAAGGGCAATTTTGGACACTAAGGGCAATTTAGCATGGCCAATCCACCTAACCTGCACATCTTTGGACTGTGGGAGGAAACCGGAGCACCCGGAGGAAACCCACGCACACACGGGGAGGATGTGCAGACTCCGCACAGACAGTCACCCAAGCCGGAATCGAACCTGGGACCCTGGAGCTGTGAAGCGATTGTGTTATCCACAATGCTACCGTGCTGCCCTTTATAGTTTCAATATAGTGCTGGTAATTGAGCTGCTGATACTACATGTGATGTGTTGGGTATGCTGGGTCTGATGCAGTGTAGAGAGAGACAGGCTTACAACACTTGAAGAGATTTTAATGAACAACTAACTACAATACATGCTTAACTGTGGGTTGACACTATGCTGACTTGACTGGAGACCTGAGGCTAACCTGACCAGACGATCTGACTACCACATGGTGTTTGTACTAGCTGCTGCTCACGAGCTCTGACTGTCTCAGAGGCTGGATCCCAAGAGAGCGGGAAAAAGGGTGCCCTCTGGCTTTATAGTGGTCGTGTCCTGTCTGGTGATTGGCTGCTGTGTTCTGTGTGCTCATTGGTCATCCTGTGTGTCAATCACTGTCTGTCTGCACTCCATCATATACCTGGGTGTATATTATGAAATCTCCCCCCTTTTGTTTTTGTAAAAAATATGTGTTCAGGTCTATAAATAATGAATATGTGAACAGGAACCTGACTATATACAGAATATGCTAACTTATATGCATGGGAAGGTGTCTAGTGCAGATAGTGCAGATAACACATGAGAAAAAAACGGTATGTACAGATGTGTAAACGATGAGATAACAAGGTAATGCAACATTCAGTCTATAAATTCAGTCTCTGCGGCGGACGACGAATTCTGGTTGATCGCCTCAAGGGTGGGTCAGGAGCTGCCTGCACCTGAATGGGCAGAACTGCCTCCATTCGGTGGTCGTAGAGGTCAGTAGAGTAACTGGCAGATCGGTGGCCTCATGGAAGGGAGCGTCCTGAGGAAGCAGTGTGCGAGGCGGGACATCACGGTGGGGTGGCGGGCGTGGAAGTCTACGCAGTGCCCGCCTGTTACGCCGGAGAAAGGAACCATCAGGCATACGAACGAGGAATGATCTCAGGGCCACTTGCTTGACCATCACAGCTGTGGCGGACCAGCCACTGTCAGGCAGTTGAACATGAACTCGGTCAGCAGGGACCTGCTCAGGGAGATCTGTGGCATGGGCGTCGTACGCCGACTTGCATTGGGCTCGAGACTGCTGCATTCTCTGTATGACCTGAAAGTAGTCAAGATCTGGAATGTGGCTAGCCGGCTCCGCCGTTCGCAGTGTGCGGTTCATAAGGAGCTGCGCTGGGGACAGCCCAGTGGACAGAGGGGTCGCTCTATAGGTCAACAGCGCCAGGTTGAAATCAGAACCCGAGTCAGCAGCTTTGCACAATAGTCTTTTAACGATACGGACCCCTTTTTCGGCTTTCCCATTTGACTGGGGATAGTGGGGGCTGCATGTGACGTGCTGAAAGTTGTACAGCCGGGCAAAATCTGACCACTCTTGGCTGAAGAAGCATCGGCCGTTGTCACTCATCACCTTGAGTAGGATCCCACGCTGGGCAAAAATTTCCTTGCATGCCTTGATTACCATCGCTGACGTGGGGTCAGACAGTTTGACCACTTCAGGGTAGTTGGAAAAGTAGTTCACCAGGAGGACACAGTCACGCCCCTTGGCATGGAATAGGTCAACACCAACTTTGGACCATGGGGTAGTCACCATTTCATGCGGCTGTAAAGTATCTTCAGGCTGAGCCGGCTGGAATCTTTGACACGTCGGGCAATTGAGGACCGTGTTGGCGACATCTTGGCTGATGCCTGGCCAGTAGACTGCCTCTCGGGCTCAACGGCGACAGTTTTCAACCCCCAGGTGACCCTCATGGATTTGTCTGAGGACCAAATCTCGCATGCTCTGTGGGATCACAATTCTGTCAAGCTTCATAAGGATGCCGTCTACCACCGTCCTTGACATTATAAAACTGGGGACACTGCCCCTTTTGCCAACCATCCGTGAGGTGCTGCATGACACGCAGGAGCAGAGGATCCCTGGTCGTATCCTCATGAATTTGCACGGCCCTCTCATCAGTGGCCGGAAAGTTGGATTGCACCTGCGCGTCTATTTGACAGACAAAATCAGTCTGCTCACACGGTGTGGTGATAGATCTGGAGAGTGCATCGGCAACAATGAGCTCTTTGCCCGGGGTGTACACCAGGTCGGAATCGTAGCGGCGGAGCTGGAGGAGGATACGTTATAGACGTGGCGTCATATCATTGAGGTCCTTTTGTATGATGTGAACCAATGGCCTGTGGTCCGTCTCGACCATGGTGTGAACTCGCTGAACCAGGCCTGAGCACCGAGCAGGGAAGCTCTGTTGGTTCCTATAATACATGCTTAACTGTGGGTTGACACTATGCTGACTTGACTGGAGACCTGAGGCTAACCTGACCAGACTATCTTACTACCACATGGTGTTTGTGCTAGTTGCTGCTCACGGGCTCTGACTGTCTCAGAGGCTGGATCCTGAGAGGGCGGGAAAACTGGTGCCCTCTGGCTTTATAGTGGCCGTGTCCTGTCTGGTGATTGGCTGCTGTGTTCTGTGTGCTCACTGGTCATCCTGTGTGTCAATCACTGCCTGTCTGCACTCCATCATATACCTGGATGTATATTATGACAACATGTACTCACACCTCCACAATTATGAGTTTGGCATCATTAAATGCAATGGAAATATAATCTTTTTCTGCTACAGCAGTAGTTGCACTCTTGACACATACATGGGTTTGTGCAGCCACTGAACCCCATGGTACTGGAAAGGTTTGAAACTGCAAAGAGTATCTGTTATATTTGTGTGCACATACTAGCAAATCTCTAATAGTATTTCTTAAAGGCTGAGCCACAGCAAATTGAGGAATGTCTCGTAACACCGTTGACCCAGCGGGTGCAAGTGATGTAGCAGGTGGCCACAGCATACATTTTCATTAGAAGTGATTGGGACAACTGACAGAAAACAAATTTACTGAATCTCTGAAAACTATCCTGCCGTTCACTCACCAGTTGCTTATTTATTCTGTCAAATTGATCTTCATAGTTAACTTTTTTTCCATCCAGCACATTACACCGTAACCGAATGCATCATGCCTTAAATATTTATGTCGCGTTATTTTCATTGGCTTGATTAACCGCTGTTTGTCAATTGGAAACAAGAAAACCAACCACTGAGTTCTCTTTTTATTTAAGCAGCCAATCTGAAACCAGTAACTGACAGAAACTGAGCCCAATGAATCATTCAAGTAAGTTTCACTGGGTGGCAGCTGAATACTCACATCTTAACAAAACCATATTTAAGAAAACAATGGACTTTGCTCATTGCTGTGAGCTTGCTCAATATTTTGGGGGATTTATTTTTTGTCTGTGCTTTCTTCTGCTCTGTCATCCCTCAGTTACTTTTCAGGCCTCTGGTAGTGAAAGGACTTTACATTCCTCTGTGTACATGCCAACTAGATGCCTACGTTATAGTGGATGTATATAAATGAATAGTTGGGCCAGAGTTTAGCGAAAAACGAGAACATTTGAATGACGCATGATGGAAGTCAGCCAGTAGCTTTAAGTGGGCAGAAAGAGGTTGTATCGTGTAAATCAAAACAAGTTATTGGCTGAATTGCATTGTCCTGCTGTTCACTATCTGCAAACGGTATTGTGCGTTTCACCTCCCCATCATTTCCATGAAGGTGCACATTGCTTACCTATTAAACTAACCACAGGAGGTTAAATTTGATACCCTTTTAACAATATGATCATTGTTGTTGACTGCCTTTCGTGCTTAGAAAGATAATCATTGCAGAGATTTTTTTCAGAGATATTAAAAATGACATTTTGTTTTCTTTTCCTTTCTGTCTGTTTCATCTTCCATTTAATCTGAACTTTCCTCTCTGCTTATTTCTCTTTCTGTATCTGTTTGGACATTGAATTCACACAGGATAATTCACCCATCTTCCTCTGTTTATTTCTCAGCCTTTGAATCATTCTGGCTAAGATGATAGATATGGGGCTGGATTCTCCAAAAATGAGGCTATGTCCCCACGCCAGCGTAAAAACGCTGCCGTTTCACTTTTGGAAAAGTCAAGAGCGATTCTCCTACCTGAAGGGGGCTGGCAGGGCCCTGGAGTGCTTCTCGCAGCTCTGGCTACGGAAACGGGCCCCCGTACTTCCGGTCGGGAGTCCGCGCATGCGCACAGCGGTGGCCAGCAGCGGCCGCCCCGTGCGACATGGCAGACTCGGACCACGGAGCTACATCCAAAATGTAGGCCCCCCCGAGATGGCGCGCGCGCGCCCGCAAATCTTAGCCACCTGGACGCCATCCAGGCTGCCCATGAGGCCCCACTGCTGCTCGATCCCCCTGGCCTCTGCCCGATGTTCTCAACAGACGTTACGTGGTTTGAACCACACCGTCGGGAACTCGGACAGTTTTTCCGGAGAACCTCTGTCAATGGCCCCCCAACTGGGGACCGGAGAATAACAGGAGCGGCGCTCCCGTGTAAAAATGGATTCTCCACCTCCGCGCCAAACGCAATTTCGGCGCGGGGCTGCAGAGAACCCAGCACACGCTGTTTGTCCCTTCATTCACCCAGACCCCAAAAACCTCTCTGTAGCCACCATTAACAGCTCACAGCAGCTACTTTGAGGATAGAAAACTTAAATACTGAAAAGTGCACAAACAAATCAAAATAACACGACATCCCATAACAGGCTTCATAAAAAATATGCCCTTGCTTGTCTGAACCTGCAATCAGAACACAAGCTGGAGTTTTATAAATTGTACTATGCAATAGGGTCTCACACATGCCAACAATTGTTGACTTTTTGGCCACTTCATTGCACTCAAAGATGGGAATTTTATGGAGCCCGGTAGAGTTGGAAAAAACATAACTTAATTAGGTGGGTTGCAACATCTTGATTTCCCTGTTGCAGGTTGACATGCAGAGACAATGGAAAAGATTCCATGTGTCATTTTGGGCGGGTTTGGTGGGGGGGCTTCTCCCCGGCTCTGCTGGTGGGTTCTTCACTGCTGTCTATCCACACTTAGCCATTTTTTGTGGTCCTGAGAAGTTTCTCCCCGATCAAGCCCACACTTAGAGCACAATTGGCTCTAAGGGATTGCAAGTATGTGGGGGATGTGGGGAGGGGGGTTGGGGGGATGGGAAGCATGGATTGGCCGGGGCATGGTACTGTGCTGGGCAGGGGCGGTGCTAGGTGCATGCTCGTGTGTGTGTGTGTGTGTGTGAAGGGGGGGGGGGGGGGGGGGGAGGCCTGGGGGCGTTTGCAAACTCATCCATGTGGGGTGCCATTCAGCCCATCACGTCTGCACCGACCCATTTAAACCCTCACCCAACCTATCCCCATAATCCAATAGCCCCTGCTATCCTTTTTGGACATTAAGGGCAATTTAGCATGGCCAATCCAACTAACCTGCATGCCTTTGGACTGTGGGAGGAAACCGGAGCACCAGGAGGAAACCCACGCAGACACGGGGAGAATGTGCAGACTCCGCATAGACCAGGGGTGGGCAAACTTTTCCGTGCAAGGGCCACATTCAGAAATTCACAATTTTAAAGGGCCGCATAGTATATTAATTAATAGTCCCGGTTGTAACCAATTAGCATGCGGCATATACCTCAGCGCTTCCCCCGGCGGCATCCTGCCTTTAGCCCTCTTTTTCTCTACTTTTCAAAAATGGCGCTTCACCCGGTTATGATTCTGGGCGCCTCATATAGAACATAGAACAGTACAGCACAGAACAGGCCCTTCGGCCCTTGATGTTGTGCCGAGCAATGATCACCCTACTCAAGTCAACGTATCCACCCTATACCAGTAACCCAACAGCCCCCCCCCCCCATTAACCTTATAAAAAATATATTAAAAATTTTAAAAAAAAATATATATATTTTTTTTTGACTTGATCTTGGTGGGCCGCATAAAGACCTTTGGCGGGCCGCATGCGGCCCGTGGGCTGTAGTTTGCCCACCCCTGGCATAGACAATGACCCAGCGGGCAATCGAACCTGGGACCCTGGTGCTATGAAGCCACAGTGCTAGCCACATGTGCCACCGTGTTGCCTGTCCTTATGGAACTAGCTGTCGGTCCTCCTGGTGACGTTCCCCAAGCTGATGGTCACTTCCACTTCCTCCCAGGTGGCACTGGCTTCCCTGTGGCTGGCCCTCCGATCCCCTTGGGGGAACAGGGCATCCCATCTGGCTTTGACTGCATCCAACCACCTGGCCAGGTCAGCATCCCTGAACCATGAGGTTGCACTCCTCGGTGGCACGGCTCTGAGCTGTGTGCGGTTTGCTCTACAGGATCGGTTTAAGTGCTGCTCGCCCTTGGTAGCAGGTGAATCAGCCAGCGGGACCATCATTCATGGTATAAAGCCCATGGCGCCTCGCTTAGTGAACCATTTGAGGTTTGATACTGGTGACACTTCATCGGGTTGAGCATCGAGATGCTCGCGGGAGTTTCCGCTCACTACCATACTTGGAAAACCTCTGAGTAGCAGGTCTGGCGAGCAAGTCCAGTTTCCCAGTGCTGAAAATAATTTTTAAGGCGTTATTGAATGGACAGGTTTCTAAGGGTACCCCGATCTCTGATGACTGGAGGGGCCCCCACTCCCCCACCCTCAATTGACTGAGAAATGTCACTCCCACACGCACACCCCACTAAGTGAGGACATCCTACTCTGGGGTCGATGAGGGCCCCTTCTTCAGGCCTACCCACACCCGTTTCAGATGCCCCCCATTTCAGGATCCCACACCACCTTTAGTGACCCCCTCATAGCAACCCCAACTCTTCATGGGCATGCCCACCCCCCCATGCCATGACCATTTGCAGTGTCCACCCTAGCACCCTGACACTGCCACAATAGCACCTTGGAAGTGCTAAGGTGATAGCCTGGCAGTGCCAAGGTACCTGGGTGCCAGGGGGAAAGCCAGGGGGTCACCCTGCCCTGTTGCTGACCACCAAGGGGCCTCCAATAGCCTGTGAGACACCCCAAGGGCCTTGTCCACGCTTGTGTGGACCTGTACTAAATGGCACCTGGCTGGGGTTTCCCTGGGGAGGCCGTTAAATTCCGGGAGCCGGACAGATCCAGCGCAGATATGGCCAAGTCGCTGTGAAACTGGATAGGTCATGCACGGTCTGGTTCACCTATTGTTGGTTGGTTCCAGATCGCGACACCTCGCAGGACCTGTGTCGATCCCGTGAGGCATAACCGCTGGAGGGAATCGCGGGGGTGGGGCTTCTACCGTTACTTACCGGCCGCATCACACTCCGATCCCGGCTAAACATGGCAGGTAGGTCGCGGCAAAAGTCAGAGGTGTGTTTGCTGTATGTTGAGCCTCAAGATGGCCTGTAGTTAGTTCATATTTGTGATATATTTATATGCCAGAATACTCATTAGCATGAAGCTTTTTAAAATGATCTCCTACTTGCTGCACACAAGAATCTAAGAGTCTGTTTAAAGTTAACGTGCTGCTGTTAGCTTTTGTTAGTTATATGTCATGTTTTCCTTGCTTAACTCTGTGACACAGGGGAGGGTAGCAGGAGAATGTCAGCTTGCAGTAAAGATGTGGAGATGCCGACTTTGGACTTTGGTGAGCACGGTAAGGCTGAGGATAGGCAAGAGTGAGTGAGTGGTGAGAGGGTATCGGAGGTTTAGTGGGGTTAAGGCCATGGAGGAGTAGAAGAAGGATCCAGCTGTATCAGAGGATTGGATCTGGGGCATGGAGGAGTAAAGTGGGAAAGGCTTGACATACTGGGCATCATTGGGGAGGACAGAGTGGGAGTCTAGGCAAAACAATAAGGGGCCTGAAGCCTGGTGTCAATACTGACAAAATGTGGATCTATCTCAGGGCATTGGCTGGCACAGTTCTGACAGGGTTTTGAGGTCACCTACTACACTTCAATTACTTCATCGAGAATGGTGTCAAATAATGTCAATTACAATTGAAACATACATAGAAACATAGGAAATAGGAGCAGGAGGAGGCCGTTCAGCCTTTTGAGCCTGCTCCGCCATTCATTATGATCATTACTGATCACCCAACTCAATAGCCTGATCCAACTTTCCCCCATATCCATTGATCCCCTTCGCCCTAAGTGCTATACTTAACTGCTTCTTGAAAACATACAGGGCAGTATTCTCCGGTCCGTCAGCCGTGTGTTCCTCGACGGCTTGCCCTCGCCACCTGCCAATGGGATTTCCCATTGTGGCCACCCTACACCACTGTGAAGCCAGCTGCCGTGGATGTGTTGCCGGCGCAATGGAGAATCTCCCCGCCGGAGAATCGTGCCTACAATATTTCACCCTCAACAACATCCTGTGGTAACGCATTCCACAGGCCGACCACTCTCTGGGTGAGGATATTGCTCCTCATCTCTGTTCGAAATGTTCTACTGCATATCCTCAGACTGTGAACCCTGGTTCCGCTATAAGGTACACCCTTCCTGCATTTACCCTGTCAAGTCCTGTTAGAATTTTATAGGTTTCTATGAGAGCCCCATATTTAGCCTACAAGTTCATTCAGATACCACAGATCCCACTGGACACACGAACATTCAATAAAGAGTGAACAGAAAAAAAACGTTTTTTTTTTCCACAATAAAAGAAATATGTCCAACTTTTCTGTTAGCATGATAACATGCCAACCATCAGATGTGGCAGTACATTTGGTTCTCTGGCTGCGCGAGTCTCAACAAACAATAATGTATACACGGCCAAAGTGAAACCAAGATAATGTGAAATATTTAAAAGGGAAATTTAAATTTGAAAAACATCCATTCCACCTTTGTGCTCTCTTATGTTAATGGTAATGGAGTTTGGCTGTGATACAGAACCTGTTTGACCAGGAGACTCTTTTAAAGTCCACCCACGGCTGCTGCATTGTAAGCTGATGGTGGGTTTAACCACTGAAAAGCTTTCCCAACTGTGTTATCACGCATGCCTCCTCTGCATGCCACTGGCATGTCAAACTTTACTTGTAATTGCGTGGGAAACAGGCAAGAGCAACTGAAGCACAGTTACGGTTACACTGTGGGGAATGACATGCTGCTGAAAAATGCCTCCACAAAATGCCTAACCTCTTTTTCTGAATGCATTCCATTCAACTGTATCAAGGGAGAATAATGGGTATATGTTCTGTGTAAATGGTTTATCAAGTGGTTCACCAGTAGGTAACAGCCATCCGTGTTGGGTTTGCAGTACAAGCAAGACCTTAAAAGGGTCAGCACTTTTTTCTTGTTATATGACAATCTTACCTTACTGGTCAAACAAAAAGAAATCTTTGATCTTCTTGAACTAGTTGTAGAAATCCATCCCTCAATATTCAGTATCAAAGCCCTCATAAATATTTACATTTTCACCTTGCAGCTCAATTTCCAATTATCTTCTAGTTCTATGACTAATAGCTGAGATATGCTGAATCTTCTTAACCTTTTAGAATTTTGCCTCGTGCCTCAAGGTTTCAGTAATAAGCAGCAAGAATGGCACATTTTATAACTGCACAGTTCTCATTGCCATTGGATCGACGCGGGAAAACACTATGAATTCTTTCCCTTTAAATGAATAGATCAGGGTAGCTCTCCCATCCATCTTTGGAGATCACTAATAATTGGAAACATGGATTAAAGTGATCAATTTCACCTTCACTTGGAATTAAAGCAGATTTCACAAAACTGTACAGCAACTTCTGAAGCCTCCCCTCCTTGTCAAAATGCTGATGCATTTTTCCAGCAGGTCAAGATGATAATGGTACCACTGTCAATCCTTCATGGGTTTTATGTTGGTGTTTTTTACCCTTTATTGGTCCTAATTCATGGCGTTCCTGCTCTTATTTATGTTCTATCCATTCTCTCCTTTGTTCCTTTTCTCATTGTTTGTAATCCCAGTTAACACTGATCTATTTATTTGGAACTTTGAGGGCAGCATGGGAGCACAGTGGTTAGTACAGTTGCTTCACAGCGCGAGCGTGCCAGGTTCGATTCACAGCTTGGGCCACTGTGTGTAGTCTGCATGTTCTCCCAGTGTCTGCGTGGGTTTCCTCTGGGTCCTCTGGTTTCCTCCCACAGTCCAAAGATGTGCAGGTTAGGTGGATTGCCATGATAAATTGTCCTTAGTATCCAAAAAGATTAGGTGGGATTCCTGGAGTATGGGGATAGGGTGGAGGTGTGGACTTTCCCAGGGCCAGTGCAAACTCATTGGGCCGAATGGCCTCCTTCTGTACGGTTGATTCTATGACTCTTGCTCTTTTGCTTTCTAACTTTTTAACATGCCAGCCTTGACTCAGCGATAGCTGGTGTAACTGCCTCTGCATGAGGAGGAGGTGGGATCAAGCACTGCTACAACACTTGACCACCTAAACTAGGCTGACTCGGCAGGCCCAGTGCTGAGGGAATGCTGCAATGTCTGAGGTGTCACTATTTCCATGAGGAAGAAACCACATTGTCTGCTCAGAAAATTGAAGGCTGGAAGGGGAATTCAAGATATAAAGTTAATTTATATGCGCTATTATTACGCTGAATCACGAGCCACAAATATTGTGGATGTAGCCAGCAGAGAGAAGCAGAAAGCTATTTGATGGATTTGAAGGGGCAGTGAAAATTGCATTAATTTTGGGCGGGCATTTGGCAGGATTGGAAGATCCCGCCCACAGTGTTTTGCTACCATGGAATGTTTTTTATCCTTGTTATAAAAAGAAATTCAGAGAGATCGACAGGAAAATCCACGAAAGTCCTCCAGGAAAAAAATAAATCATGAAGCCAGAGAGCTTGGTTTGTTCAAAGATTTGAGAGTGACAGAAAACCTCTGAGTTTCATGAAAAGGATGAATAGAATTCATGTTGGGAATAAGCAGTAGATATTTGCTGAGAGAAAAAATAATAAAAGCGCAATGACACACATACTGAGGAGTAAGGGAAATTTGAGTCCAATGAATGGTCAAGTATCCTTGATTGTCCTTAAGGTATAGGCTTGAATACGTTAAGGCTGAACTGCTATACTTGTTTTATGTGTGTGGTCAGATGGTTTTGCAATTATTGGGAGATCTTGGTTTGCTAGAAGATATCTAGAAAGGTTGCCTTCTGAATTTCAAAAGAGAAGCAGAGAGAAAACTTTCAATCTGTCTCTTCTGCTGAAGTATTTCTTGTTATCTCTGCAGTGGCTGCAGCCTGGCCTATTATACTTCACCCACTGTAAGCACGGTGGCCTAGTGGTTAGCACAACCGCCTCACGGCGCTGAGGTCCCAGGTTCGATCCCGGCTCTGGGTCACTGTCCGTGTGGAGTTTGCACATTCTCCCCGTGTCTGCGTGGGTTTCGCCCCCACAACCCAAAAATGTGCAGAGTAGGTGGATTGGCCATGCTAAATTGCCCCTTAATTGGAAAAAATAATTGGGTAATCTAAATTTATAAAAAAAAAAAAAAAAAAAAAAAAATACTTCACCCACTGTGTCTTTTCAATGGCTTTTAGGTGGATCTGTCTGCGGCAGCCATTGTTTTAGTATTGTTGCCTGTTTCGGTCCCAACGGCGTCGCCAATAATTTTGCTAATATTAATGATGTTGGTGAACCACAAGCCTTTCCCTTATATTGATCAAATGACCACACAACCAGTTAGTTAGTTCAAAAGATGGTTTACTTGCATACACAAGAGTTATCTTGATATGCAAACACAATATCTACTGCAAGTTAAACTGCATCTATCAGCCACAATAACCTATACTTAACTTCAGGGTGACCAGCACTGTGCAAATGGATAAGTCCTTTATCTGGATTTCACTTGGCTGGTTTGAAGAAAGTGGCTCTGTCACTGCTGGGCTCATCCGCCAGGTAGCGATCATTGGTCTTGAACTCAGCTGGCTGTTCCTACTGCAATTGGGTTAGGCACAGGCCGTATCCAAGAGAGACAGAACACATGACTGCGCTCTCTTTTATCCCCCTGGGATTTTGTGCTCTTTGGGGCAGTCCTTAACCTTGGACCCAATAGTTCGACAGGGCTCTGATCACTGTCTTCGATTTCGGCCAATAAAGGGGTGGGTGCCTTGGTAGCTGGGCGGGTCTTTAGCGGTCATTGACCTTGGCAGTTGGGCTTTCTGAGAAAAGGTAGTGGCGCCGATCAGTCTGTGGCTTTACTGGTTGCTTGATTGGAGTTCTATTATCCTGGGAAAATGGGCCATTAAAATGCAAATGAGCGGGGTGTTTCGATCAGGTCTGGTTGCCTGTGTTTCAAATACACATAGGGCTCTGTATCTGTCTGGGCTGGCCATAATTCCCATGGTCCTTTGCAGGTGGCCATCTTCCATGGCTACATCATCCAGCACTTTGCATTTTAATGTCACTCCCTTAGACGGTGATGCATTTTGATGGATCTCCACTTGCTTGGATGAATGCAACAAAACTCAGAAACCTTGACACCATCCAGGACAAATAAGCCCACTTTATCGACACTCCATCCACCACCTTTGACATTAATTCCCTGCCCCACTGATGAACAATAGCAGCAATATGTAACTTCTGAAGATGTACTGCAGCAGCTCAGCAAGGCTCCTCTTACAGCACCTTCCAAACCAGGGATCTCAGCCACCTTGAAGGACAAGGGCAGCTAATGCATGTGAGCACTATCACTTTAAAGTTCCCCTCCGAACCACATACCAGCCTGACTTGGAACTATATTGTCATTCAAGCACTTCCGCTGGGTTAAAATCATGGAACTACCTCAATTACAGCACTTTGGGTGTATCTACACATCAGGGAATGTGACAGCTTGACTAGGCAGCTCACCACCAACTTCTCAAGGGTTATGTGGGATGGGCAGTAAATGATGCACTAGCCAGCAATTTATGAAAAGACCCAAATTAATTTAACCTCACTCTGAACAAAATGAAGAGCAGACACCTCAATGTTCCATGTTCCAGGAGGAAGCTGAAAGCTACAAGAAACAGACTGAAGATCTGAAGAACCAATTGAATGAAAACTAGGGTGAAATTCCAATGCAGACAGAGAAAGGAACAACAGAAATAAGACTGGAAGATTGGAATCCTACACGGACGTGCAAGTAACTAGGAGAAAAAGCTCAGCTGAATGAAAAGATTCATAAACTTGCAAAATGATCTGGAAATAAACTGGTACACTCATGTTCGGCTGATTTTGTGAAACAAGTGGAAACAAAGGCTCCCTTTGCCAAACATATAGTTCCAAGAACATGGCTAACACCATAGAAAAAGAAAATTCATGTTCACTTCAGGAATGAATGGCGTGCACATTCCATTTGGAACGAATGGGAAAAACACACAGGGCGCGATTCTCCGCAAATGCGGCGAGTCGTAAAGGCTACCGTGAAACTGGCCGTGTTTCACGGCAGCCTCCGCACCTCCTCCAAGGACCCGATTCTCCCCCCGGGCGGGGCTAGCAGCGGGGCACCGTGAAGCACGGCATCGCGGGCTTAGTGACCGTCGCTAAGTCCGCGCGCCAAGCGACACGTCGGCTGACGCGCACGATGACGTCAGCCGTTGGACGGCTCCATCCCGCACATGCGCGGATGGCATCATCACGCAGACGCGTCAAACCCACGCATGCGCGGGCCGTCATGCCCCTCAGCCGCCCCGCGGACTGATCCTGCGGGGCGGCGGAAGAACAAATAGTGCGCGGGTATTGGACACGCTGCCCGCGATCGTGCCCACCAATCGCAGGCCCATGCCACCCTTGGCACGGCCGTGGTGCGGCCGTGCCAATCGGTGCCATGGTTGTCCGGGACAGGCACTTTGCGGCCGTTTTCACGAACGGTGAGAGCAGGTGTGATCGCGTTCGTGAAAACAGCCGTAAAGGCCTGGGAACTCGGCCCATCGGCCTGGGGAGAATCGCTGTTCACCGTAAAAAACGGCGAGCAGCGATTCATGTCGTGGGGCGGACGTGGGGGGGGGGGGGGGGGGGGGGGAGAATAGCGGGAGGGTGTGAAAATTGTAGGGAAGGCCCTCCCGCTATTTTCTGACCCGTCGTGGGCAGCGGAGAATCGCGCCCACAGTGTATGAAAAACGCAGATAAAGTGATAATAAATAGAAATGCAACATGAAGGAGTGCAAAAAGTCTATCAAACGTAGGTAAAAGAGTAACAGAAATATAGAGTACTACTACAACTCCTCCAAACACAAGGGGCGAAATTCTCCGCGGACCGACGTGACGCCCATTTCCGGCGGGAAAAAGCGGTGCGGATGACTCCGGCGTCGGGGCCTTCTTTTAAGCCGTTAATCTCCGTTCCCGAAAGGGCCAGCAGCGGACTGGGTCCGCGTCAGTTTCACCCGCTGCGGAAGTGGCGAGTCCCGGCGTTTGTGTGGTGGGGAGAGAGAGTGTCCCGGCGTTTGGGGGGGGGGGGAGAGAGAGAGTGTCCTGGCATTTGGGGGGGGGGGAGAGAGAGAGAGTGTCCCGGCGTTTGTGTGGTGGGGAGAGAGAGTGTCCCGGCGTTTGGGGGGGGAGAGAGAGTGTCCCGGCGTTTGGGGGGGGGAGAGAGAGAGAGAGTCCCGGCGTTTGGGGGGGGGGGAGAGAGAGTGTCCTGGCGTTTGGGGGGGGGAGAGAGAGAGTGTCCCGGCGTTTGGGGGGGGGAGAGAGAGTGTCCCGGCGATTGGGGGGGGGGGAGAGAGAGAGAGTGTCCCGGCGTTTGGTGGGGGGGAGAGAGAGTGTCCCGGCGTTTGGGGGGGGGGAAGAGAGAGAGAGAGTGTCCCGGCGTTTGGGGGGGGGAGCGAGAGAGAGTGTCCCGGCGTTTGGGGTAGGGGGCAGCGGCGTAGGGGGCAGCGGCGTGCAGGGGGGATGACGGATGCCTGGGGCCAACGCACCGTCGCCCCCCCTCTGCACGCCACTGCCCCTACCCCAACCCCCCCCTCACCACCCCTACCCCTCTCCAACGCCCCTACCCCCCTCACCACCCCTACCCCCTCCAATGCCCCTACCCCCCTCCCCACCACCCCTACTCCCTCCAACGCCCCTACCCCCCTCCCCACCACCCCTACCCCCCTCCAACGCCGCCCCCCCCTCTCTCTCAACGCCGCAACCCCCCCCAATGCCGCAACCCCCCCAACGCCGCAACCCCCCCAACGCCGCAACCCCCCACCACCAAATGCCGCAACCCCCCACCACCAAACGCCGCAACCCCCCCAAACGCCACAACCCCCCTCAACCAAACGCCGCAACCCCCCCAAACGCCGCAACCCCCCCCAAATGCCGCAACCCCCACAAACGCCGCAACCCCCCCTCAAACGCTGCAACCCCCCCAAAAGCCGCAACCCCCCCCACCACCACCCCCCCCCATCAAACGCCACAACCCCCCCCCCCCCAATCCACCCCTCTCCAACGCCGCTACCCCCGCACTTGCCCTAGGTCACTGAACGGCGTCAACCATCATCAATGGTTGACGCCGTTTTAAAGCTACTGGGCGCAATTCTCCGCTCTCACGAAAATTCGGAGAATAGCGGGCGACGTAAATTTTTACGGACACGCTGGTCCGACGCCCTCCCACTATTCTCCCCCCCACGCCCGCCTCCCGACACGAATCGCTGCCCGCCGTTTTTTTACGGCGAGCAGCGATTCTCTCCTGGCCGATGGGCCGATTTACAAGGCCTTTACGGCCGTTTTTACAAGCGTAACCGTTCGTAAAAACGGCCGTAAAGTCCCGTTCTCGGGAACCATGGCACCAATTGGCACGGCCATACCACGGCCGTGCCAAGGGTGCCCACCGATCGCGGGCAGCGGGTACTTACCCCGCGCACTCTTTCTCCCTCCGCCGCCCCGATGGATCCATCCGCGGGGCTTCTGCGGGGCATAACGGCCCGCGCATGCGCGGGTTTCACGCACAAGTGCGATGACGTCATCCGCGCATATGCGGGTTGGAGTCGTCCAATCCCCGCATGCGCGGCTGACGTCATCTGACGTGTCAGCCGTCGCTAACTCTGGCTAGCGGGCTTAACGAAATTCATTAAGCCCGCGATGCCGGAGTTCACGGCCGCGCAATACTAACCCCGACCGCGGAGCTGAATCGGTTCCCGGTCGGGGGAGGGCGGAGGCTGGCGTCAAACGCGCCCGTTTTTGACGCCAGCTTCCCGAGTTTTCGTAACTCGGAAGAATCGCGCCCCCTCTGTATTTTGCCGACGTGACCCGTGGCCACGTCGGCGGGAATTCGGCCCATCCGGCACGGAGAATGTCTGTCAGTTAAAAATCAATGACATCCCGCCGGCGCCAGCTGTTTTCAGAGGCTGCCGGTGGGATTTGCACAACGCCGGTTTTTGGCCGCTCGGAGAATTAAAAACCCGGCGGGAGAGGGAATAACGCCGCCGCCGGCCGATTCTCCGACCCTGCGTGGGGTCGGAGAATTTCGCCCAAGATGTGCAAGAACTGTCAAGCCTTAAAACTGTCTGAATTTATAAAGTCAGAGACCTGAGTTGCATGGGTGAAGGGGTAGAAAGTAAAGATTGAATTAGAACTAGACATTCAGTGTTGGAAGGGAGGAATGTTTTCAGTTGAAAAGAAAGGAGGATGTTGTATTATGTGCCTACATGTCACTGTAAGGGAAAATATGCTCAGCAGAGCAAGGGTTAATGTGGGACTGGAGAATGACACCACCCACAATATGATGTATTGAGTCACACTGTAATGAAATTAGAGAGAACACTCTAGAAGCAGCTTGCTTAGAGCAGCATCATGCATGGCAATATTTGTGTTCTCCAGGTAGTTAAAGATTAATGATAAACGGTTCAGAGAATCACAGTGCAGAAGAGGCTGTTCGACTCATCACGTCTGCACCAACATGTGAAAAAAACATGAGCTGCCAACCTAATCCCATTTACCAGCACTTGGGCATAGCTTTGAATGTTATGATGTGCGAAGTGCTCATCCAGGCAATTTTTAAAGGATGTGAGGCAACCCACCTCTACCAACGTTCTAGGCTGTGCATTCTGGACAGTCGCAACCCTCTGAGTAAAAAGATTTTTCCTCACATCCCCCTAAACCTCCTGCCCCACAACTAGAACTTGTGTCCCCTTGCTATTGATCCTTCAACTAAGGGGAGCAGCTGTTCCCTATTCACCTTGTCCATGCCCCTCATAATCCTGTACGCCTAAATCATGTCACCCCTCTGTCTACTCTGCACCAACAAAAACAACACAAGCCTATCCAATCTCTCTTCATAATTTAAATGTTCCATCCATGGCAATATCCTAGTGAATCTCCTCTGCACACCCTGCAATGCAATAAAATCCTTTGTCTAATGTAGCGACCAGAACAGCACACTGCACCCCAGCTGTGGCCTCATCAAAATAACATCTGTTTCATAATCATAGAAAACATGTCCTTCAGGTGTGTATGTGCATGCTACCCAGTGAATTGTTCATGATGGCCATATACTGGAAAATGCTCTGCTTCCCACATAGAGCAGGAGGAACATACCATGGCTTTGAGCTCACCTGCCTTGACTAAACCTTTTAAATTGAACACTTTAGAAGACTTTTTTTTAAAACATAAAATAAATCAGGAAAGTCCCTATCCTTGTTTAGACAATGACTTACAATTTAAGATAGTCTGCAAATGCCCACCAAGATTTACTCACCAATCAGCTGGTCCCATGTCACTTTCTGAACTGACGTTACCTCGGAATGCTGTCATACTACCACTGTTTTACCCACCACTGCCACTGAAAAGGTAAGTGTACAAATAAACAAGGCTCAAACTCCTCATAACTGAGGCTCATAGACAAATCCGTACCATAACATGGTGCTCAGCAATGACACCATAAAATGATACATTCATCTTCTTCACCAGTGACTTGTTCCAGGGCTCCGTTGGGGACATGTTAGGAATATCCCAGTCAGATACACACTAAAGTATCCAGGACATGACAAATGTCCTCTTCAGAAGAACAAATGATTTTGCTAAATTCAGTTATATCCCTGAAAGTCAGGCAGCCAGAGTGCTTGGATTTGCTGCTTTAGTTTTCTCAGAAGTACAAAGGCTATTGACTGCACACGTGGATCTAAGAGCTCCCTGGAGTCAGTCCACTGCATTCATTAATAGAAAGCAGTTTCACTCTATGAATGTGCAGCCACGATGTGATCATAGCAAACATATCCTTCAGGTGTGTGTGTGTGCTACCGAGAGAAATCTCATGATGGCCATACCCTGAACAACTCACAGTGCCACAGATTTTTGCTCCCTCTTATGGCTGCAGGATTGGTTTGATGGTGACGGGAAATACCACGGAGGACCTGGCACCAATGTAGAACCTGCAAAGTGTCGTCAAAGAGAGGTACAATACTGCCCACGCATCGACAAAGGCGACCAGAGAGCAGATCAACAGGCCTGCTGAAATTATGTTTCTACTGTCTGGATCGCTCAGGTGAAGCACTTCACCATAGTGCCCAGGATTATTTTGCAGAGGAGAAGGTGGAGCAGCCAGACGTTTACTCTGATGAGGAAGGGAAAGACGATGGTGTTGATGAGGGAATAGATGTTATAGATTCTGCGACAGAATGCAGGGTGATGGTGTGACGTGGCACACAGTCCCATGACAATCTTATTTGCCAGATTCTAAGCCAAGTGATGTACTTATAGATTCCGACTACATTGTGGGTTCTAATCCTCCGTTGGCTGGGAGACCAGTATTTACTAATGGGCTCAGATGTTTTTGTTATTTCATTGTACTTATGTCTGGTGGCTGCATTAAATTTTATGTTTTAACACGGAGCCTGCCGGTGATCCAATTTATGGGGCAATGTGAAATGAGACCCAGCATACTTGCACAAAATGTGCTGCTCCGCCAACATAGCAATATCAGTGCCAGCAGGAGTGCAACACTACCTGCACAGCATTGCATATTCCTGCCACCTGTGGCACCTGTGGCACCTGCAAGGAACAATGCTGTAGGTCCTTGGCACCAGCATGCCCTTATGCATGCCACACTGGAATGTACATCTTTGATTATTTGGCAAGCATACACTCATGCCTCACTGACACATTTCCAAATGGAGGCATTGCCTTGCAAAAAACTCTTGTCATGTGGACACCAGCGAGATATGCAATGACTCGGCTGTAAACACCACTCGGAGAGCAGCCTCAGAGGGATGAGAACCATGTGTTGCCAGATGTGTGTTCCAAGGCCACAACTTTACAAATGGTTGTAAATGGTCCTTCATATGTCAGGAGGTGCAAAGATCCCATTACTCTGGCCTGCTGAGGGCTCCTGCACAGGTGAAGGTGCACTCTCTTGGGTCTGAGCTGCTGGAGGCAATGTTCTCATGGACAGAGGGGAGATGGAGAAGCAGGGCACCCATGGAGTGTCATGGGATGAAGCCTCCTGGGTCCCCGGCTGACGCTTCTCCTTCATGTGGGTGTCTGACTCCCTTTCCTGGACTCCTCGAGGAGAAGGGACATCTGGATGGAGGTCAAGGTGTCTTTTCCACTTCTCATCAAGCCACTGGCACTCTGCATCCATGACTACTGTGATGGTATGTAAGTCCGTGTGACTGAGCATTGTGCCAGGTCTGATTCTCTCAGCAAGCACCACCCTTTCAGTGGAGGAAGTCAAGCACTCGCATGCCAGAGCCATGACATTACTGTAAACATGGCTGGACAGTTCCAGTCTTTGCTTAAGTCTGCACTTGGCCTCTAGTATATCTATCTTATGTTCGCTGCCTATCTCTGCATCTCCACCAGTTGTCTGATAGGCAGGTTGAGAGGCTCATCATCTGCATGAAGCTCAGAAGTGACTAGGTTTTGAGAAATCTTCCACGTGTCAGAGATCTGGGACTGGATTCTTCGCCGGCGGGTTGCTCTGTTGTTCCGGCAGCCTGGGGGTTTCCTGACGGCGTGGGGCTGCACAATGGGAAACGCCATTGACCAGCCGCTTAACAGAGCATCCCGCCGGTGGTGTGAAACGGAAATGTGGCGTGGTGGGGCGGAGAATCCAGACCCTCATCTGTCGCATCCTCTACCAGATGCGGGCACATGTCTGTGATTTACTTACCAGACTGTGACCCCAACCCTAATCTAGACTGCACACTCGCCAAGATGAATGTGTCCCTGCTGGGGGAGGGTACAGGTAAATGCTGTGACAGTGCATCTGAGAATTATGAGTTATCATCCTCATAGCGATGCCTGAGGTGCAGGTGGACTGGGAGTAGTCTGCCTAATCACCTTGGCTTTGGACTTGCTGTACCCTGCAATGGGGAATAAAAGGAACTAGGTGATGGTTATGCATGCTCTTTCCTTGAAGCAATGGTTCAGGCATCAGTCCTGTATGTCCATTTGCCAACCACAGACTAGAGGCCTCACCAGATTGTTGCAAAAAATCCAGTCTCTGCAACTGCGCACGCACGGTCCTGGTCCTCTGGGCAAGATTGGCAGCCTCCCCCTCGAAGGGGATGAGGATTCTTATGTAGGGAGGTCTTCCCATCAGAGCAAGGTGGCTTGGATGAAGGTAGAAGCACAGGCAGCAGCAATGGGGCCCACCAGAAAAACTGGTTACAATGCCATGTTGCACTGCCAGTGATTGAGCACATTTTCCTTCTGCAGATCCACAGAAGTATTGATTATCATCCCGATGAGTGTATGAGCAGTTTATGAGCATGCATGTCTACGATAGCACCTCAGACCCCCCAGTAAGTGATCAACAAGCACACTGTTCTGAAACCGATGCAACATGAAGTGGTTGCCACACATTCAGTCCATGTATTCCATCGGCTGCTGAGGCCTGCATGCGATCCTACTGTCAGACATCCTTCGGCCTTCTCATATTTTCACTTCCAGATGCCCTTATGAGTGTCATTGTGCACTGATTAGACAGTGTCACTTACCCTTGCGGAGTACAGCAGGTTGTTTATCCTTTCTTGGCATTGGAAGCAGGGTATGGAATAACCAAAAGATTTGATTGTGTTATGAGTGATGTTGTTGGCTTGTAGGGACTGGATGCCTGTCTGCACGCAGTTTAAATGTGACACCGCTGTGAGATTGCAGCAGAAACAATGGGCGGGATTCACTGGTCCTCCAGTCACATGCTCCTCAGCGGCGCATCCTAACTGGCAGCGGGATTCTCCGTTCTCACCACCTGCCAATGGGATTTTCCTTAAGACCACAAGACATAGCAGCATCGACCCATCGAGTCTCCTCCGCCATTCAATCATGGCTGATATTTTTCTCATCCCCATTCTCCTGCCTTCTCTCTATAACCCCTGATCCCCTTATTAATCAAGAATATATATATTTTTGGCTTAAAGACACTCAGTGATTTGGCCTCCACAGTCTTCTGCAGCAAAGTTCTACACCCTCTTCACCAACTTCTTGCTGAAGAAATTCCTCCCATCTCTGTTTTAAAGGATCATTCCTTTCGTCTGAGATTGTGTCCTCTGCTTCTAGTTTTTCCTACAAGTGGAAACATCCTCTCCACATCCACTCTATCCAGGCCTCACAGTATCCTGTAAGTTTCAATAAGATACCCCCCCCCCCCCTCATCCTTCTAAACAATGAGTACAGACCCAGAGTCCTAAACCGTTCCTCATATCATTCTTGTGAACCTCCTCTGGACTCTTTCCAAGGCCAGCACATCCTTCCTTAGATACGGGGCCTGCTCACAATAATTCAAATGGGGTCTGACCAGGGCTTTATACAGCCTCAGAAGTACATCACTGGTCTTGTATGCTAGCCCTCTGAACATGAATGCTAACGCTGCATTTGCCATCCTAACTGCCAACTGAACCTGCACATTAACCGTAAAGAATTGTGAACAAGGACTCCCAAGTCCTTTTTTGCTTCTGATTTCCTGAGCATTTCCCCATTTAGAAAATAGTCTTTGTCTCCATTCCTCCTTCCAAAGTGCATGACCTCACACTTTTCAACATTGTATTCCATCTGGCAATTCTTTGTCCTCTCTCCTAGCCTGTCCAAGTCCTTCTGGAGCCCACCCTCCCACTTCCTCAATACTACCTGTCCCTCTACAGATCTTCGGATCATCTGAAAACTTAGCAACAGTGCCTTCAGTTCCTTATTCCATATGATTAATTTATACTGCGAAACATTGTGATCCCAGCACCGACCCCTGAGACACACCACTAGTCATCGGCTGCCACCCCTTTATCCCTACTCTCTGCCTTCTGCCAGTCAGCCAATCCTTCACCCATGCCAGAATCTTACCCTTAACACCAGGGGCTCTTAAATTACTCCACAGTCTCCTATGCGGCACCTTGTCAAAGGCCTTCTGGATATCTAAATAAATCACGTCCACTGGTTCTCCTTGGTCTAATTTCCTTTTTACCTCCTCAAAGAACTCTAACAGATCTGTCAGGCATGACCTCCATTTAACTCAGTCCTATTTTATCGAGGACTTCCAAGTACTCCACGATCTCATCTTTAATAATGGACAGTAAAATCTTACCAGTGACCGAAGTCAGGCTAACCGGCCTATAATTTCCTGTCTTCTGCCTCCCTCTGTCCTTCTCTCCTTAAACAGCGGTGTTACATTAGCTGCTTTCCAGTCTTCTGGGTCCCTTCCTGCCTCCAGTGATTCCTGAAAGATCACCACCAATGCCTCCATAATATCCTCAGCTATCTCTTTTAGAACCCTGGGATTTAGTAGGCATTCTACAAATATAAAATTATCAGTTATCAATGCCAATGAGGCTATAAGGAATTTTGAAGTTGGTATACAGTTAAAATCCCAGTTACAGTTTATTCAACAATTTGCAACTTTTTCATAAGTTTGTACATGTAATAGTGTAAAAGGCAATTTTTTTTCAGTTCAATGATTTCTGTTTGATTGCAGACTATGGGCCTAAACGATGCTCCTTAGGAGGAGCATAGAATCACTGACAACAATTTCTGGATTGACAAGTTTAGCTGCATATTTGTAAGGACTCCAGGGGATAATAGCTTAGTTGCCCTGGTTTTGAGTCACAGTCATGAATCATGACTTCCAGCATGCATGAAAATCGAGGTGTTCATGTACATATCTTGGTGCCTGTTATAAAATTGGGATCAGTGTGTGGTGAGTCACTGGGAATGGGTAGTCCATCCGGGTCAGGTGATTTATACACCTTTCAGTTTCCCCAGAACATTCTCCTTAGTAATGGTCACTGCACTGATCTCTGCCCCCGATTCTCCTTGAGCTCTGACATCCCAGTGGTGTCTTACACTGTGAAGACTGATGAAAGTAACTATTCAGTTCCTCTGCCATTTCTTTGTTTCCAATTATTACTTCTCCAGCCACATTGTCCTGGGGGTATGGCACCCTGGCGGTGCAACGGAGAATCCCACCAGTGGAGAATCCCGCCCAATGACTTTCTGTCATATTGCAAGATTTGCCACCCTACATGTGTATAGCTAATTAGCTGACCACCATGAGCTTGCATATGGTCAGCCCTCCCAACTCTGATCAGATGGGAGACCCAATTCATGCCATTTTGCCTGATCTCCATTTGTGGGGACCAAGACTGAATGGCACTCACCCAAGATCTCCAAGGTGAGGGAGTTAGATCCAATGCCTTGGGTAGATCTCGGGAAGAATGCCTATTAGCATGATACTACATGTCTCACTCTATAATACAGATTTGCCAGAAAGTGAGCCCACCCACAATGGATGGGATTCACATCTCGTAATCTCACGAGATCGAATAGGATCCTGTGAGGCATGATGAGCTGAGTTGACCCAGGAAGAGGGATCTCTGGGCATCTACTGGCAACATCATGTTGCTTTTTGGGTGCAATGCAATCGTAAATCTCTCCCATTTATTGGATCAGAATGCTTCTTCAAGATTACGTCAGCCTTGTATCGTAGCAATGCAAGTTTCTGGAGCACACATGTTCCTACTATTTTCAGATGTCTCAATTTGCCAATAGTAACAGATTTAGTTGTTCTGGTTTGCCAATGAGGAAATGCACTGAGAACATAACTCAAACATGACAAACTCGTAAAAATAAATAAGAAATGGAAATTTCTACGGTTGATTGAGCTTGAAGAGTTGAAAGCCACACTTGACCTACATCCCATAAACCATGACGCTAGATCTCCTGGTCATTAAATACATTTTCCCTCAGTTGGTCAAAGACTGAACTGGCACTTTGGAAGCCATATTGAACTTTGACATCTGTATCTGCCTTTGTTGATAGGAGGTTCCCAAGATGGAGAAAAAGGGCCATATTTTCCAAGGTTTCACTATTGACCTTAATTAGCAGAGGGAGGTGTTGTGTTGTGGAAGTTGGTTGGAAAATAACCTTTTTTTGTGTGTTTCTCATTTTTTCATATGCTTCAAAGAAGAAATTAGCAATGACCTAGAGCCCAGTGATATAGTTTTTTGCTTGAGTATGAGGCATTCCATAAATACAGACTTTTCTTCCTCTTTTGCACACCAACACAACATTAATACCCTGTAACACGGCAAGCTGGGGGAAATTTTATCTACTCTTCTTCTATTCTCATTTCTGCCGTGGTGGCACATTCATGATGAGGCAAAGTGTGTTGGTGACTTTAATAACACAGTAAACTGAACAAAACGCTGCCCCAGATCAGGTACTCTCAAGGGAACTAGCAAATTCCTTTTCAAACTTTTTCTTTTCATACCTCCGGTCATGAGTTTGAACTCTCCCCATATTTACAGAAGCGCAGAACTGACAGGGTTGCGCATATTAATGAGCACCACCTGCCTCCTTGCCTACTATAGGTGCAAATCACTCTTGCTTCAATAGAGGCTCTCATTTTCATCTTTCTTCTGGATAGACAAAGAATCATTGACTTTGAATCAGCTTTTCTTCAATCAACTTCAAACATTTCTAAAACGTATAAAATTTTAATGTTATTCCATTCAGAAGCATTAGAAGGTCTTTTTTCCTCCCGCCCCTCAGTTGCTTCTATTTTTGACAACAGAACTTTTGCCACTGTCACAAGTCAAGATGAATAACTGTATACTTTGATTATTAAGGAAGAGAAACAGCCTATCTGAGAAAATCTAAATCAATACCTTATGAATCAATTTATGATATTTCTGCTATCTCTGCTCAGGTCTTAACCTCTGAAAGGACTGACGAAAGACTAATTTACCATTGAGCACAGTGAATCCATTCTGTCCTTTATCACACAAGTCAGCACTAATCCTATTGATTTACTTCAAAACTAAATCAAATGGCAGAGTCCATTAGGGTCAACAAAGATTCATCTTTCCCTCTCTATTACTGTTAGCTAAATAGGCCAGCAGAAAACAGGAAAGAAATCACGAACAGATAATACAAGAATGAAACAACAGGGATTATCCAAAAGATAAATGAGCAACTATGGCAAAAAGCTTTCAGACTAGCTGTTGCTCTGAACAAAGTAGTTAATGGGTAATATTTTAGGCAGGAGAGTGATCATTTTTAAACAAGTGCATGCTGATTTGATTAATGAGGTATTGAATAACAGTAAGTTCAGCCAAAGTTACATTTTAAGGTTACAAAAAACAGTAAGAAACGGCTTAGTTATCAACTTGGTGTCTCGAGACATTTAACAATCCCTCCCTCCACCCGAAAAAAATTAATTAAGTGACTATCCCTCCTCCTTTTAGCTGCTGACGGAGATTAATTCCTTGAAGTGAGATATGAATGGACGCCATCTTTTATGAAGCACCTCCTCAAACCCTCTTCAACTAAATTTCACCTTCTCTAGGCTTCGAAACTCCATTAAATCTCTCAGCCAAGAATGGAATTGTTTATGTGCAAGTTAAGCTCAGTCGACTATTTTTGCTGTGAACAATGGTTTTATTAACTGGGGCAACAGAAACAATTAACCCCTTTAGTCGCTTGCCATCTGGAAGACTGAAGAGGATCATTAATCGAGTGATCATATTACAGTTTGGTTGGATTTGGCTCAATATTTCTTTAATTATTTTGTGTCAAAATTCCAACATTTATTTTGTCAAGAATCTTATGAGGCACGAAACCAAGGCAGGAGAATGGAGTCAAAATACAGATCAACCATGATCCAGTTAAATGTTGGAATAGGCTCAAGAGACTATGTTCCGAAATCAGTTGATCAAGTATGTCTTATTCTTCCATGGAATGTGGGTGTTGTATTTGTTGTCCATCCCTAATTGCCATTAAAGTGAGTGGCTTTCTGGGCCATTTCAGAGTCAACCACATTGCTATGGTCTGGAGTCACAAATGGGCCAGACCAGGAAAGGATGGTAGATTTCCTTCTCAAAAGATATTCGCGAACCAGATAAGTTTTTCCAAAAATCAATAATTGCCACAATCGTCATGACTGAAACTTGTTTCATATTCCAGATTTTTATTAATGGAAAAAAATTCCACCAGCTGCCGTTGTGGGAGTTGAACCCATGTTCCCAGAGCATTAGCCTTGACCTCTGCATTACTAGTCCATTGACATTACCACCATAATCTATGCCACTGTCTCCCCAGATATGCATAAAATCTCTGAATTTGGTCTTGAATAGGCACAGTTGAGGACATGGCCTATGAATAAACAAATGAATCTGCATTGGCACTGAGATCATTTGATATCTGTAGATATCTTGCACATTGAAAGTAAAATTAACAAGAAATTGGTGCACGTTAATTCCTCTCCCTAGCTTATGGTATTGATGGATGGAATGAAATGGCACCGAGCTATACATTTTCACTTGAATCGTACTCAATACTGTGGTTGGCATATTGAGATGTTTGAACCTTGTTTTTTTCAATGCTTAATTTGAAGCTTTTTCTTTAAGGAATTCTGACGTTTTTGTGAAATCAGGTCAGTCGATGAAAAGCTGAATGCTTAACTGTGCAACAAGTATTCAGCTCCTCGCTCAATGCACTTCTGAGAACTCAGTTTCTGCAAGCTGATGACAGGCTAGCAAACATTCACTAAAACATTCAATTTTTCCACTTGCTCAAAAAATAAACGGAGCAAGATTGCACAGGTTAGAAAGGGACTGTCTTCATCTATACTGAGAAGATGAATCTTACAGCAGAGAAGGAGGTAATTCAGCCCATCATGCTACTGTTGGCCCTATGACAGTTACCTAATGCATCCCAATTCCCTGCTCTTTCCTCCTAACCTTTATACTTTTCAAGGATTTATCCAAAACCCACACAGACACGGGGAGAACTTGCAGACTCTGCACAGACAGTGACTCAAACCAGGAATCGAACCTGGGACCCTGGCTCTTGTTATGCCCTTCATCTACCTTCTGAATTCTTTGCCAATAGTCTTAAATTTGTTTCCCCTAAAAACCAACCCTCCTCTTCGTGGAAAATATTTCTCATTATTTATTCCATCAAAGCTCTATATATCTGGAAACTGCTCTACAAAAACTCTTCTTAATCTGCTCTAATCTGAGAAGAAAATATTAAGCTTCTCCAGCCTATTCATATAATTGGTGTCCCTTATTTCTGGTACCTTTCTATAAGTCTCTACCATTTCATCTCCAAGATTTAATTTTAGCATTCTTTTTATTTTTAAGTTTCTTTGTGTGTATATGTTCCTGGTCAAATTCTGAGAATAGAATTGAGGGGAAAGGCTAAACCAGTCAGTTCAAAAATATGGATGGGGGAGAGGGGAGGAATTATAATTGTTTTGACCTGCTGGGAGGTGGTGGCAGAGTGGTATTGTCACCATTCATCAGAGTAGTGCTATAGAAACCCGGGATCGAATCACAACATGGCAGATCGTGAAATTTGTTTCTGTAAAAATCTGGGATTGAAAATATAATAATTAATCCATGGTTGCAGAAACCCATTTAGGAAACCTAGTCTGGGCTACACGTGATTCCCGGTGCACAGCAATGTAAATTTCCTCTAAAATGGTTCCGCAAACTACTCAGTTCAAGGGTAAGTAGGGATGGGCAATGCCCACCAGGAATAAATGCAGGGAAGTGGTGCCAAAACTTGTGAGCGGCTCTGAGTTCCACAGTTTAACACCAATTGCATGTTTCCTTCCCAAAGCCAGCCTGAGTGACAGGCTAACAGAAGTGGGCTGGTTGGAGATGTTTTGAGGTTGTGATTCAGTCCTTTAATACTTGAACCCCCTCTGTCCCCCAGAACCCAATCCAACCCACCCCAAATGTACCTGTTCTTTGGAGTTCAACCCCCCCCCCCCTTATAATTTTTTGCTGTTGTCTATACAATCTAGAGGCTGGTTCAGCACAGGGGGAAATAGCTGGCTTTTAAAGCAGACCAAGGTAGGCCAGCAGCACGGGTTCAATTCCCGTACCAGCCTCCCCGTACAGGCACCGGAATGTGGTGACTAGGGGCTTTTCACAGTAACTTCATTTGAAACCTACTTGTGACAATAAGCAATTTTCATTTCATTTCATTTCAATTGCATTTACAGTGCAGAAACAGGTCATTCAGCCCAACTGATCAGAACCAGTTTTTAATGCTCCAAATGAACCACCTTACTTCATCCCACTCTATCCACCTTTCAGGCTTGACTGTTTGACCTACTTGCTGTATCAATTTATCGGATTCAACTTTGGGATTCTGGATGCGATTTCTCAGATAATCAAAAGGACCAGCTGTCCAATACAGCCAGAGGTCTCGGCTATCAGCTACTGTGGCGGCCTCAACCTATGGCATTGCAGGGAGAGGACTAGGGTTCTGTCAACTTTCAATTGAAGAATGTTCTTTCCAGTGCCCTTGTCCACTGCTGTGGTGAAATGTGTTCCTTAATTTCTAATTGGGATTAACTGATAAAAGGAATGGTATATTAAATCAAAGGTAGGAGACTAGGGAATGGGACTGGTTTGAAGTAGAGAAAGTTGGAAGAAAGAGTCTCCCATAAGGCCAGCAGAATTTAACAGCTGCAGCCAGTGAGATTGAGAGACTGTCAGCCAAGCAGGACATTGACATTCAGGACACAGCCAAGGAGCAGAGGAGAGCTGGAAAAGATTGCAGAGGCCGGTGTGGTGGGAGGAAGGATAGGGTCTGGACACAGGAAAGTCAGGGTCGGGTATGGAGTCAGGGTACAGAGTCAGGCAATAAAGGCAATAAAGGAGTGCCTGGAGCCAGCAGCAATCAAAAGCCAGAGGTCAGTGATTTTTGTGGCCTCAGGCAGGTCTGGGGCAGGGGTCAGGAAATATTGGAAGAGTTGGGAGGAGGGGATCGATGTTTGTCGATGTATCATTTGTCAATGTTCTCTGTTGATTATTCTTTTGTCTACTATGTACGTACTGTGTACATTCCCTCAGCCGCTGAAAAATACTTTTCACTGTATTTTGGTACATGTGACAAATCAAATCAAATCAAATGCTGGTGAAGCAAATTAAACAGCCCTGCAGGTAGGTGGGAAGGCACTGACTCCCTGTATCGAGCAGCTCCCGCTTCCCTTTAGCTGCCGGTTCCCCATTGCCCAGAAAACCTCTCAGTTAAACTTTAAATTCTGGTTAAATGTGAGGTGTGTAACATCATTGTAGTACTTAAATTGTGAACAGCCTTCCCCATTGTGAGTGTGTTGGTCCCCCCCCCCCCCACCTTCTCATGTCCTACCTCCATTCAAATAGCAAGTGGGCAAGTTGGTGTTGTGCTTCAGATTTGAAAGGTTTTTTCATCCCTATCTGACTCAAACCTTTATTTTAGAGATTACCCCCCCCCCCCCCCCCCCCCCCCCCACACACACACACCAACCCCTTCCCCACAATATTTTGCAATCTGATGTCTGAATTTATCTCATGACAGACCTCTGTTTAGAATGCTCCATCTGGAGTGTTAACAAGCACTATATGTCGTGTAGCAAAATATTTACTCCTTGTTCACCAGTTACAGCTAATTCTGTAAAGTCAACCTGCAATTGTTTAATTTTTTTTAATTTCGTGATAAAGACACATTGATGTGAAAAAAATCACACTTACATCTCCACCACGTTTTCGGTTATGCTGTTAATCTAACATACTGGTTGTACCTTCTAATAAATTTACCGTTAAATTCAGCATCAGAGATGAGGCTGAAAATATGTTCGATCTCTCACTCATATGTTCACCCAAATTGGTCTGAATAAAACTTCTCGCTTACCCATTGTTACTTTGTGATTCTTAATGTTTAAATAAATACATAATTAGTTAGCAGCAGAATCCTTCATCCAATATCGTATCCTCCACCAAAATCATTGCAGTTTAATAAAACAAATGGGTTGAATTGCAGATGTCACTATCTGCTGTAAGTGTGGGCCTCAGCTAATTATCAAAAAAAATCTATTAACATGATAATTAAGAAATTAATTAACTACAAAGAATTGGTACCACTTACAGATAATCATTTATTGCAGGTAGTTAATTAATCATAACTTCCATAACTGTAATCGTTTGACAAAAAGCAAATTACCTATTTGGCATTATAGCCTATTAAAATGCCTGTAAACAACACCTGTAACCAACACCTGTATGAAAAAACATTTGTAAGTATTTTACATGTTGATTATAAATGTAAGCTGCATGAGGGAGTTGATGCACCGATTCTGTGTGCTGCACATACCGTCCACCCAGGAGGGGTTTGTGTAAATATTTTATGCGACTGAACAAACTATATTTTATAACTGCAGCAACATGTTTTTAGAAGAACAGTTGCTGCAATACACTCTACAGCAACGATGGAAATAGATTCATCAAGGTTCAGGATTCTAACACTAGAAGGTATACAGTGGGGAGTTTGAGGTATCCAATTTGTAGCCCGTCTTCCCTCATTCTGTCAGAAGGACTGCATGGAACAAATTTTTTCATGACTTGTGGTGGAATTATCCAGTGTGCATAGTGTTTTTGTGTTCTTACCATTCTAGAAAACCTCCTTTGACTGTGATTACTGCGGCTTTGTCAATTAATCGCAGGTGTTGAGCACAACCACCCACATTGGAAACCAGTACGTAAACCAATTAAAGGGTAGAATGAACTAAATTTAGCCCTGTAATGATTCTGTATTACTTTTATTTCCCAAAGTGCTTATTCAATCCCTCTGCTTTTAAGAAAAATACCTCATCATGAATTTGCCATAAATCATCTTGTTATTTTTGAAAGTACTTTAATTTGCAGAACTATAGGAATCCATTAGCAATGACTGTGATGCAGTGACAGTTGTGGAATTTACAAACAATGCTTGCTTTGTACAAATTTCATAGAATTGTGTTATATTGGGCATGATCTTCCCAAGAGGGAACAAAGTCCCCAAGCAAGCGAGTTTCGCCACGTGTTTCCCGGCACTCGCAGTGCCGAGAACCACACAGCTATCCGACATGACTTGCTTTGAATAAAGGGCCTAAACGGGGATCGCACGGCCAGGGCCGCATGCAGCCCCATTTTGTACAATGGGAGTTCTGCTCGCCGGAATTCACTGTTTTAGTGAGCAATCGGGACGTCATTTTAAAATGGTGTCCCAATCTCTGAGGTTCACAATAAAATCCCTGACCTTCCCCCCCAGCCCAAACGCAACATGGGAGGGGTGCAGCCCCCCTGCATCTCTCAACACCCAAGGCGGGCAACCCCAGCCCAATCATGTGTGCGCAAAATATGCCAGCTTGGCACCTTGGCAGCACAAACCTGACACCCTGGCAGTGCCTCTGTCAGGCTGGCACCCAGGTGGCACTGCCGGGATGGCACTGCCAGCATATCCAGGTGGCAACAGCAGTGCCAGGGCATGACTCTGCACAAAGGGTATGCAGCTGGGGGCCTTCGATTCTGTTGGAGACCTCCACAAGTGCCTTTCCATCTGGTCACCGTTTATGGGGACCAATACCAAACAGCACTCGCCCAAAGGAATTAAATCCCAAAGCCTCAGGTACCTTGGGAATCTGCACATTCGAATAAGGCAGACTGCCTCACTCCTATTATGCATATTTGGCAAAAATAGTTCCTGCTCATTGTGGGTGCGATTCCTTGCAACATCCCGCAAGATAGCGCTGAATCACGTGAGGCATTGCGAGCCAGGTGGATGCCAGGAACTGGGTCTCCCGGCTTTCACCGCCCATGCTGAACCACAATGAGCTGCTTTTCTGGCGCAGCGTGACCGGAGGATCGCACCCATGTGTTGTCCTTAAAGACGCCAGAGTACATTAGTGTCCTTCACTGCCCAAATTGACTGCTTGTCCAATATTAAGTCTTGGGTGAGCTAAAATCTCCGAGTTAATATATGCAAATCAGTGGTCTTTCTCTCTATTTGTAGCACATCTGGAGTGATGACCAAGTGTACCTTTAAGTGAAAAATCAGGGGACGAGCTAGTTCTTGTGGCACTGTGGTTAGCATCACTGTCTTTGACTCAGAGGGCTAAATTCTCCGCTCCTTGACGCTGGAAAGGCAAATCGCAATCGAAGGAGAATTGGATTCACGGTGCCTGATCGAATATCATGCTCTGGTCCCTCCCTGATGGCATTAATGAGGTTTGCGTGCCGATGGCGGAATACAAAACCGGCATTTACATTAGTTTAGATGCCATTAGGGGGTTGGACGCCATATGCTCTGAGCTTCCACAATTCTCCATCCTTCACCAGGTGAAAGTCTCGTTGGGCAAGTGTGGTCGTCACCACTAGTAGTATATTACATGTATTATGGTACTGCCCATATATTAGAGGTACAAGGGTAAATCCCTGCCTGCTAGCTCCACCCAGTAGGCGGCATATAAATGTGTGTGCTCTCCTGTGCTGCAACCATTCTGGTTCAAGCTACAGGAGGCACAACATCTTGCTCAATAAAGCCTCGATTGTTCCACTATTCTCGTCTTTGTGGTAATTGATAGTGCATCTATTTATTGAGCAAGATTTTTTAAACGATGGATCTTCACATCAAGCCTGATCATCTGCAGCTGAGCCCTCAAGCAGCCAACGCTACGCCTGCCTTTGTCCACTGGCTAGCCTGCTTCGAAAGCTACCTCAGAACTGCCGCTGAAGAACCCTCGGACTCGCAGAGGCTCCAAGTCCTCTATTCACGGGTGAGCCCTGACATTTTTCCACTCATCCGGGATGTGCCCACCTACTCCGAAGTGATGGAGCTCCTGAAGGGACATTATGTTTGACCAGTCAATCAAGAATATGCCAGGCATCTCCTGGCCATGGAAAGCAACTCCCCGGGGAGTGTCTGGACAATTCCTGGCATGCTCTGCAAATCCTATGTAGGAATGGTAACTGCCAGGCAGTTTCGGCAGTCCAGCACACAGAACTTTTAATTAGAGATGCTTACGTCACGGGCATGAAGTCTGCGTACGTCCGCCAGCGGCAACTGGAAGGGGGTACGCTCGATCTTGCGGGAACTAGGCAGCTCGATAATTTGTTAGAAGTGGCTTCCCGTAACGTTCAGTTGTACGCCTTCGACCGCGCGGCAGTCTTGTGGGCATCGTAGGCCCCACCAGCA
This sequence comes from Scyliorhinus canicula, assembly GCF_902713615.1. Taxonomy (NCBI): domain Eukaryota; kingdom Metazoa; phylum Chordata; class Chondrichthyes; order Carcharhiniformes; family Scyliorhinidae; genus Scyliorhinus; species Scyliorhinus canicula. The sequence goes on along the minus strand of NC_052162.1, from coordinate 74,039,118 downwards.
GCCGACTCCAGTTCACCGCAAGCCTGCGCTGTGCGGCAGCCAGCCAACTCTGAGGGGCCCCAAGTGTTTTTTTTGTGGGCAAAACAAACACCCCCGGCAGCGCTGCCCGGCGCGGAGCACGACCTGCAACAGGTGTGGGAAGAAAGGACACTTTGCTTCTGTTTGCCTGGCCCGGTCGGGCGCCGCTGTTTCCAGGCCCGGCGTTCCTACACCCCCCACGTGCGACCCAGGAGCGCAGCCATTTTCCCCTTCGCAAGCCACATGCGGCCCGAACGCAACGCCATCTTCCTCACCGCAACCATGTGTGGCCCGTGGACGCCGCCATCTTTGATGCTGCCTGCCATGTGTGCCCCGTGGACGCTGCCATCTTCTGTGCCATTTTGGACGGCGCCTCAGGACCCCTGCTCGTCTGGCCGTTCATCGCCTGCTGCTACCTCTGCCACCGCTGACCAACCTGGAACCTCCCAGCATCTGCCGCAGCTTACCTCTATCACCCTGGATCAGTCCCAGCCCCGCAACCTCATGACCGTAACAATGACGGTGAAGATCGATGGGCATGAGACGACCTGCCTTTTTGACTCCGGGAGCACAGAGAACTTCATCCACCCCACTACGGTAAGGCACTGCTCCCTCTCGATACACCCCGTCACCCAGAAAATCTCCCTGGCCTCCGGATCCCATTCTGTGGAAATCTGGGAGTACTGCATCACGGCCCTCACCGTCCAAGGCGTAGAGTTCAGCAATTTCCAGCTCTACGTCCTCCCCCACCTCTGCGCTGCCCTTTTACTTGGCCTGGATTTTCAGTGCCATCTCCAAAGCTTAACTTTAAATTTCGGCGGACCCCCCCCCCCCCCCCCAACGTCTGCGGCCTCACGACCTTAAGGTCGATCCACCTTCCCTGTTTGCGAACCTGACCCCGCATTGCAAACCCGTCGCCACCAGGAACACCAGTGCCCAGGACAGGACCTTCATCAGGTCGGAGGTCCAACAGCTCCTGCGGGATGGGGTCATTGAGGCCAGCAACAGGAACTGGAGAGCTCAAGTGGTGGTAGTGAAGACTGGGAAGAAGTACAGGATGGTCATTGACGACAGTCAGACCATTAATTGGTACACGCAGCTTGACGCGTACCCTGCTCCCACGCATATCTGACATGGTCAATCAGATTGCGCAGTATCGAGTCTTTCCCACAGTAGACTTCCACCTACCACCAGCTCCCCACTGTCCGGAGGACCGCCAATACAATGCATTCGAAGCAGATGGCCATCTCTATCACTTCCTTAGGGTTCCCTCCGGCATCACTAATGGGTTATCGGCCTTCCAGCGAGGGATGGACCGAATGGTTGGCCGGTACGGACTGCGGGCCACCTTCCCGTGCCTAGATAACGTCACGAGCAGCAGGACCACGACGCAAACCTCCAAAAATTCCTCCAGACCGTCAAACTCCTTAATCTCACATACAATAAGGAGAAATGCGTGTTCCGCACCAACCACTTAGCCACCCTTGGCTATGCCGTGGAAAATGGATTCCTAGGGCCCGACCCCGATCGCATGCTTGCCTTCCTGGAACTCCCTCTTCCCCATTGCCCCAAGGCCCTGAAACGATGCCTGGGGTTTTTCTCATATTACTCTTAGTGGGTCCCTAATTATGCGGACAAGACCCACCCACTCATTCAGTCCACAGATTCCCCTCTGGCAGCTGAGGCCTGCCAGGCCTTCAACCGCATCAAGGCAGACGTCACCAAGGCCACGATGCACGTGGTCGACGAGTCCCTCCCCTTTCAGGTGGAGCGATGCATCGGACGTAGCTCTGGCCGCCACCCTCAACCAGGCGGGCAGGCCCGTGGCCTTCTTTTCCTGCACCCTCCATGCTTCCGAAATTCGGCACTCCTCTGTCGAAAAGGAGGCCCAAGCCATTGTGGAAGCTGTGCGACATTGGAGGCATTACATGGCTGGCAGGAGATTCACTCTCCTCACTGACCAACGGTCAGTTGTCTTTATGTTCAATAATACACAGCCGGGCAAGATCAAACATGACAAGATCTTGAGGTACACGATCGAGCTCTCCACCTATAATTATCAAATATTGTATCGCCCGGGTAAGCTCAACGAGGCTTCTACCAAAGAAGTGGAATCTCTTGTTAAGAGGAAGAAGGAGGCCTATGTGAAGATGAGGCGTGAAGTTTCAGTTGGGGCGCTTGATAGTTACAAGGAAGCGAGGAAGGATCTAAAGAGAGAGCTGAGACGAGCAAGGAGGGGACATGAGAAGTCTTTGGCAGGTAGGATCAAGGAAAACCCAAAAGCTTTCTATAGGTATGTCAGGAATAAAAGAATGACTAGGGAAAGAGTAGGGCCAGTCAAGGACAGTGGTGGGAAGTTGTGTGTGGAGGCTGAGGAGATAAGCGAGATACTAAATGAATACTTTTCGTCAGTATTCACTCAAGAAAAAGATAATATTGTAGAGGAGAATGCTGAGACCCAGGCTATTAGAATAGATGGCATTGAGGTGCGTAGGGAAGAAGTGTTGGCAATTCTGGACAAGGTGAAAATAGATAAGTCCCCGGGGCCGGATGGGATTTATCCTAGGATTCTCTGGGAAGCCAGGGAAGAGATTGCTGAGCCTTTGGCTTTGATTTTTAGGTCATCGTTGGCTACAGGAATAGTGCCAGAGGACTGGAGGATAGCAAATGTGGTCCCTTTGTTCAAGAAGGGGAGTAGAGATAACCCTGGTAACTATAGGCCGGTGAGCCTAACGTCTGTGGTGGGTAAAGTCTTGGAGAGGATTATAAAAGATACGATTTATAATCACCTAGATAGGAATAATATGATTAGGGACAGTCAGCATGGTTTTGTGAAGGGTAGGTCATGCCTCACAAACCTTATCGAGTTCTTTGAGAAGGTGACTGAACAGGTTGACGAGGGTAGAGCAGTTGATGTGGTGTATATGGATTTCAGTAAAGCGTTTGATAAGGTTCCCCACGGTCGGCTATTGCAGAAAATACGGAGGCTGGGGATTGAGGGTGATTTAGAGATGTGGATCAGAAATTGGCTAGTTGAAAGAAGACAGAGAGTGGTAGTTGATGGGAAATGTTCAGAATGGAGTTCAGTTACGAGTGGCGTACCACAAGGATCTGTTCTGGGGCCGTTGCTGTTTGTCATTTTTATAAATGACCTAGAGGAGGGCGCAGAAGGATGGGTGAGTAAATTTGCTGATGACACTAAAGTCGGTGGAGTTGTAGACAGTGCGGAAGGATGTTGCAGGTTACAGAGGGACATAGATAAGCTGCAGAGCTGGGCTGAGAGGTGGCAAATGGAGTTTAATGTGGAGAAGTGTGAGGTGATTCACTTTGGAAAGAATAACAGAAATGCGGAATATTTGGCTAATGGTAAAATTCTTGGTAGTGTGGATGAGCAGAGGGATCTCGGTGTGCATGTACATAGATCCCTGAAAGTTGCCACCCAGGTTGATAGGGTGAAGAAGGCCTATGGTGTGTTGGCCTTTATTGGTAGAGGGATTGAGTTCCGGAGCCATGAGGTCATGTTGCAGTTGTACAAAACTCTAGTACGGCCGCATTTGGAGTATTGCGTACAGTTCTGGTCGCCTCATTATAGGAAGGACGTGGAAGCTTTGGAACGGGTGCAGAGGAGATTTACCAGGATGTTGCCTGGTATGGAGGGAAAATCGTATGAGGAAAGGCTGATGGACTTGAGGTTGTTTTCGTTAGAGAGAAGAAGGTTAAGAGGTGACTTAATAGAGGCATACAAAATGATCAGAGGGTTAGATAGGGTGGACAGCGAGAGCCTTCTCCCGCGGATGGTGGCTAGCACGAGGGGACATAGCCTTAAATTGAGGGGTAATAGATATAGGTCAGAGGTCAGAGGTGGGTTTTTTACGCAAAGAGTGGTGAGGCCGTGGAATGCCCTACCTGCAACAGTAGTGAACTCGCCAACATTGGGGGCATTTAAAAGTTTATTGGATAAGCATATGGATGATAAGGGCATAGTGTAGGTTAGATGGCCTTTAGATTTTTTCCATGTCGGTGCAACATCGAGGGCCGAAGGGCCTGTACTGCGCTGTATCGTTCTATGTTCTATGTTCTATGTTCTATGAGGCTCCTGATGCCCTATCCCGCGGTACATGTACCAGCGCACAAGTGGACCGATCCGGGCTCTCCACTATGACCTCTGCCACCCGGGGGACACCCGGTTTTTCCTTTTCATCAAGGCCCGCAACCTACCATACTCCATTGAGGTCAGGACTGTCACTAGAGACTGCCAATTCTAAGCAGAGTGCAAGCTGCACTTCTACCGGCCAGATCGAGCGCACCTGGTGAAGGCCTCCTTCCCCTTTGAACGTCTCAGCGTGGACTTCAAAGGGCCTCTCCCATCCACCGACCGCAACACGTACTTTCCAAACGTGATTGATGAGTACTCCCGGTTCTCTTTCGCCATCCCTTGCCCCGATATGACTTCTGCCATGGTAATTAAAGCCCTGCACAGCACCTTCACTCTGTTCAGTTTCCCCACCTACATCCACAGCGATCGGGGATCCTCTTTTATGAGCAATGAGCTGCGTCAGTTCCTGTGCAGCAAGGGCATTGCCTCAAGCAGGACGACTAGCTACAACCCCCGGGGAAACGGGCAGTGGAGAGGGAGAACGGGATGGTCTAGAAGGCCGTCCTGCTGGCCCTGCAGTCTAAAAATCTCCCGGTCTCCCGCTGGCAGGAGGTCCTCCCGACGCGCTCCACTCCATCTGCACCGTGACTAACAAGACCCATCACGAACGTCTCTTTGCCTTCCCTAGGAAGTACATCTCCGGGGTCTCGCTCCCAACACGGCTGACAGTTCCTGGACCCGTCCTGCTCCTGAAGCATGTGCAGACCCATAAGTCGGATCCCTTGGGCGAAAAGTCCACCTCCTACATGCAAACCCGCAGTATGCCTACATGGCACACCCCGACGGGCGCCAGGACACAGCCTCCATCCGGGACCTGGCACCTGCTGGATCCCCACCCACGACCCCCGACCTGACAAACCCCCCCTGCCCCGGTTGCCTCATTCATTCCTGCGCCACTCACCCTCCCTCCAGCGAACCTCACCGCAGCCCATACCCCAGCAGAATCTGCCCTCCCACTTTCCACTCAGGGGTGATGAAGATGAGGACAACACGCTCCCAGAGTCACAGGTGACCAAGTCGGCGTCCACATCATCACCAGGACTGAGGCGATCGCAGAGGAGGGTGAAGGCCCCCGACAGACTTAACTTGTAATGTTTTCCACCACCCCCGCTGGACTCTTTTTTTAAACAGGGGGTGAATGTGGCAGTCACCACTAGTAGTATATTAAATGTATTACGGCACAGCCCATATATTAGAGGTCCAAAGGTAAATCCCTGCTTGCTGCCTCCACCCAGTAGGCGGCGTATAAATGTATGTGCTCTCCTGGGCTGCATCCATTCTGGTTCCATCTACAGGAGGCACAACATCTTGCTCAATAAAGCCTCGATTGTTCCACTATTCCCATCTTTGTGGTAATTGAGAGTGCATCAGCAAGGTTCACTAGAGGTATTTACAAGCGGGGACTGGACGCCATGGCTGCTGAGGGAGAGAGAGAAGGTAAGGAAAGTTTTAAAAACTGTTAACAATGGCACCACCTGCTGAGGGGTGGGCTGTCAGGGTCGGACGGAGTAGCGGGGAATGACTTGCTGACAACACGGGGGATTCAGGGTGTCTCTTGATATAAGGATAACCGAGCTCAGGCTGCCATTGCTGCAATATTGTTTTAAATGCATCCATTTGGTACAAGTTACAGGCCTGTGGCTGCTCACTCTGCTGACTGCCCACAATGTCCTGTAAATGTTCACAGCGCATCTGGTCATTTGGGAGCCCACGCAGGCCACCCCTCTGGAAACCCTCAGATCCCTGATGACCCATCAATGGGATGGGTGAGGCCACGCTCAATCACTGACACATCAGGTGATGCCACTCCTCAGAGCGTGCATCCGAAGCGTAGCCCCCCGGGTCACAGGCCGTGTGGAGTTTGCACATTCTCCCCATGTCTCCTGCGTGGGTTTCAACCCCACATCTGAAAGATGTGCAGTGTAGGTGGATTAGCGACGCTAAATTGCCCCTTGATTGGAAATACAAATTGGGTACTCTAAATTTATTTTTAAAAATCGGAAGTGCAGCCTCACTGCGGGGAAAGCAGAGGAAATGCAGAGCTCACCCCAAACAAAGGACACGTGCACCATGGCCTTTGGCACCCTCCCTGGCACACTGCCCCTCTCAGAGCAGAGGCCTCAACACTGACACTATCAGCTAGCCGACTCCGCAGGACCACTAGCTGTCTCCAAGCCCTGCCTGCCTCCTGCGCCCCTACTCCCATCCATCCTGCCACTGGACAGGTTATCACGTACGCCCGGAACCCACATCACACTGCAGCTACGCTCCCAGCAGATGCACAATTCTCTGCCTCACCCCCATCCACAGGACCTGTCCACACACAAGCCTCGAAGCATGGAGGCGATTGGTGGAAAACTGTGACACTCCCCACAGCACAACCAGGTGTCAGCCTGCTGTTGGGATAACACACAGCCCACCCAATTAGATTACCCACAGTAGACCCCACTGGGGAGACAGGAGAGATGCCGCAGAGGCCATGGCGGCCAGAAGCAACGTTATACTCCTATTGCCAGAGACAGGTGGTGAGGATAGAGGCTACCCACATCACATGTCTGGTGCCACTCATTGAAGGGGACAGGGGTTGTGTGGAAGACAGCGTGTTGGGGGGAACGGCTGATGGGTGGGGGTGAACTGGGGGTGGGCATATGGAGGATGGAGCAGAAGTGCAACTCAGCATCACCATATAGCCTGTTGGATCTGGATAGGCAGAGGAATACTCATCCTGCTGCCATGTCTTCTCTTTTACCCCCGCACAAGATGGATTAGGGCTTCAGCCAGGAATGCTTGCTGTCTTCCTGGCCGAAGCTGCCAACACAGAAGCATGGGGGCTGGAGGCACAGGGCCTGCTAAGGGAGAATCCTGCACAGGAAGAGCCTGCCCCAGAAGAGCAGTGGCTGGCCTTTGAGGCTGGAGAGGTGGCCGTCCATCTGGCCGAGGAGGAGATGCGAACTAGGCGCCGCACCAGGACACGTTTATACTGTCCTTCGAGGGCCTGCTGGACCACGTGTGCCACCAGAGATTCCAGTTAATCATGGAGACTAGGCCACATGTGCCAGATGATGGCGCACCTGGCACCGCGGAGGTATGGAGGAGGATGCCCTCTCCTAGTGGCCATCAAGGTGTCGGTCGCCCTGAACATTGATGCCCCTGGGTTTTTCCAGGCGCCGAGCAGGGACTGATGTGGGATATCTCAGAAGTCCAGAAATAAGTGCATCCACGCTGTCATGGCTGCCCTATTTTCCCGGGCAGCGGACTATATCATCGTCAATTTGGACTAGACTACGAGGATGCCCGGGCTGTGGGGATTCGCCGCCATCGCTGGCTTGCCCCAGGTTCAGAGGGTGATAAACAGGGCACATGACCCTCTACAAGCTCCTTCATAAATAGCAAGCCTTCCGTTCCCTGAATGTGCAGTTGGTATGTGACCACCAGCTGCACATAATGTACGTCTGCATCCTATACCCGGGAAACATGCATGACTCTGACATCCTGGCGCAGTCACAGTTCCCGGTACCTTCGAAGTTCTGCCTCAGATAAGGAGTTAGTTATTAGGCAACAGGGGTTACCCGCTGGGGTCGTGGCTAATGACGCCTGTAGAGAGGCCCTAAATTGAGGTGGAGAACCACTACAGCAATGTCCATGCAGCGACCAAGAACGTCAGTGAGCGGTACACCGGTTTCCTAAAGATACAATTCTGGTTTCTGGAGCATTCTTGGGGGGCGAAGCATGGTGATTGTCTCTGTGAGGCTATCTTCCTGGCTGGAATGAGAGTGTGTGGGGAGTGCAGCGCGTATAAGCAGCTCCAGCTCGTCCATACCTCCAATGTCAATTCCAGCCTCGGCGAATCTGCCGCCAGCAGGAATGAGAATTGCTCTAGATTCACAAGGGCAGAATGCTAGCTCATTAGCAGACCCGGAATTGCTCCAGAACTCGTGCCCCCAACAGAAATATGAACCACACCCAATTCAGTCCCGGCATCAACACTATAGGCGCAATTTAACAAAATAGGAACAAAGTCCCATATCGAGCATGTTTAGCCATGTGTTTCCGAACACTCGCAGCGTTGAGAAACACAATGCTATCAAACGCCACTGGGGTTAGATAGGGGGCCTCAACCTGGTACCCTGGCATTGCCTCTGCTAGCTGGCAGTGCCAGCTAGACACCTTGGTAGTGCCATTCTGTAATCCAGGTTGCACTGCCAGGTAGCCAGGCTTGTTCTGCCAAGCTGGCAATGCTAGTGTGGCATCAGTAATGCCTGGCTCCTACTCTGCCCAAAAGGTGTGCGCCTGGAGGCTTCTGATCCCCTGGGAGAACCCCCATGAGAGCCGTTCTGTCTGATCCCAATGCCTCAGGTGCCTCGTGGAACTGAATATTAGAGTGAGACTAGCTATCTCAATGGGCGTGATTCACACTGCAATGTCTCACGAGACCATGTTAGATCTTGCGAGGCGTTGTGAGCCAGGTAGGTCCCGGGACCGGAGTCTCCCATCTTCTATCGGCCATGTTCTGCCAAGCAAGCTGCTTTTCAGGTGTAGCATAGAGTTCGATCGCGTCCTTAGTCTCTCAAATGGAGAATTTCACTCAGATGCTCTGTATTCAAGTCGAACTTCAAGAGTTGATGGCCAAGTAAGGTGTTTTCATCATGCGGCCAGACAGGAAGAACATCATCTGCAGACTCTTTGCACACCAATGGCGTGCAGTAAGAGTGGGAGAGATTTCTGGTCAGTCATGTAAAAGGGAGAACATTGAGGCCACTACGGGCAGCACGGTAGCATAGTGGTTAGCACAAATGCTTCACAGCTCCAGGGTCCCAGGTTCAATTCCCGGCTTGGGTCACTGTCTGTGTGGAGTCTGCACGTTCTCCCCGTGTGTGCGTGGGTTTCCTCCGGGTGCTCTGGTTTCCTCCCACAGTCCAAAGATATGCAGGTTAGGTGGATTGGCCATGATAAATTGCGCTTAGGGTCCAAATTGCCCTTAGTGTTAGGTGGGGTTACTGGGTTATGGGGATAGGGTGGAGGTAGGGTGCTCTTTCCAAGAGCCGGTACAGACTCAATGGGCCGAATGGCCTCCTTCTGCACTGTAAATTCTATGAAATCTATGAAATCATTACTCATAGCTCCAGACTAAGTTGCCACCAAAACGTGCAGTCCTTGAAGTTGGACAGACAGGACGAACATCAATCTGCAGATCCTTTGCACACCAATGGCATGCAGTAAGAGTGGGAGAGATTCCTGGTCAATCATGTAAAGGGAAGTCAATTGAGGCCACTACCATCATTACTCATAGCTCCAGACTAAGTTGCCACCAAAACTTGCAGTCCTTGAGGTTGGGCAGTTGTCTTAATTGACTGGATGAGAGGTGTAGATCAGATTGGTGCCAACAATGGGGTTTGATCCCCATTCTGTCTGGGATTGATTTGGGACCTGCACCCCTGCCTATCTGTGGTAGAGAATGCCATACCTGCCTCCGAGCAGAGAGCTGAAGAAGAAGCAATGAGGGATAATTGGAGCCGGATAGTTAATATGTATGACATATTTTAACGTCATATATCCTTGTTTATTTGGTAAATTTTTTGTGATTATAAATTCCCAGATCTACATTTATATTGAAAATACCCTGTATAAACTTACTGTATTGTTGTTACACTCTAGTGTTATGCTCTCCTGTCACTGGCAGCACTGTAACACCTCCATTGATAGGACAATACAGCACATCGAGTTTACCGTCTGCTTCCACGATAGGAATTTATAATGAAAATGTTGAACGGAAGTGCATACAGATACAGCAATTATTTATATTTGACATATGTTTCTGCTTGCATACAGGTATGCTTTTCCTTTAATAATGTTTTGCATGCTGTTCTATATTGTTGGCCACTCAGAATCAGCTTATTCATTTTGCAGTGTTAAACTGATTGATTTGCACAATTAAATCTCCCTATCTGTTGGTTGGCTAAAATACCACAGGCAGTAAATCAAGATGTGGAAAAGTGGTAAATTGCCCACTGTCACTTGGCTTTTTATTGAATATTTTAACTCCAAAATGTATTGTGAATATAAATAAAACATGGTATTCTTAAGGTTAACTAACGAGTGCACTTTTACTGTACCTGTTTAATAACTGTAAAATGCGTTGCAACTTTAGTGGCTGTAGAACAAAAAAAATTGCTTAATATTTCAATGTTTCCATTATTTAGCGAAAGCTCACTGCATGAATCTTGTGATGCATATGCCAACGTCTGCCTTGGACAGAAAATTAGAATGTTAACCATGCTGGAGTCAAGCAATAGCTTGGTTGAAACCCAAACTGTAACTACCTATTGGAGAGGGAATGTTAGAATATAAAGATTTTTTGCTGATTCAGTACGCAGTATTTAATGTTATAGATGTGGTGATATGCATCACTGTAAATACACAAGAGGTTAATGTAAATACATGTAGACTAGCTAGACACTAGAGGGAGCACCAGTGATATGACACACAGACACTCAACCAATAGGTCAGTTAGATAGGACACGACCAATGGGCATTCACGATACACACAGAGGTGACACTACCACAGGGGGGCATTACACCAAGTCATATATAAAGGACACAGCACACATGATCTTCCTTTTTCCAGTGGAGACACTCAGTGAGTTCAGACACAGGGTTGATTGAACATCACACCCACCACATGGATTGTAGCAGACTGGTTTGTCAGTCTGAGTAGCTATAGAAGGATGAACAGTCGTGGCAAGTAGGAGAATTGTAAATAGTTCAATAAACGTGTTGAAGTTATCTCCACTTTGTCAGAGTGCACATCAAGGAAGCCGCTTATGCTACGCCAAGAGCAGAACAAGACAATAGATTTCTTACCTCCAATTTTGATCATTAGACACACTCCTCCAACTTATGTTGGGGTGCAGTTCGATGTATTTTTGTAACTTTCTGGGACTGTGCGCAAGTGATCTTTCCTCACGTATGGGTCCAGATGGCAAATACTCGGAGGCACTTTAAAAAATATATAAATTTAGAGTACCAAATTCATTTTTTCCAATTAAGGGGTAATTTAGTGTGGCCAATCCACCTACCCAGCACATCTTTGGGTTGTGGGGGCAAACCCACACAGACACGGGAAGAATGTGCAAACACAACACGGACAGTGACCCAGAGCTGGGATCGAAATTGGGACCTCGGTGCCATGAGGCAGCAATGCTAACACTCTGAGGCATTTTGACTAGGGTATCCAAAGTTATCATGCCCTCACCGGACGACCACACTCACACTTTACGACATGGTGCACCAGACAGCAGATTGTGGCAGATTTGTAAATGTGGAATGCGAGGCCAATTGTAGCTTCCACACGAAGCTGAGGTAACTTTTCACATATTGGGACTTAACAGGCTCCTTCGAGTCCACATAGCTTGAGTACAGATTGCCTGTACCAAATTATCCACTCTAATCTAATGGTGCTCTGCTGAAATTGATTTGTACCTTGTTTCCCAGTTTCAGGAACAGTTTCAGACTATGATTTTCCTACTGAGGGCCCCAAATACCCAGTATAATAACACTGCTACTGGCCTGACATCAGTAACCTTCGAGAGACCATTTCCAAAAAGTAGAATAACATTATTTTATTTTGTTGTCATTCAAATTAGAAGTTTCAGCTGGTTAACAGGCACTCTCATTATATTTTAGTCAGTTTACACAATTTAATTTTCCTTCAGACTATGAAGTGGTGAATAATGTAGACTTGCGAGGTTAACATATACCACCAACACTGAGGAAGATTCAACTCTATTTTATTAACTAACTATAAACTAATCGACATACGAGAACTGTGGGTTTTAACGATGCTACTTTGACTAGAGACCTAAGCCTGTCCGAACCAGTTCGGCATGCGGACAATGTGGTCCACCCATCACAGCTAGTCGAAGGTGAGCAGTGTCTCAATACAGGGGATATTGGCTGGAGAGGATGCTCACGTTTTATGCCTATCCTGTCAGTGCATTTGCAGGGGCAGTGTTGGTGATATCTCTCCAGCGATTTGAGACATCTGCTGTACATTGTCAATGTTTGTGATGCATACAAGAGGGTGGGGACCACGGTCGCTCTGTGGACCATGAGCCTGATGCTGGATTTGAGGTTTTGGTCTTCAGACACCCTATTCCTCAGGTGTCTGAAGGCTTCGCTGGCGCATTGGAGGCGACGTTGGATTTCATTGTCGATGTCTGCTCGCGCCAAGAGGGGCTCCCGAGATATGGGAAATTATCCACATTGTCCATGGTTGGGGAAAGTGTTGGGGGCAGCTGTGGGATGGTAGAGACCCTTTGTTTTTCAGATGTTTAGTTTGAGGCCCATTCTCTGAGACGCCTCGGTGAATGCGTTGACGATGGTTTGTAGTTTGACCTCTGAGTGTGGACACGTGCAGATGTCATGTGCATACTGCAGCTCAGTGTCAGAGGGTTTTGGGTGGTCTTTGTTCTTGCCTGGAGGCAGCCAACACACTGCTGTGCAAATGGTAACATTGGTTTTTTTGGTACTAACCTTGTAACATGGGTGTCTGTATGAACATTTTATTTGTTGTGGAATGTCACGAGAGAGAATCATACATCTAATCCAAGTTAGCACTAGGACTTAATTAGGCGTAAAATTGAGAGAAATAGAAATGTTATTTTTCAGTCTTTTCCTTCATCTTTAGAGATAACATCAAAGAGAAAGATCAATTGGTTTTGTTGTGCAGCGAAGAATTGTGCTCTATCTTTGCTATTTTCCCAGAAGCACAACAACTCATACGCCTGAGTTAACATCAAATTCTTGGTTAAGAGAAAACATTTCATTACATTTCCCAGGTGGCACTTTATATGTATGTAAAAACACATCCGGAGAGAAAGTGGCAACATCAGTGACCATAAAAATAGAGGTTACTTACAGGAACTTTGTGTCTCATTGAAAAAAATAAGCCAGAATGACATTTTACTACACAGGACAAGTGCCTGAAGCATGAGTAAATAATGTGGGCCATCTCAAGCAGCGGTTCATCTTTCCTCGAGCCAGTAATTCTTGTATCCTTTATTTAATCACAAGTAGCCTTGATTCAACCTCTTTTTTAAAAAAAAACATTTTTTTTTAAATCCTGTTTTTGTTTTGGCCTCGACGTCGAAATCTTTTGGATTCTGGATATTATTGACATGATCTCAGTTGATCTTATGTAAAGAACTACATCCTTGATCAAAGACTCTAGTCATTATGTAGTGAAGGAATTACAACCTGGTTAAATAGAAGAATACAGATTTCAAAAGAATGAACAGATAGAGGGCACATTTTATCCAAACCGTTTCTAAGTGTGGTAGCGAGTGGGAACTGCCGCAAGCTTAGAACGGCAAGGCCGTCACCATTATAAAACGTTGATTGGTCCGCTTAATAAGGCCCCACGCCTCAAATGATTGTCCCACTGGAGTGCTCACCAGCCCTCCTCTAACAAGAGCGAGTCACCACCCCCCCACCTCCCATGAGAACAACTTGGAGGAGAGCTCCGAAGATGCCATCATCAAAATGTCACAGCGGCCATCCCCACCCTCCACCAGCGTAGAGACACACACTTCGGTGGTCAATTGGCTTCTGGGGCACATTCTGGTGAGCACCACACAGTTCCTGATGCACATCAAATGGAGACAGGAACTCCCAGTCAAGACAGTAGTCGGAGGCCTGCTGGATCCCAGGATGCAGCTGGGTCCCAGTTAGATGTTGAGCCTCTGGGCCAGGTTTACCCAGAGCTGAGGCAGATGGTAGAGTGCGGCTGTGATACTCAGAGGGGGGATGTCAGCGACCCTCCAGCCGGACCATAGCCGATTGGAGGAGTCCCAGAGGCTACGGACACAGGAAATGGCATCGACAATGCATGGCACCAAGGCCAAGGCTGTCGGGTGGCGACTGCAGTGGAGAGTCTGGTGGACACCTTACAGCATGAGTGGAGGTGTCCAAGATGTGGGTCAGTCAGTGACGGCCATGGCTGAGTGCATCGACAGCATGTCTCAGTCACTGGAGAACATGACCCAGTCCCATGTGGGCATTGACGAGACACTGCGTGACATGACACATTCTCAGGTAAGCATAACCAAGGTGCCTCAAGGCATGTCCTGGTCACTCAGGGACCTGTCCCAGTCACAATAGGCATTGCCAGGGGGTTCCAGAGCATGTCCCAGTCAGAGGAGCATCGCCTAGGGCATCAATACCATGCTGCAGACCTTGGGGAGCCGCCATGGCTGGCATAGTAAGATGACACAGGAGACATCGGAGCTTGATCTAGCTGACCCTCCTTCCCCAGGTGGACCCAAGGGCTCTATGGGCAGCGACCTGGAGGAGGGGGTGCTGGGTGATGGTGGAGCAGGCAGGCAGGGGCTGGGATTGCCTCTGGAACAGGACCACATGATGCACGGTTTGGCATGGTGGGCCCGTGGGCGCTGAGACACCAATGTCCCCCCACCACCAGCCCCCCAGTCCGGCCCATGGGCAGCCACGCCCATCCCTGTTATTGTCCCCCACCCACTGATGGTAGCTACTCCACCCCCCTCCAAGCACCCGGGCAGCAACCCCAGTTCTCCTCGGCTCATTGCCCGGTATTGAAGACGGCTACTCACCTCCTTGGGTCCCCACAGAAACTCTTCCGCTAACCATGTTTTAGAAAGGAGGACTAATTGGCACCCATAATATCACTTGCTGGGGAGGCTGTTAGGTCAAAAGAGGCCGTGAGAAAGGAGGTCACTCGTTAATTGTGGGGACTTGACTTAAGAGATGATTATTAGTTTCCCACCACTCTAAGGCGGGATCCTGATTTTGCCCCACGAGACTATGCCGTTTAGATCACAAACAGACCAGAGTCCGACACTGTTCTCACTTTTGGCCTCTCCTGCGATTTATTGCGGTCTCATTGGTCTTTCGCCGAATCGTAACACGCCCATTAAAACGCTCCCATTATAATTCAGCACCTGACGATTTATAACTCAATATCAAGAGACAGAACAGGCAACAGCAAAAGTAAAGACAGATGGTGGCGGAGATAATGCAATAATGAGCACTGTTGCCTGTGATATCAGTAAAATGTGGCATAATGACAGCGTTTAGGGAAGAGTAAATATTCAATTCAGTAGTAAATTGATAGCTAGGTATAGAACTGCTCCATTCTGATTTTCCCATCTAATAATAATAAACTTTATTGTCACAAGTCGGCTTACATTAACACAGCAATGAAGTTACTGTGAAAAGCCCCTAGTGCAACATTCCGGCGCCTATTCGGGTACGCAGAGGGAGAATTCAGAATATCACTGAACAGCACCACGTCTTTCAGGAATTGTGCACATAAGAACATAAGAACTAGGAGCTGGAGTAGGCCATCTGGCCCCTCGAGCCTGCTCCGCCATTCAATGAGATCATGGCTGATATTTTGTGGACTCAGCTCCACTTTCCAGCCCGAACACCATAACCCTTAATCCCTTTATTCTTCAAAAAACTATCTATCTTTATCTTAAAAACATTTAATGAAGGAGCCTCAACTGCTTCACTGGGCAAGGAATTCCATAGATTCACAACCCTTTGGGTGAAGAAGTTCCTCCTAAACCCAGTCCTAAATCTACTTCCCCTTATTTTGAGGCTATGCCTCCTAGTACTGCTTTCACCCACCAGTGGAAACAATTTGCCCGCATCTATCCTATCTATTCCCTTCATAATTTTATATGTTTCTATAAGATATCCCCTCATCCTTCTAAATTCCAATGAGTACAGTCCCAGTCTACTGAACCTCTCCTCGTAATCCAACCCCTTCAACTCTGGGATTAAATCAGTGAATCTCCTCTGCACACCCTCCAGCGCCAGTACGTCCTTTTTCAGGTAAGGAGACCAAAACTGAACACAATACTCCAGGTGTGGCCTTACTAACACTTTATACAATTGCAGCATAACCTCCCTAGTCTTAAAGTCCATCCCTCTAGCAATGAAGGGCAAAATTCCATTCACCTTCTTAATCACCTGTTGCACCCGTATACCAACTTTTTGCGACTCATGCACTAGCACACCCAGGTCTCTCTGCACAGCAGCATGTTTTAATATATTATCATTTAAATAATAATCCCTTATTCCTACCAAAATGAACAACTTCACATTGGGAAGAAACCAGAGCACCCGGAGGAAACCCACGCAGACACAGGGAGAATGTGCAGACTCCGCACAGACAGTGACCCAAGCCGGGAATCGAACCTAGGACCCTGGCACAGAGAAGCAACAGTGCTACCGTGCCGCCCAACTTGGGAAAAAGCAACTGTTCTTTAAAAGTTGTTGCCAACACCATGGATACGACCTTTTTTCATACTCATTCATCCTTTTTACTTCTCTTGCTCTGAAAAAAAAATTCTGAGATGTTTGAATTGTCAGCTGTATGTGTCTGCTTAGGGGATGGAAAAGCACAGTTGGCAGAGATTGACTGAACAGTGGAAGAGTCCCTCTTCTCACGTATTCCACCTTTTTGGTGTTATTCTTGGTCACTGTGTAAAAACTGACTGCTGGAATTAGTTTCGGCACTACAATATGTATATGCCAAGGTCTGGAAATAATAACTGAGCATAACAGTAGTAGATTCTGAATGCAAAAGACTGCAAAATAGATTTTAGACGCTGGCAGGTTGTGGAAAGGGGTGAACATTTTTTCTTCCTTCGAATCCCACCATTCTAAGTAGTTACATTTCTTTAAATGTTGACTTCTTCTTCCAGGTGACTGGAGTAAATCTATAGGGGTACGGCTGGGGGAAAGGTGGTTGTCAAGGTAACCTTTGGGTTAATGACAACCTGGTTGATCTGTTGAAGGTCCAAAAGTCACTTAAGGTCACCGGCAAGTCTGATTGAAATTGGAAGCACATTATGCGCTCAAATTTACCATTTAACTCTCAGTTTCATGACCGCAGTGATTTCATTTGGAGTAGGTGCAGAAACGTTGGAAGAAACATTGAAGGATTTATGAATTTGTATTTGACAACATATGATGCAAAAAAGTGACAATGCTATCAGTTATTGCGTCTGACCTCTGACGTTAAAATATGATGTGCAGTTTTGGCCATAATGGAGATGGTGCCATTAATGCAAAATTATCTCTTTGTCCCACTCATCCATTTCCTATGGATCAGCTGTGGACATCACTGAACCGGCCAACATTTGTTGCCTACCCCTAACTGTTCCTCAGGAAGTGGTGCTGAGCTACCATCTTGAACTGCTGCAGCTCATGTAGGTACACCCACTGTGCTATTAAGGAGGAAGTTCCAGGATTTCAACCCAGCGACAGTGAAAGAACGGCGATATATTTCCAATGTGGCTTCACAGCACCAGGGTCCCAGGTTCGATTCCCCGCTGGGTTGTGTTTGTTCGACGTGTGCACGTTCTCCCCATATGGGTTTCCTCTGGGTGCCCCAGTTTCCTCTCACAGTCCAAAGATGTGCAGGTTAGGTGGATTGGCCATGATAAATTGCCCTTCGTGACCAAAATGGTTAGGAGGCGTTATTGGGTTTCAGGGATAGGGTGGAAGAGAGGGCTTAAGTGGGTCGGTGCAGAGTCGATGGGCCGAATGGCCTCCTTCTGCACTGTATGTTCTGTAAGTCAGGATGGTGACTGGCTTGAAGGGAACTTCCAAGTGTTGGTGGTGTTCCCATGTATGTGCTGCTCTTGTCCTAGATGATAGGGATGGTGTGTTTGGAAAATGCTGTTGAAGGAATCTTGGTGAGTTCCTGCAGTACATCTTTTAGATGGCACACACTGGCTCTACTGTGCACCGGTGGTAGAGGGGATGAATGTTTGTGGATAGGGTGCCAACCAAGTGGGTTACTTTAACATTGGATGGTGTCAAGTTCTGGAATGTTGCTGGAGCTGCAATCACCAGGAATATGAAGAGTATTCCATCACACTCCTGACTTATGCCTTGTAGATTATGGACAGCCTTGGGGAATCAGGAGGTGAGTTACTCGCCATAGGATTCCTAGCCTCTGAACTGCCTCTGTAACCATAGTATTTACATAGCTAGCCCAGTTCAGTTTCCGGTCAATGGTAACCCACTGACAGTGCAGGGTTCAACAATGATAATGTCATTGAATGTCAAGGGGCAATGGTTTGATTCTCTCTTGTTGGAGATGGTCAATGTCTGGCACTTGTGTGGCATGAATGTTGTTTGCCAGTTGTCAACCCAAGCCTGGATATTGTCCAGTTCTGGATGCATTTTTCTTATTGTGACACTGATATATCTTCTAGATCGAAACTCCATAATTATTTAACTAGAAGCCCGAAGAGTCAAATAAAAGTACTCAAAAATAATAAACAATATATTACATTTTTTTAAATCACTGTGTTATATTTGTGAGCATAATAAAACAGATTTTAAAATCTATGGTTTATCCATCTTGTTATTTTCTTCTGGTGCATCTTTTAAAATTCTTTGTCAT
Source organism: Scyliorhinus canicula (assembly GCF_902713615.1). NCBI lineage: Eukaryota > Metazoa > Chordata > Chondrichthyes > Carcharhiniformes > Scyliorhinidae > Scyliorhinus > Scyliorhinus canicula. Next base: position 74,020,486 of record NC_052162.1, on the reverse strand, counting down.
CTCATGTTACAATCATCTCCTTTTATATAAGGAAACGGTGGGTGATTGGACATCTTTGAAAAAAATATGTCAAAGGAAATCAACCAGAAAAGAGATGAAGTGGAAGCTTGGCACGTGAAGACAAGATAAGAAAATTTACTTCATTTTATTACCAAGAAAGACTGAAATTGTTGGAAGAAATAAAGGTTCCAGAACTATTTTCACTTCTAGCTAAGCTGTTCCAATGCAAATGCAACACTGGCATCAAACCAACAAACTGGGAAATCACCCAGATATGTCTTACATGGAACATACAGTGCAGAAGGAGGCCATTCGGCCCATCGAGTCTGCACCAACCCACCTTAAGCCCTCACATCCAACCTATCCCCGTAACCCACTAACCCCTCCTAACCTTTTTTGGTCACTAAGGGCAATTTATCATGGCCAATCCACCTAACACACACGTCTTTGGACTGTGGGAGGAAACCCACACAGACAACATGCAGACTCCGCACAGACAGTAACCCAATGGGGAATCGAACCTGGAACCCTGGCGCTGTGAAGCCACAGTGCTAGCCACTTTTGCTACTGCCCTTGTCTGGAAAATGTAGGATAAGTCCAAATGACCAATTACAATCTCATCAGTCTACTCTCAATCATCAGTATAGTGATGAAACAGGTCATTGACTGTTATCAAGCAATACTTAATGATCAATAACCTGCTCACTGGTGCTTAGTTTGGATTCCACCCAGATCATTCAGTTTGAAACCAATTACCCCACCTCACCCTCACATACTTCACATTGCTGCAAGCTTAACACTTGCCTCTCGCAATTAGCTATCCAACCTTGATAGCCACATCCGCTAAACACATTTCACCACGCTCACTGGCACACTTTTTTAGTCATTTTTTGTTGATTTCTAAATTCTGCCCAATTTTCAGGCTTGTGACTAATCTTCGCCGTATGTTTTTTTTTTCTTTCAATTTGATACTGTGCTTAACTTTTTTAATTAGCCATGGATGGTGCATTCTTCTCACAGAGAATTTATCCCAAATTAAATATATATTTGTTGGGAACTTTGAAATATCTGCTAAATGTCTGCCACAGCTGTTCTATGGTCCTACCTTGAACCGTTCATTCTCAGTTCACTTTACTCAACTCTGCCTTCATACCCTTGCAATTGTCTTTTTTTGAGTTTAAGACACAAGGAAGATGGTGGCAAAGTGGCAATGTCAGTTTATTATTAATCCAGAGACCTTCGGCACGAATTCTCTGTTGGCTGACACAGAAATCGCGAAACGCGATTGGGCGGAGAATAGGTTCCGATGCTAAAATTGTGGTGGCCGCCGGTTTGACGCCAAATCACAATTCTTCATCACCGAGACAGCGATGTCAATATGGTCTGGAACAGACGTACGGTAAATGTCATTAGCAGGCCCGACCCGGTATTCGCCTGGGACTCCGCCTCCGAAGGGCCGAATTCCCGACGGCACGGTTCACTTGTGCTTTTATGGAACCGGCATTGTGTCTGCTGAGGAAGAGGGGGGGGGGGGGGGGGGGGGGGGGGGGGGGGGAGTGCGGAAAGTGTCCAACATCGCCATATTTTGCTGACAGGGGACTTCTGCCAGGGCTGGGGGGAATAGCGGGAATTGGCCAGGAGATTGGCTGTGGGGTCAGGGTGGACGGGCAGAGAACACCATTGTTGCAGCCGGCAAGGCAGGCATGCAGCTGCACACAGCGCAAACAGCCAACTGCGAACGTAGGGCCACGGGTTGTATAGGAGTCCCCACAGGCCACTACGTAGCCTCTGGTCATCAGCTGTATGGGTGCGCTCCAGTACAACCAGTGCCATCTTGTTGGCTGGAATGAGTGTGTGGGGATTGCAATGTGTATATGCGGTTGCAGCTTGTCAGCCTCCCGAGTGTCAATCATGGATCCGGTCAATCCCGCACCGGTTTTCATTTGAATCGATTGTGGTAGTCCCAGTGCTAGCCCCTCCACAGTTGCAGAATCGATCCAGGTTCTGCACCAGTTTTGCTGTTTTGAAAGTCCATGAATCCTGCGCGACGTCAACACTTAACTTCAGAAACGGAGAATCCCGCCCCTTAGCTAATATTCTGGAGACATGGGTTTAAATAATAACTGTTGGAATTTAAATTCAATTAGTAAAACTAGAGTTTGACATATGATCGACTTGGGATCATTTATCAGCATGCCCAAAGTTGGCTGAATAATGTATATCCCAGATTTGTAGACAGTACAGCAGGATAAGACAGCACAATTAGGAGAAATGGGAGGGAAGATATTGAGAAGGGTGAAATATGGATCTATTGCATACCTTTTCAAACTGGTGTTTGAAGGATGAAGAAATATTTTATTTCTAATGGCACTCATCAGGATTTTTCAATCCTTTTGATAAGAACATAAATAGGGGCCTTCGAATGTGCTCTGCCATTCATTAAGTTCATGGCTGATCTGGACATGGCCTCAACTCAACGGTCTTGATTCCTGCAAAACCACCTCTCCCCGCCCCCAACACACCTTCCCTATAATCCTCGACGTTAGAGTTTAAAAGTCCGTTTAACTGAGTTTATTAACCTACTATAATTATTTCTGCATTGCTGTTTCCATGTAAAATGTTGCAGATATAATCCTGTACCTTTGGGTAGCTAACATTGTCTTGCAGATTAGAATTAGAATTAGAACAGTACAGCACAGAACAGGCCCTTTGGCCCTCGATGTTGTGCCGAGCATGATCACCCTACTCAAGCCCACGTATACATATACCAGTGACCCAACAACCCCCATTAACCTTATTTTTTAGGACACTATGGGCAATTTATCATGGCCAATCCACCTAACCCGCACATCTTTGGACTGTGGGAGGAAACCGGAGCACCCGGAGGAAACCCACGCACACACGGGGAGGACGTGCAGACTCCGCACAGACAGTGACCCAGCCAGGAATCGAACCTGGGACCCTGGAGCTGTGAAGCATTTATGCTAACCACCATGCTACCGTGCTACCTAATATTGGGACATGTGTCAGGGATTATGTTTGTATTTGAAGAGGCACCTCAGAAGTGTGGCGGTATTTTGAATAGTTTGCAACGCTCAGACGCTTGAAAAGCATTGTTTTGTGCATTACTTTAAAAATATATTTATATTTAGTGAAAAAAATGCGTAATGTAATGAGGAAGTCCACATTCTTCTCGTAAAATCATAATATGTAGATTTTTGATATAATGAAATACATACTACGATACTACATCTGCAGTGGTACAAGATATCAACAAATAGTTTACTTAATAGAATCATTTGGTCACTGTCATTATTACAGTTCTAAATACCAGCTGGGCAGCTTCTTTTATGTTACGCTTTTGTTATGTCGTGTCTCAGAGAAGTCAATGAGCGGGATTCTCCAGTCCGCCTGCCATGTGATTCTCTGGGGCGCACCATTCACTGGAGGCAATTTCTATCTTCCCGCCGATTGCATCATCCTGCTGTAAAACCTGCTGTGCTGCCGGCGGGAAGATTGAATCGCAACGATCGGAGAATTCCGGCCAATTTCTTTTCCCAAATCAGCCACAAATGTCTTTTTTTTCTGGCCTTCGTTTTGTGCTTGCACATGCCATGGTGAAAATTGAGCCCAACTGTGCTTTGCAGCTACGGCCAGCTGACACTGCTTAAATCCTATCCGAAGGATCGCAACCCATTTTCACAAACACCTCCCCGCTCCCAATAAAAGACAAATTTTAGCGAGCCTTCGCAGCCTCCTAATTCCACTGTCTGTCTGTGCTAAGCATGCTACGTTCAGTCACCAAAATGATTCAGTCTCTGAACTTTAACACAGCAGTCAGCCTGCATCTCAAGCTGAGATCTTTCAAGCCCCCCTCTAATAAGGTTTACTGATAACTTGAGCAAGCGTGTTTATGCCAGTTATAAAGATTGTAGCCAAATTGCCATCCTAAATAGAATCCTTTTAACTTCTCAAAAACATCCTGTTTGAGTCATTAATGCAGAGACCACCTGTCAAGTGGAATGTAGCGTGTGTATAGTCAGTCTGGCAGGAACCTCCAGTACAATTTACTTTGGTCACTCATGATTTACAAATGATGGCAGATAGATTCCAAGATCTTTTTATGTTGAGCCCATTCTCTAACAGCTTCTGATGGGAAATTACAACCTCTTCGAAAGCTCTTTTCACGAGCCAACAATTTTGAAGCCGATGTACTTCGACTTTGTTGGGAATAATTAACGGGTAGATTGTTATGACGAGAGCATAGAATCATAGAAGCCTTTCGGCTCATCATGCCCTTTACCAGATCTTTGAAAGAGCTTAATCCCACTCCTCTATTCTTTCTCCGTAGCCTGACAAATATTTCCAACCAAACATGAATTTTCTTCTTATGTTTGAACCTGCTTCCAACATTCTTTCAAGCAGTGCTTTCCAGATCATAACAACTCACTGTGATATTTTTATCCTCATGTTGCCTCTAGTTATTTTACTAATTATCTTAATTCTGTATTCTTTCATTATCAAACCTTCGCCACTGAAAATAGTTTATTTTTATTTACTTTATCAAAAGGCTTTATGATTTTAAACTTCCCTATCTAAATTTATCTTAACCATCTCTGCTGCGAAGAGCTGAACAACCCCAATTTTTTTAGCCGCAACGTTAACATTTTAGGAGAACATGTTATATGTTGACATTCTTTTCTCCTTTTAAAGGCCATCCCTGTCATTCAATTTTGATTTGGAGATGGAAAGGAATCAGGAACAATGCAGCATGAAGGTTCAATTTGAAATGCCTTGTGCAATAGGATGGCAAACAAAATGAGAAAAAAAATTGTCATTTATTTCCATTAAATATGGTGTCCCTTTCAAAAATAAAAGAAAGAACACACATTTCTTCTTTTCTAAGCAATATTTCAAAACAATACACATGCAAGAAATGACTGTATTGTAGCCAGCATTGTGCGCAAAACACAGGAGCCATGTTATATGTAGTTTGATCTAAAAAATAGCAATGAGCAAATTACCAATTTAACTCGGTGGGGTGCTGGTGTTGATTGAGGGTGGCATGCTCGCCAGGACACTGGGAGAACATAATGTCCTTTGTCACGAGGGAATATTATAACTCTTCAGAGATCATTGTTTCAATGTTTTATTCAAAGATTTTGAGCGATTTAACCCTCATAAGGTATTGGACCTGCATACTGCATGGCATCTGAAGTAGATTGCTGAAATTCTTATATGGTGCACAAACCCACAATGTTTGAGTCAGAAGCGAGGATGCTACCATTCTGCTTAGCTAGCACTGGATGGTTACTGGGTGCTGCTATCACCTTTGAGTGCCAGAAACAGACAATTGACCTATAGTGTAACATTGCTGCAATCTAAGGAAACCTGGGGAACGTAAAAAATGAAGTAGCTTTCTTCAATAAAATATTTCTGTTAAACAGAAACAGTGGGCGTGATCTACCCGAATGGTACCCAAATAGTGCATGAGATTAGCCAGGTGTTTCCCGGCGCTCGGAGCACCGAGAACACCCTGTTATCTAACTCCATCCAGGGAGAAACAAGGCCTCAGCGGGGATTCCCAGACGAGGGGGCACTTTGCCCCATTTCTGCACTGAGGAGCTCCACCCAATGGAATTCCTCAGTGTAGCGCCATTTTAAAATGGTGTCCCGATCTCTCTTAGCCACCAACGTGACCCATAAACCCCCCAATCCCGAACTAACTATAAAGCTTTCCCCCGTTGCCCCCTACATCTCCCCTCTCACCCATGCAGGGCACACCCCGGCCCAATCATCGCCACACACAAAATGCCAGCTTGGCACCTTGACTCCACCAGCCTGGTACCCTGTCAGTTTCCCTGACAGCTTGCAGTGCCAGCGTACCACCCTGTCCAGAGGGCATGCATCTGGGGACCTCCAATCTTTTGGCTGACACCCCGAGTGCCGTTCCATTTTGTTCCCGTTGTGAAGACCATTATTGAATGGCACTCGCCCAAAGTCTCCAAGGTGAGGGAGTTAGATCTCAAGCCTTAGTTAAATCGTGGGAATGCATATTAGAATGAGACTAACTGTCTCACTCAATGTGCAAATTTGCCAAAACGTGATCCCACCCAAAATAACTTTCATACATTTTTCAGACCACAACAATGCAAGCTCATTTAGCTTTTGCTATAGACACCAATTTCCTTTACAGGTTTCCCACTGTCATGGTCAGTTATGTGAGGAATGAGAGGGTAAACATAGAACATAGAACTGTACAGCACAGTACAGGCCCTTCGGCCCACGATGTTGTGCTGAACTAGTCTGAAACTAAGATCAAATCAACCTACTCCCAATCATTCTAGCACACTCCATATGCCTATCCAATAAACGCTTAGAAGTTCCGAAAGTGTCCGACTCCACTACTATAGCTGGGAATGCGTTCCACGCCCCAACCACTTTCTGAGTGAAGAACTAAACAGCACAGGTTCTGCAGTGGTGGATAAATTGCTAAAAACAACAAGCACTAACATTTGTAGCTTTACTCCCTTAAATGAGTTAATTTCAAGGCATCAATTGTGATTGAGAAACAAGCTTGTTATATGATTATATCAGTTATTTTAGAAGAAGCTGAGCAATGGATTAACTTACCAGCCCCTTTTAATATAGAACACATGCTGAGACTAATATCCTCTCATGGATGCTTTTGTAATAGTGTAAAAGGGGCTGGTTTAGCACAGCGGGCTAAACAGCTGGCTTGTAATACAGAACAAGACCAGCAGCGCAGGTTCAATTCCCGTACCGGCCTCCCCGAACAGGCGCCGAAATGTGGCGACTAGGGGCTTTTCACAGTAACTTCATTGAAGGCTACTTGTGACAAGAAGTGGTTATTCTTATTATTATTAGTGAAACAAAATTCAAAATGACAGGTTTCAGACAAATTCACAACTAAGCATCTGACTATTTCTTAAATAGCTATCAGGCACAATAAATAGCGTTTTAGCTAGTACTTGAACCTACCAATAGCAATTAAACATGAATACTGGAGTTATATATAAAGGCATATCAATATGGCAGCACATTATGTGAGTGTACATAAACAGAGTCAATAATGCTGGCTGTTTCATACACCTTGTACAGTTTATGCAACATGGATTGATTTCTCCCCAGCCTATTGGAGCTGCAGTGACAGACAGGAGAGTTTGCATTGTGGTGGAGGAATGTTTAAGGAGGGGAGCCAGGCATCTTCTCACCAGCATGACATATTGTCAGGAGTGGAAACCTCAGTGACACATCTGCCTGCCAGGTGACCAACTGGGGCCACCGTCCCCAGAGTCAGCATTTTCTCCATGTTTGGAGCATTCCCCTCCGCTGTATGAGGAAACCATGCAATGAACCAGGTGAGGGGATCCTACCTGACACAATGGGTGCTCCCTTGTCCAAAGCAGTGCCACCAGAATAGTTCACCACCCCCAATCATTGGAGGCAGGCTTCTTTGAAAAGATTGTCCACCCATTTTCAAGATCATCTCGGCACTGAGCTATGGCCACTCCTGCAACTACATTGCTGCTGAAGAATGTTGCAACCCACGCCATCACCAACCGTGCCCCTCTCCGCCGCCACAGTACTTAGATTGGCGGGGCCTGCCTGATCCCATCACAATAGTTTAAACAATTTACCTTGTCTTTGAGGGCACCTATATATGGAAATGCCCTCTACCTCTTCCTGCATCCTCTGCACTGGCCACCACTATGGGCACTTGTAATCCGTCATCAATGGTAAAATGGATCCCAGGCTCCTGCTGGTTGCCGGCGTGGAGTCAGATCCTGCTTTTGATCCCGATGGGGGGACTACTTACCTGTTGAAAACATTCACACCACAGCATCTACCACAGAAATCTCTTTTCATTGATGATGACAAATGTGGTGAAAATATCTGTCAAATGTGATGGTGTGAAACAATACATCATATCTTCCTGGCAATTGTACAAGATAGTTTGTTATGTCATCAGTGAGGCTACGCTGATAGATCAAATGGTTCTCCTCATCTAACTCCTACAATCTAATAAACTGGTTTCCAATTAACCGTGAAGGCACTTTGTTTCATTTTAACTATTTCACTGGACAGATCTCAATTTAACCATTGAATGTGCAACCTTTACACAGCATCATATTTAAAGTAATTGAACAAAATCTAATCATACTGATATTTAGTTATAGAGTTCAATTATCTAACTGTGAGTGTACCTCTCGTACCTTTGCTGTTTATAATATCTGTGAATGATAAGGAATAGTGGGCGAAATTCTCCCCCCCCCATGACGGGTGGGAGAATAGCGGGAGGGCCTTCCCGACTTTTTTGACGCCCTCCCGCTATTCTCCCCCCCCCCCCCCCTCCCCCCCCCCCCCCCCCCGCCGAAATCCCGACAGGAATCGCTGCCGCCGTTTTTTTACGGCCGGCAGCGATTCTCAGCTGTTAGAAGGGCCGAAGTCCCAGCCCTTTACGACCTTTTTACGAACGGCAAACACACCTGGTCCTGCCGTTCGTAAAAACGTCGTGACAAACTCGCAAAAAATAACCATGGCACCGATTGGCACGGCTGTACCACGGCCGTGCCAAGGGTGCCATGGGCCCGCGATCGGTGGGCACCGATCGCGGGCAGCGGGCCCGATGCCCGCGCACTATTTGTCCTTCCGCCGCCCCGCAGTATCAATACGCGGGGCGGCTGAGGGGCAACCCGGCCCGCGCATGCGCGGGTTTCGCGCAAAACGCGATGACGTCACCAGCGCATGCGCGGGTTGGAGTCTTCCGAACTGCGCATGCGCGGCTGACGTCATATGACGCGTCAGCCGGCGCTAACTCCGGCAAGCGGGCTTAACGATTTTCGTTAAGCCCGACTTGTCGGAGCCTCCGACGTCGGGCTGCTAGCCCCGACGGGGGACGAGAATCGGTCCCCCGTCGGGAAGGGGCGCGCTGCCGTAAAACCCGCCCGGGTTTTACGGCAGTTTTACGATTTCTCCCGTTTTGGGAGAATTTCGCCCAGTGTGTTTCAAAATTGGTCTTTGTCAACTTCATATTTGCAATGGAGCAGGATGACAACTTAGAGAGGATTTTACCAAGTTAATATTCTCAGAAAATGGATGAAAAAGCATTTTCCAGCATTTTTTAGTCAATTATCGTCATCTTAAAGTCAGTCAAATGATTGAACGTTATCATTTGTCGAACAGTTTTTTTTCAACTAATAAGCCACTTCTAACAGACAGAAGTAATAATCTTCAGCACTCATGGTACATTGCAAGCTACATACAATTATACGTTAGAGCGTGAGGGAATCCGGTGGATGTAGTATGTGTTTTGAAAGCAATTTAGCAAAATTCCTTCTGGGAGCCAGAAAGGAAATCTAAGGTTAAAGTAACAGTTAACTAAATGTTTTGACAATTGAGAACTGTCTTGTTACCGATAAGCAAAGGGTGGTGTTCCATGAAAAATTCAAGTTGCTGCGTTTTCCAGCACTGCACCCCCTTTCCTGCAGCGGGATCCTCCATTCCAGCAGCCAGCCAATGGGACTTCCCTTTGTGGCCACCCTACACCATCGGGAAACCAACAGGCGGGGATGCACACCCGCTAGAGCGGAGGATCCGCTGACGGAGAATTCCACTGGTTATATGTGAAAAACAACCATTGAAGTTCCATAGCAATCTATTCTAGTACCTATGCTGTTTATATTTGTGAATGATATGGAATAGGGGGCGGGATTCCCTGATCCTGAGGCTAACTGCTGACATGTCGTAAACGGCGTCGCATTTCATGACGGCATCAACAGGACCTCAAGAGCAGCGATTCCAAGCCCCTCAGTAGGCCAGCACGGCACTGGAGCGACCCACGCTGCTCCAGCAAATGGGCGCCATGGTTCTGTGCATGTGCGCTGCGACCGGTGCCAATGCGTGCATGTGTGGTGCTCCCTTCTCCGCGCCGGCCCCAACACAACATGGCGTAGGGCTACAGGGACCGGCGCAGAGCAAAAGAGGCCCCCAGCCCGAGAGGCCGGACCGTCGGTCGGTAGGCCCCGATGACGGGCTAGGCCACAGCGGAGCCCCCCCCCGGGTCGGATCCCCCCTCCCCCCCCCGACCAGACCGCCCCCAGATAGATGCACGCCAAGGTCTGATCAGGTAAGACCACACGTAGACAGCACGGCGAGACTCAGATTTTATTGGCAGCCAATCCAGGGTGGAGAATTGCCGGGGGGGGGGGGGGGCGCATAGAGCAGCCCCTGACCGGCGTTGTGCCGACCGCGGCGGCACCGGCGCCAATGGTGCTGATTCTCCGCTCTCCGGAGAATTTGCGACGGCACGCGATTCGCCCGGCCTGCCGATTCTCCGGGCTGGGCTGAGAGAATTACGCCCAGGATGTCTATAAGTTATTAACTTTATAATAACATATTACAAAGTTATTACAACGTATTTGTAATATAAGTTGCAAAATTGTGTGAAATGATAAAAGGACATTGCCTGCACCCTATTGGAGGAATCTAGAGGGAAAGGTGCAGACCTGGTGATGAAGGGTGAAATCATTTCAAGTGTAAGAGAGGATATCATTTTTTAAAAAATTATTTCTAGGATGTGGGTGCCACTGGATAGCCCAGCATTTATTGCCCATTCCTAATTGCCATTGAGAAGGTGGTGGTGAGCTGCCTTTTTGAACCACTGCAGTCCTTGTGGTGTAGGCCCTCCCACAGTGCTGTTCGGAAGGGAGTTCCAGGACAATGATAAGTAAACAAGCAGTGGAGACTTTATGGGTAATTTTTTTTTAAGTTTAAGAAAAGCATTTAAGGTTAGTGGGAGTTGTGTACAGACCTCTTGTGAAATTTGTTAAGTGGTAAATTGCATAATTACAGAGATTAGACAAGCATACAGCAATGGCAAGATTTTAGCATTCACATGGATTTGAGATATGCAGATTAACTCATGTTAGAAAGGTACCGACTTTCTTACGTGTGTTAAGGATAGTTTTCAGCAACAATAAGTTCTAGAGTTAACAAGGGAACAGGTTACATTAGATACAGTAATAATTAATGAATCCGATTTAATTAAGAGTTGAACAGTGTGTTTATTATTGATCAATTGGCAATAATAGGATGATCAGGTTGAACGTTCTGTTTGTAAAGGAAAAATGTGGAACTGCTGCTAAAATTTAGATTCAGATAAGACTGAATTTAATGGGATGAGTTTGTCCACAGTACAGTGGGCAATCTGTTAATGGGTAAAGTGACAGAAGATTGATGAGAAATGTTCAAAAGAATAATTTCAAGTGATACAGAACCCGTTTATAGCACTTAGGTGCAAGAACTCTACTTGTCAAAAGAGACAGCAACGAAAGAGGTGGGAGACAATACTAAACTAAAAGAAAAATTGTGCACAAATTAGCATAGAAACTGGTAACTGGGAGAGACACAGAAAACCAACAAAGGATGACAAAATAGACATAGGGAAATTCAAGAGGTTTGAGTGTATCTAGGATTTTAAATGACCCTAAAAATTACATTGGATTGAGGATCCCGACACCTGTTTCAACCCTCAATTCTGGATTTCCCTGCCAGGGCAGCTGATTCCTTACCTTACAGCAACTTACCAAGGTCACCAAGGTGAATGCATAGAGGGAAAAGCTCCTTCTGTAAAACTGACAAGCTGGGAAGGCTTTGGTCAGTGAAACTGAATCCTCCGTAATGGCCCAATTACACAGAACAATTCTGAAATATGTGGGGCAGGATTCTCCGACCGCCGCCGGGTTGGAGAATTGCCGGGGGGCGGCGTGAATCCCGCCCCACCGCTCCGACGCCGGCTGCCGAATCCCCCACCGCCTATTTTTGGGCGGGGGTGGGGATCACGCTGCGCTGGTTGGGGGCCATTGGCAGTGGCCCCCCGGCAAATCTCCGGGACCCAATGGGCCGAGCGGTCGCAGGTTTTCGGCCAGTCCCGCCGGCGTGGATTAGATCAGGTCCATACCGGTGGGACTAGGCTTTGAAGGCGGCCTCCGGGTCCTCGGGGGAGGGGGGATGCAGGGGGATCCAGGCCCGGGGGTGGCACCCACGGTGGCCTAGCCCGCGACGGGGCCCAACGATCTGCGGGCGGCCTGTGCCGTCGGGGCACTCTTTCCCTCTGCGCTGGCCTCTGTAAAGCTCTGCGGTGGCTGGCGCAGAGAAGAAACCCCCTGCGCAAGCGCAGGAACCACGCCAGTGGGTCTGTGCATATGCCAGAACACGTGGCGCTCCTGCGCATGTGCCAACTCGTGCCGGCCGGTGGAGGCCATTCGGCGCCGGTTGGCGCGGCAACAACCACTGCAGCGCTGGCCTAGACCCTGAAGGTGCGAAGGATTCTGTACCTTCCGGGTAGCCCACGTTGGAGTAGTTCATGCCACTCTTTGGCACCGGTGCGCCCCGCCCTGCCGATTGCGGGAGAATCCCACCAATGGTTCTGAGTAACCTTTTTTCTAGTTTTGCTGATCTTCCTACGATGCTTCTAACTACAAGAGAGAAGATCAACTGAATATCAATAACAATGTAGAAAAGCCAATTACTGCAGATGCTGGAATCTAAAACCAAAGATAAAATGCTGGAAAATCTCAGCAGGGCGGGCAGCATCTGTAGGGAGAGAAAAGAGCTAACATTTTGGGTCCAGATGACCCTTTGTCAAAGCAATGTGTTGCAGTTTTTTCAACACATCCAGGGTGAATTCCAGAGGACTTAAAAATAAATTAAGAATCCCAAATGGTATATATTGGCATGAGCAGACACAGATTATCACATATATTAATCTGTAAACTTTAGTTTAAACTTGAATGAGTGTCATAGTGTATTATGCTGTAGCAGACTGTGGGACCAGTTCTCCCAATATCTTTTTTTCTATGTGTCCTGGGCCAGGGTTTAGAGAACCCCAAAGTGTATAAGACCATAAGACATAGGAGCGGAAGTAAGGCCATTCGGCCCATCGAGTCCACTCCACCATTCAATCATGGTTGATTTCAACTCCATTTACCCCCTCTCTCCCCATAGCCCTTAATTCCTCGAGAAATCAAGAATTTATCAATTTCTGTCTTAAAGACACTCAACGTCCCGGCCTCCACCGCCCTCTGTGGCAATGAATTCCACAGACCTACCACTCTCTGGCTGAAGAAATTTCTCCTCATCTCTGTTCTAAAGTGACTCCTTTTTATTCTAAGGCTGTGCCCCCGCGTCCTAGTCTCCCCTGCTAATGGAAACAACTTCCCAACGTCCATCCTATCCAAGCCATTCATTATCCAAGTATCATGGAGTTCACCTGACCCACAACCTTTACTAGATTGTGGTATGGGGAGCACACGTCCACTCTACAGGTGTCGTACAGCAGAAATTGAAAAGTATTTTTTAAAGCAAAACAATGTTTATTCTATGAACTCAAGGTGGCCTTTTTAAAACATACAGTGAACATCTTAGCAACTATTAATTCAAATACAACTCCCAAAGAATACAACACTAATAATCCTTTAAGCTTCCCTTTTAACATCCATAAGATTTAAAACATTAGGTTCACATTCACTACGGAGAACATTTACAATTCTGAATTCACGAAATAATCAAGAGATAGTGTTTTCTTGGCAGAGAGAACAGCAGTACACCTGCTTGGTCTGGCTTCAGCTCCAACACTTAAAACTAAACTAAAACACACCCTGCAGCCTGCTCAAAAACAAATGTAAAAATCTGACAGACAGCCCAGCTCCACCCACTCTCTGACATCACTGCAGTAGTAAACCCCCATTTCTTAAAGGTACTCTCACTACAGATATTTATATGCACACACATTTATAAACACCTATTTCTTAAAGGTACTCTCACAGGACATATGTCATATAAATTCCTCCATTTGTTTCATAAACAAAAAGCACAGATATATAAATGGGAAAGTTGTCTTTATGCTCTGAAGGAAATCAGCTATTTCTGATAGGCAAAAGACCATTTTAAGGTAAATATTAAAGCCTAGTCTTAAAACTCATTTTAAAAAGGATTTAACCTTAGGTCATGACAAAACACACAGCTTGCAAGAACAGAGGCACAAAACTTGACACATCCACAAAGTAGCTGGAAGTAAATGCAACATTTCTGCTGACAATATGAACAGACTATTGTTCTAATGAACAGAATTCAAAATTAGTTGCATATTAAGAAATGAGCTGTACCAGTAATCAAGATCAAGGTCGAAGTAAGCACTATAGCAATATGAAGCCACTATTGTTCAGAATATGGATAAAATGAATGTTAGCAGAAATCCAGTAAGAACCAGACTCGATGACAGCACAGACTTACATTCCATAGCACACACAAATATTCAAACATGAAACATTTAAAACTTATGTTGCACATTGAGGATTGACAGTTAACTACCCAATCAAATCAATTAGGACGACATAGAGGTATGGAAAGATGGCTTCAGACTGATAACATTCTCCTTAAACATGAGGGCACGCACAGCCATTTTCAATCCAGGATCACTCTATACTTTGATCTAACTACTTCCTATCCTTATTTTTGTATTTTCACTTTTACACTCTAACTCTTGAAGTTCACGCAAGCTGTTTTGCTTTGAGCAAGAAACCATTTCTGTATTATTTTTGAAAGTTGAAATTGTTTTATGAATTACTTCTCTTTAAGTCTTTTGCTGGCAAGGCTTTATTGATAATAGATTTAAGTTTCTCTCAATTGTAATCAATAGAGGCAATAAAAGATTCTTACTTGCATCCGAGAAGTGTAACTCATATTTCTACTTAGTTTTTAATTGTATACAAGTCTGCACTTGAACCGCATGGTAGATCACTACATGCTCAAAATAATTTTTGTTTCACAAATAGCAGTAAATGTTGTAAATATCTGTCTCCACCTTATGTATTCTGGAACCAAAGAGAAAATGCTGAAAAATCTCAGCAGGTCTGGTAGCATCTGTAGGGAGAGAAAAGAGTTAATGTTTTGAGTCCAGATGACCCTTTGCCAAAGCTTTGACAAAGGGTCATCTAGACTTGAAACGTTAGCTCTTTTCTCACCCTGCAGATACTGCCAGACCTGCTGAGATTTTCCAGCATTTTCTCTTTGATTTCAGATTCCAGCATCTGCAGTAATTTGCTTTTATATATACTAGAGGTTGGTGATCAATACACTCTATAATTTCCCATCTCTTCTTACATGTATCATATCAATCCATGCACATTCCACTTAGTCACGTTTTCCATTGAATGCCTCGAGATCAATTAATGTCAATTATTGCAGCTAAAACCATACCAACTACTTTCCCCAAGTCTCATGAATAATCGATCCACACTATGTCATAATCAGTCTTATAAGTTATCATGCTGTCGTTCAAGGATCCTGCAATTAGTTATTGTTCTTATATTGATAATGTTCAGCATGCGTCCATATTATTGTAACTTAATTGTTTCCAACAATCCTCTTACTTCAGTACACTGGGTCCAATTTTCGCATTAGGTATTGACCACAAAAATGAAGCATCGTTTCCAACCATCAGTTTGATGCATGGTTATGACAAAGTTTTTTCATGGTGTTCAACTCCTCTTCTGCAATTAATAAACTATTTAACCAGTTTTTCAGCCATCAATAGAGTTGCTAAGTAAATATTTTTATCTAACTCCTCAATTCATTGTACTTACTTGAAGGTCAATATTTAGAAAGTCTTCTTTCTTAGCGATTACCATTACCACCATCATTATTTGCTTTTTATGTTTAATCAACGTTCCAAATTTATTAGACATATATTTATCGTCACAAAAACCTCTTGGAATCTTATTTTCACTTGCAATCATTGCTGTATTGTTGATATATTTCAGTTTGGCTATCAATCTTACAATATTCTTTGATAAGGGTGAAAGATTGGCCTTTGGGATTCCTCCATTATTTCTGAGTGGTACTGTGAAGAACACTATATCAGAGATGCCCTAATTTCTGAAATTATTATAGTTATATCATGTCCTTGAATGCCTATCTCTCAAATGCCTCATTATAATCAATAATACTGGTGATAGAAAAAACCTTGATTAGGCTTGATCACGGTAGCCCAGTGGTTTGCACTGTTGCTTCATATGCCAGGATCCCAGGTTAGATTCCCGGTTTAGGTCACTGTCTGTGCGGAGTCTGCATGCTCTGCTCTGCGTGGGTTTCCTCCGGGTGCTCCAGTTTTCTCCTATAAGTACCAAAAGATGGGCTGTTGGGTAATTTGGAAATTCTGAATTCTCCCTCAGTGTACCCGAACAGGCGCCACAGTGTGGCGACTAGATGCTTTTCACAGTAACTTCATTGCAGTGTTTATGTAAGCTTACCATAATAAAGATTATAAAACAGATTATAAAACAGATCAAACACTTGCTTTGACCCTTCAACACCCCACTGAGACATTGCTCACCAGCTCATTGCTAGCGGGAAAGTGTGGGTGGATTGTGAGGAGGAAGATGGAGAAAGGGTATGTGGAAGAAGGGATTAAGCTCAGCTCTCATTGACCCCCATCCTCCCACACCCAGTTAATGCTTCACAATATTCCACGACTCCCAATCATTGAATCTTCCCTGCAGTGTGGGGTGGGGCAGCCTTCAGTGGGGTCCTCACGGACTCCAAAGCCCAGAGAAATTTGTCTGAAAGCATCTGAGGAGCCAAAGCAGGAGAATGAATAGTTTTTCCTTGGCTCTGCTGAAACCGCAGGGGTGGTACCAAACCGGAATAGCAGAAAAAAAAGTTAAAGTATGTCGGTGCACAAGATTATATGCATGGGCATTGAACACAATGTTTGACTGTTAAGTTTCAGTTTGTTTTTTGAGTTTGCATCATTTTCCCATATTGCTCATTTATGCGTACAGAGAGAAGTGATTTTTTTTTACTTGTAATGAGCAAGCTGAACTATATCTGTGACAGAAATGCTTTGTTGATTGCAGCACTGTTTTGTGGTGGGAGAAAAGGCTACAGCACGTACAAATGTGGCTTCCAGAGGGGCGTGGCCTGACAAAACCGTGTCATTATGAGGACATCCCAAAAAATCCTGGGAAGCAATGTGCACCACTGTTGGTGTCATGGCCATACCACATATTTCTTCATCCCTTTTCCCCAACCTCCTGTTTATTCTCCCTGGTCGGCAGACTGCAATATTCTGCAGATATCCCCTGCAGATCCAT
Source organism: Scyliorhinus canicula (assembly GCF_902713615.1). NCBI lineage: Eukaryota > Metazoa > Chordata > Chondrichthyes > Carcharhiniformes > Scyliorhinidae > Scyliorhinus > Scyliorhinus canicula. The sequence goes on along the minus strand of NC_052162.1, from coordinate 74,003,309 downwards.
GGAAGGGGCCAGCAGCGGACAAAGCAAGAAATTGGCAGCTACTGGCCCAAGCATGGCTACCAAATCCACTTGGCAGTAATTTGTCTTCCTAGAGGCTGCAAATGCCCATGATGACCTGACATATTACCCTCAGCCTCTTGAAGGACTGGAATCCACACATGCTGAGGAAACTAATCATCTAGCTATAATCTCTGTGTTGGAGGTGTTACCTCCTGTGAGCTGTACCTCTGTACTTGTCCCTCTCTCCCGTGGAGCAGAACGATGGTGGGGAGGAGGCTGCTACTGTTCTTGCTGATGCTTTTTGGACTGTTGCTGCTGCTTCCCTTAACCCTCCTCTGAGATACTGCAGTGTAAGTGCCACCGAAGCTGATCCGGTACTTGAGAGATGGAAAGTGGAGAACAGACAGTTAAATCTCCAAAGTAACTAAAGTACTTTCAGTCAAAGGATGCACTGAACACAAATACCATGAGCAAAAACCTTTCATTTAAGCAAGCTGGCAGCTTTGAGGTCGCTGTACTTGGCTGATTTTCCTGCCTGACATTTGTTCTTTTTTTTATCCTTTTCTGCTTTTGGTTTCTCCCAGTTTACTGAGAGTGACTACAAAACTGATTGATCACCCTTGTCCATCATCTCCTGTCGGTCATTCATCCCTCCTTCAATCGCACTATGTTTAAGATTCTCGTCATCACATCTTTCCGTCTGATCTTCTAGGTCTTCCTCTTGTACGTCCTGCCAGTCCCAACCTCATGACATGCCTCACCACATTCCCACACTATCTTTGCATAGATGACCACACCATTCCACTCTCTTATTTTTGTCCAAAATTCCTTTGCTCCCCCTCAATTGTCACTGTGCTCTCACTTTGCTTTTACTGGCAAGTTCCAGGAAACATGGTTAACCAATGCACCCACAGTTAAAGTTAAAAAAAAAACATTAAGTGACTGCGAATGAGTTATTAACATATTGAGGGTGCAATTTTCCCCAAAAAGTGGTAAAGTATCAGGTTCCGACTGAAAACCGGCGTGTTTCTCCCCAGAAAAACAGCCAGGTGCTCTCTCCAGATCTTCTCGCACTTTGGGCTGGATTCTCCGGTTCCCCAGCTGCGTATATCAATGGAGTTTCTCATTGCAGCCACTCCATGCTATTGGAAAACCTGCGGGCGGGGATGCGCTGCCAGCGGAAACAGAAAATCCCAACAGCCAGGGAATTCAGACCTTTGTCATAAAAAGGCAGGGGGCATGTTTTCCGCCGTCACTTTGCAGGTGAGGCTTCATAGAGCCGCAAGCCTGGCTCGACACGGCTCACAAAGATAAAGTTAAAGCACCCCCTCCCCTCCCCACCACAACTATCGCCAGGGTCATGGCTTCAGTGCCCCCCACACTGCCATCATCACCAACCCCCCTATACACACACATGACTGTGTGGCAAGATTCAACTCCAATTTGACCTATACATTTGCAGATGATACGACTGTGGTGGGTCATATCTCAAACAACGACAAAACAGACTACAGAAGGGACATAAATCCGAAACAACCTCTCTCTAATTGTCGAGAAGACCATCGACTTCAGGAAGCATAGAATGAAATGGTGTGGTCATCTGTTGCAAAGATAGTGTGGGAATGTGGTAAGGCATGTCATGAGGTTGGAAATGCCAGGACGTAGAAGAGGGAGACACAGAAGACCAGATGGAAAGATGTGATGACGAGAATCTTAAACATAATGGGATTGGAAGAGTGGTTAATAACCAACAGGAGATGATGGAGTTGGTCGATAGCTTTAAGTTCCTGGGGGTGACAATCACCAACAGTCTGTCCTGGTCCACTCACGTTGATACAACAGTCAAGAAAGCCCAACAACGTCTCTACTTCAGAGGACAGTCTTGGCCACCACGAACCCCAGACCCAACTTGACCCACTTCCAAAACTCTTTCTCTAAAACTTTAAAGAATCTCAGGGTGGCGTCTAGATACACATGGAATTTTGCTTGCAATCCTGTGATCTTTCCCAATTTCCCAATGTTTCTATGACTTCTGGCCAATTCAACTTGATCTTCTGGAGCTGTTCATGACCCATTAAACTTAGTCCTTGGCTTGCCACGACTAACAATGGTAACCGTGCAAACTGCTGTCTATAGGCCACTGGAGTCATGGTCAACCCGATTATTTTTATGGCCTCTCCGGTTTATGTAGCCAGTCTCCAACCCCACAGGTTGAAACCCTTCTTGAAGATACTGGTAGATCTGCTCGTTAACGACTGTAGCTGACACTCCCGTATCCAATTCCATCTTCAATGGCTGGCCATTCACTAACAACACCACTCTGATGGGAGCCAGTTCCTCACTCTCACATTGTTAAGGTGAAAAAGTTCCGTTCATCCACTGGGCTATCCTCCATACTGTGCACTAGGGCTGGATTATTTACTCTGCTGGTAATGGGCCGGCTCTGCTTGTTTTTGCACCTGTGCCTCAGATGTCCTTTTCTACCACACACAAAGCATTCTGCTTCTCTAAATCTACACATTTCTGGGGAACGACTTCCCCCACATCGACAGCACTCTGTATTATCTTTCGGCTGTTGTTTAAAATCTATACCTTGTCTGAAGACCCGCACATCCAGACACAGGAACAGCTTCTTCCCCAAAGCTACAAGACTCCTCAACCACTCTCCCTCAGGCTGATCTGTTCCCTGTAAGAACACAATTCACGGCACCCTATGCTGTGCCTGCTCATGTATTGCTTGTTTGGCCGTGTGCCGCACTATAACCAATTGCTATTTGTTGATGTACCATTTGTTAATGTACTCTGTCGATTATTCTTCAGTCTACTATGTACGTATTGTGTACATTCCCTTGGCCACAGAAAAATACTTTTCACTGTACTTCGGTATATGTGAGAATAAAAATTAATCAATAAATATTAATCAATCAGTCATTGCTGGAATCGGAACTTCAGTGCACTCCCAACATCACATTCCCACATAGTGGTGTTCCCTGAGGGCCCCACACCTGCCCCTGCCCCCTGGCAGTGCCAATCAGGTTGACCCTGACCACCCAGGGCCTACATTGGCCTCCACGCCCTACGCATGGTCATAACAATTGCTGGAGAGCTGCAGTGATTACCGCTGAAATTATGTCATTTAGGCAGATATTCAAATCCATGATAATCAGGATCACGCCCTCACTGGAAACCATAGAATCATAAATTGACAGTGCAGAAGGAGGCCATTCGGCCCATCAAATTTGAACCAGCCCTTGGAAAGAGCACCTTACTTAAGCCCACACCTCCACCTGATTCTATAACCCAGTACACCGTCTGGGTGTCAAAGGGAGGGTGCTGGGTGTCGGAAGGGAGGGTGCTGGGTGTCAGAGGGTGCTGAGTGTCAGAGGGGAGGGCGCTGGGTGTCAAGAGGGGAGAGTGCTGGGTGTCAGAGGGGAGGGTGCTGAGTGTCAGAGGGGAGGGTGCTGGGTGTCAAGAGGGGAGGGTGCTGGGTGTCAGAGCGGAGGGTGCTGGGTGTCAGAGGGGAGGGTGCTGAGTGTCAGAGGGGAGGGTGCTGGGTGTCAGAGGGGAGGGTGCTGGGTGTCAGAGGGGAGGGTGCTGAGTGTCAGAGGAGAGGGTGCTGGGTGTCAAGAGGGGAGGGTACTGGGTGTCAGAGGGGAGGGTGCTGGGTGTCAGAGGAGAGGGTGTCAGAAGGGAGGGTGCTGGGTGTCAGAGGGGAGGGTGCTGGGTGTCAGAGGGGAGGGTGCTGGGTGTCAGAGGGGAGGGTGCTGAGTGTCAGAGGAGAGGGTGCTGGGTGTCAGAGGGGAGGGTGCTGAGTGTCAGAGGGGAGGGTTCTGGGTGTCAAGAGGGGAGGGTGCTGGGTGTCAAGAGGGGAGGGTGCTGGGTGTCAGAGGGGAGGGTGCTGGGTGTCAGAGGGGAGGGTGCTGGGTGTCAAGAGGGGAGGGTGCTGGGTATCAGAGGGGAGGGTGCTGGGTGTTAGAGGAGAGGGTGTCAGAAGGGAGGGTGCTGGGTGCATCTACACAAGATGGATTGCATTGAATCAAAGAGGCAACTCTTCACTACTTTTCCATGGCAATTAGGGATGGGCAATAAATGTTGGTGTAGTTAACGATGCCCGCATCCTGTGAATGCATATGAAAAAAAACCAAGTCCATACCTTCAGGAGGGGATAGGAAGCAGAGATAATTAGCAAGTCTGCATCGGTTACCTCCAGGTGCTCTGGTTTCCTCCCACAAGTCATGAAACACGTGCTTGTTAGGTGAATTGGACATTCTAAATTCTCGCTCTGTGCACCCGAACAGGTGCCAGAGTGTGGCAACTAGGGGATTTTCACAGTAACTTCATTGCAGTGTTAATATAAGCCTACTTGTGACAATAAAGATTATTATAAGAAAAGAAACAATGGAAATGGGTTAAAACACTAATTTCCAATGATACTACAGATCTATTATCACATCTTAACATGTATTTCGCTGCTACCATGAGGAACAACATACATTGCAATCTTAAAGTACTGGGAAAATGTTCCAAATTGCTTTTGCTCTCCGATGGTAACTATTGATTTGTTGAGGAATTGCAGGCAAACACCCTGGGCTTTGAGATTTCAGGATATATGAATTATTTAATTATTCTCTTTTACTATCTACTGGAAAACCAGTGACAAGATGAAAATGAGATTTCTTCGGTGTGTTCACCTGCATTTTGCTTCTGAAACCACTTGTGTCAACACGCTGCATAAAATCTGACAGCTCCCACAAAGTTTGACTAACCTTCAAATAAGCTGAAACCTTTCCCGGGAAGGACTGCATTGATATCCCGTGTTTGGATAGGACTCAGGATGATTGTCAAAATGGTGTCAGTTTCTTCTTTATTGCTGTCATATAATTAAAGAAAAAGTACAGTTTGACAGTATAAATAATGCACGGAATTTTCCCAGAATTGCACCGAATGCTACATTACACGCCAGCTGTTTAGCCCACTGTGCAAAACCAGCTCACTGTGCTAAACCATTGGCAACGCCAGGATTCTGAGATCAGGGCACCCTGATCCCAAAGTAGTATATATGGCTCCCACCCGCCAGGGATATCAGGAACTCCCTCTCCCCAGCATTGGGGCACTAGGCCCAACCGCCTCCCCTGAGCCTCAGGCCACCACCCCCAAACACAATACCAACATTGCGGTGACCCCCCCCCCTCACCCTCACGCTGTCATGGGGTATATCTCCTCTCTCCCCCGACCCCACATAGGAGTCACCGCCCCCCCCCGCTTACCAACCTCTGGCGGAGCCCCCTGAGCACTGCACCTTCATTTGGCACTGCCTCCTTTGCACTTCCCTCTTGCCACTGCCCATTGGCGTGGGATGATGAGGGGGGTGGTGGTGACGTGGGTACAATGGGGGGTAGTCAGAGGCTTGGTGGGGTTGTCTCTTTTGCAGGGCAGAGGCCTCCGTATGAGGGGAATCCCATGGTTTGAGAGTTCTAGTTGTGGGTGGGATGTAGTTCCTTGGGTGTGGGGAAAAGTCTCTGGGAGCTGAGAAGAGTTGGCGTGACCCATGGGCTGAGTAGAATAGGTGACTCTGCAATAGTTATCTAGAAGCTGGAAATGGTTCTAATTCTTTTAACCTTTTATGGGTAGCTATTGTAGCACAGTCGGAATCATCCTGAGTTAACCATGTAAAGCACATTTTCCGATACTTCCGAGCGCTGGACAATTGCCGAGGGGATTTTCAAATCTCCTAGACTATTGTTAAGCAAACCTTGCTTAGGAAGGGGATTTTCCCAGCATGTCTTTAGGGCACCCCAAAATATGACACCCTAGAACCCAGAGGTCGCAGCCCAATATTATGGTTCTAGAAGAAAAATTCTGAACACCTCACTGAGTCATTTGCACTGTATTGGTGCTTGAGGGTTGAATGACAGTCGCAACAGGTAACTGAGATTTCCTTTTCAGATGTAATATTTTTGTGTCCAATTTAAATTATTCTGATTTCATGGAATCATACAATTTACAGTGCTGAAGGAGGCCATTTGGCCCATCGAATCTGCTCTGGCCCCTGGAAAGAGCACCCTACCCAAGCCCACAGCTCCAAACTATCCCCAATAACCCCATTTAATCTTTTCGGACACTAAGGGCAATTTAGCATACCCAATCCACCTGACCTGCACATCTTTGGACTGTGGGAGGAAACTGGAGCACCCGGAGGAAACCCACGCATATATGGGGAGAATGTGCAGTCTCCGCACAGACAGTGACCCAACCCGGGAATCGAACCTGGGCCCTGGAACTGTGAAGCAACTGTGCTAACCACTGTGCTACAGTGCTGTCCAATAACAAAAGTAGTAAGCACTGTAAATACACAGCAGGTGAGGTACCATCTATGAAAATAGAGTGAGAGTTAACAGGCCATAATGCCTGGGCTCTCCAGTGCGGATTTGGGGGTATCCCAAAGAAGCATTCGGGAATCCCTCTAAGAACCACCCAGGTAAGCATTTGTATTGCAATTGTCCACAAGCACTACCTTGCTCTGGTCAATTGCGCTTCATAGGTCAACTGCCCATGGTCCAAACATGTGCAGGTTAGGTGGAGTTATGGGCGAGAAAGATAGGGTGGGGGTGTGGGCCCACGTAGGGTCCTCGTTCAGTGGGTCAGTGCAGACTCGATGGGCCAAATGGCCTCCTTCTGCTCTGTAGATATTCTATGGTTTGATTCTATGGTTGTCTGGTTAAACCAAACCCCGCACGAGACTCACCCTACACCCTCAAAACCCCAGAGGTTTCCATCACCCCCCTCCTTCCCCCACCTCTACCCCAATTAACCACCCGCTATGGTATTCCACCATACCCCTCAACCACGCATTCCCAACCCATGGGTCTCCACACCCCAACCCATGGGTCCCACTCTCATATAATCCTGACAGTGCAGAATCGGGCCATTTGGCACATTGAGTCTACACCAGCCCTCTGAAAGAGCACCCTATTTAGGCCAATCCCCCACCCTATCCCTGTAACCCCACCGAACCTGCACATCTTTGGACCATGGGAAGAATACAGAGCATCCAAAGGAAACTCTACACAGGCAGTCACCCGCGACCGAAATTGGACCCGGGTCTCTGGCAATGTGAAGCATAGCGCTAACCATTGTGCCACTGACACCCCCTCCCATAATTCTCATTCCTGACCCGAGACTCCAAACTGGTTGGACCATTCTCTGCACCTAAATAATTCACCCAACACAACGGGACAACCCCCCCCCCCCCCCCATCCCCACCCCGATCTGACCCCCACCCTACACACCCCTCACCATCCTCCCAATGTCTGATTACCCCTTAATCCAAAACCCCCTCACGACCCAGACCATTCACCCCCCCGACCCCCTATCAATCCAATCCACTTATCTGAGAAACTCACCTCCTTGACCTTTCATTTTCAATTGAAGCTTTAAACTTGCCTACTCTATGGCAGTTAGTGCAGTAAAATACAGGGCATGTACTCCTTCAGTCCAACTCTGTTAGACTTCGACAGTGGGCTTCATGGTCAGCTATGCTGCTTGGATCTCACCTTGCCAGAGTCAGCAAGGCTGGGCGAGACAGGCATGGAGACAGGTATGTGGGTATGGGGTGGCAGTTCACTGCTGATTGCCATCCAAGGAAGTTAACGCCCAACATTTCAGGTTGATCATCAGAAAGCCTTTGGTGTTCCGATTGTCAACATTGCTTCTTCAACAAAGGTTTCCCTTCAAAATAAATTATATAAACCCGTCTGATGGCTCAATATGTTCGTGAAAAATGCAATCCAGGAATATCTCAAGTTCCCGCGCTCTCTTTTGACTTAGCTGATCTCAGCCAGGTCAGTTAGGGTGGCACAGTGGCACATTGGCTAGCACTGCTGCCTCACAGCGCCAGAGACCCGGGTTCGATTCCGACCTCGGGTGACTGTGCGGAATTTGTATGTTCTTCCCATGTCTGTGTGGGTTTCCTCTGGGTGTTCCGGTTTACTCCCACAGTCCAAAGATGTGCTGGTTAGGTGGATTGGCCATAGTAAATTCCCCCTCGGTGGCGTTATGAGTATTGTGCCTCAGTGGTATGTTCTTTCAGAGGATCGGTGCAGATTCAATTGACCGAATGGCCTCCTTCTGCAATGTAGGGATTCTGTGATTCTATGATGATTATGGTAGACATTTTGTGATTGTTGGGTTCGGGATGAAATATTGTCCAGTCTTCCTGCTTCCGATTACTCTCCATCATTTTTTTCCCTCTGGTTGAAGAATCTTTGATGAGGATCATCAATTTCAAAGTGTCACTATAGAAGGGAAGAGAAACATTTTTTATGGAGAGCCGTTGGAGTGTGAAACAATTGTTATTAGTTATGTTTGAGGCAGAGACCTATGTGGGGAAAGTGGATACACGTTCAAAACAGATAACCATTGGGAAAGTGCAGGGCGGTGAGATTTTGGGATATTTAAGGTACGATCTAACAGCCACATTGCGCCAGGTGTGGATCTGTGCGATCCAGTTAGATCGCGGATAGGTCGAAATCGGGATCCGCGCTGGGCGTCGATCAGTTTCCGATCTAACGGGCCCAATTCTGTTGACGGGTTCTGGATCCTGCCTGGACGTGGTGAGGTTCCAATTAACACATTGAGGGCAATCTCCATACCATTAAAGGAAAAGGCGTCTTATCTAATGGCCTCCCAAGATCTAACCGGCTCCCCAGCGGTATGCCACGTGGGTGCAATTTAGCATTCGTATTTTGAGAATCGCACGCTTCATGTTTTGGGGTGGGGGGGGGGGGGTGTGGTCTATGCCGGGAGACTGACGTGGGCACTGCTGATGGGAATGGGTGGTGAAGCGGGTGACCTGAGATGAGATCCTTTAAAACCAGATAGCTAGGATAAGACTAGAATTGTTCTACACAGGTTAGTTTATTAAGGGTTGAGACTCATCATAGAAAGTATACCCAGTAATCATTATTAATCATTAAACATGTATTATTAGGACATAGCAGTAACAGGCATTCAAACTCTTGCTAAAAGCAGTGGCCACAGTGCATGAGTTTTAAGCTCATCTGCCCATGTTTTTAAGTCAAACAGGATTAGACAGAAATAATCAGCAATAACCCAGTCAGCTCAGTCAGCTGTCAGAGGGACAGTCAGCTCAGTAAGCAGTTCTTATCAGTGCCCTCAACATCCTGTCTCAGACAATCCATGGTTTAAAGGAACCAACTTTCGCATCCTGCCACCAGATGCACAATGAGGTGGGCAGGAACTGGCTGCGATAAGTAACATGGGAATGGAAGAAAAACAACTTCACAATGGATAAAGTATCCTGGTAAACAACAGGTGGAAGGATAGGGTTAAATCATGAGTTGATCACAGTCATCATGTTTCTTAAAATGACCTTCAATGATCAATATAAAATTGACAGCTCCAAGGATTGGATCAAGTCCAACTGGGATGGGCTATTGATTTTTGGAACATTGAATAATTGGGGCGCCTGCACCAGTGTAAAGCAGAATGGTTTTGGCATTTGTCCAAATCACCCTCCCTCATACATGGACCAAGCTTGGAAAAATAAAGCCTTCTTAACAAGAGTTGATGTGTCTGCAGGTCTGTGTGTTCAGCTGAGCTGTAACTAAGAGGGAGGAACCTCACTTAAAAGCTAGCTCAATACTCAGTCCTTGAAAATGCTTCTACAGATGGGTTGTGCTGGTGGGTGCTAGGGTGCGCCAGGGCATAGTCGTGGAATTATGCTGAGGGGGGGGGCACGCGGGACTGGTACTGGGGCTGATTCCAACTCACCTGTGTGGCCCGGTGGAGGTTGCGAGCTTCTTACGACACCGGACTTAGGTCCTCCTTATAACACTCCCTGAGCTGTCAGCCGTTGCCAATGCTTGGCTGACCCTCTGACCCCCTCTGGGGAACAGTGTGTCCCGTCTCAACTCCACCTCGTCTAACAGTCTGGCCAGGTCGGCATCTTCGAAACGTGGAGAGGGTCTGGCGGGACAGCCGTTGCCGTCTTGAAGCCGGCTGGGGACCATTAACGGCCCTAATTGACATTAGATATAGATCGAGACTCACCGCGTCGGCCATCAGGAAGTACTTGGCATGCTGCGCTGGCTACCGTACTTAATATTTCTCCCGTTAGATCATGCCCAGAGTGAGGGGACACTTGATCAAACTGGTAAACTGATAAAAGACAGATTTGACAAACTGCGAGGAAGAGTCATTCAGAATCGAAATGTTCATTTGTTTCCCTCTCTGCAGGTGCTACCCGACCTGCTGAGTTTTTTTCCAAAATTTTTCTGTTTTTATTTTAGAATTGAGACGGACGTCAGCTCATTTTTCTTCATAAACTACGATAGAAAGCGTTCTAGATTTTGGATCTCATGACAGTCAAAGAATTATGATATAAGCCAAAGTCAGGATGGTGTGCAGCTTGGAGGGAAACTTGCAAGTGATAATAATAGGGCGCGATTCTCCGCACCCGCGGAAAATCGTGAAGTTGGCCGTGAAAACGGCCGGGTTTGGCGACGGCCCGACACGACCCATCTCCCGAGGTATTCACGTCCGGGAAATGGGCTAGGAACGGGGCTGCGTCAATCACGTGCGCGATGACGCCGGAACGCCGTGACGCTACGAACACGTCCACGTGACGCCGCCTGACGCCGTAAAAAGGCACGGGCGTGCACAGAAACTGTAGGCCAAGATGTCGGAGCTGAGGAGAGCAGCCCCGCGATTTGTGGAGGCTGATATCGAGCAGAGGAGGGGCATCATCTGCCCGCGTAGAGGGCATCGCCATCCTGCCAGCGTGGTGCGCCAGGCCTGGCGTGAGGTTGCTGCTGCCGTCAGTGCTGTGGGGTAGACCCCTCGCTCTGCTGACCAGTGTCGGAAGAAGATGCACGACCTCACCAGGGCTGCCAGGGTAAGTGCCAAGAGGGTGCCCCCGGGTCACAACCATCACTCCCCCCCCTTTACTTAATCACCCACCTCCCCCCCTGGCACGGGGGGTGGAGGGGGATTGGGGCAGAGTGAGTTGAGGGTGGTTCACAAAGTTGTCACAGACCCAGCGCTCTGGCCCCCGTGGAGAGATGCAATCGTCTTATTACAACTTGACCCCCAAACTGTGCCAGTATCTGAACGGATTGCTGATACCTGCCGTATTATAATGATCTACCTTTGCCCCCTCCCCCAACAGGACAAGACCTCTTACAATACCCGTGAGCGGAACAAGACGGGAGTGGGTTCGCCCATCCTGCGGCCCCTCACCACTTTTGAGCAGAGGGCTCTGGACCTTGTTGGCGGATCTGCCACCCGGGAGATCGCGCAATGCGAGGTTGGCGGAGCTGCAACAAGTGAGACAACCCTGCATGATAAACACCCCCCCCCCACATCCTCTGTCCCTTCACACACACTGCCCACTGGGACACCTCCCCCATCTTCTGTCCCTTCACACACCCTGCCCACTGGGACACCTCCCCCATCCTCTGTCCCTTCACACACCCTGCCCACTGGGACACCTCCCCCATCCTCTGTCCCTTCACACACCCTGCCCACTGGGTCACCTCCCCCATCCTCTGTCCCTTCACACACCCTGCCCACTGGGACACCTCCCCCATCCTCTGTCCCTTCACACACCCTGCCCACTGGGACCGTCCAGCGCCCGGCCGAGCGTCTCTAAATAAGCCGTTTCATTCTCTTCCCTAGGACGTGATGCCGAACGACCAGGGCCGTCTGCCTCCAGGCAGACACAGGCATCTGCCCCCACCTCACCCGGGGCCGCATGACAGAGCGTGCCTGATCAGCGGGGAGTCCCATCCTCCCCAACAGAATCTGTGGAGCAGGACGCCCAGAGGGCGGCGACACCCCTAGATGAAGAAATGGCCTGCGAACGCCCTGCGGCCTCTCAGCGGGTCGATGACATTGAGGAGGCATCCACCCAAGAAGACCTTGAGATAGCGGCACAGCTTTCTCCAGCACCATCCACCATCCCAGAGACACTCACCCCGGCTGGCCTATTTAGTGATGAGGCTCCTGGGTCACAGTCTGGGTCGTACATCACAGCTGAGCAGGTACAGCAGGTGGAGGTCGGAGCAGCCGAGGGCCCGGACTGGAGGAGGCCAGGCCAGGCCCAGCATGCAGCTGGCTTCCAGACATTTTCAGAGTTCCTGGACTTTCTCAACCCACCCGCACAGCCGATGCATCAAGAAACCCAGGGACACAATGACGGGATGAGGGCTGTCTTCCAGACTCTGCAGACGCTGTTAGAGGAGTCGAACCGCGTCCACGAGCAGGGAGTGGTGCCGCTCATGGCAAAAACCCTGGCCGACACCGCACAGGGGGGCATCCGCGGTGGAAGCAATGGGTGGAACGGTTTCGGCCATGGGTCAGGTTATGCAAGACGTTGGGTTTAATGTGCACGCGTCATCCTCGGCCCTGGACAGGGTTGTCCTCTCACAGGCAGCAATGTGCCAGAGCCAAAATGACATTGCCGGCGCACTGCGGGCCTTGGCCGAGTCTCAGCAGGTCATGCCCAGTCGCAGCAGTCAGTCGCGGAGAGCATCAACCGCCTGACACATGTGCTGGATGGCGTCGTGCACTCACAGGTTGAGGTCGCACAGTCCATGGCGGGAATGTCTAACTCCCTGGACTCCGTCTCTGCAAACCTTCGGATCCTGGTGGATACCGTTGCAGGCCTCCAGGACTGGCAGCGCCAGGTGTCAGTGGTGCGACGGGGCACCTCCCCGCTCGCACCTCTGTCCCAAAGTGAGGCCCGGGGGCTACCGGGCTCCCCGAGGGAGGAGGAGGTTTCGGGGCCCGTCCCATTAACTCCATCACGGGACGTCCCGGAATTCTCGGCCTCCCCCCGTCCCACCCTGGTGCATCGGGTGGGCAGCAGGCAGAGCAGGGTGGCACAATATCACCCGAGACGCCCGCAGAGCAGCCTGGCCCATCAAGGCCGGGTCGCCCCAGGAAACGCTTGCCGAAGGAGAAACTAGTCGAAGGGGGCGATTCGCAGCAGTCCTCCTCCACTCCTGCTGTATCATCTGGGGAATCACTTAGACGTAGTGGTAGGGCCCGTAAGGCAACAAAGATAGACACTGAGTAAGTTGGCACGGGTGAAGGGCACAGTTTAGTTGTAGGGGCTAGGGCACCTGTAAATGTTTGTTCACATTAAACGCACTGTTCCACCTTACTTGTAATACCGTGTGATTGTTCCACAGTCACAGGAATCGTGATGGTGACCGAGTGTCGCTGGGGTTGACGAGCGGTGAAACGTGGGTGCCGGGTGTGCAGTCCCCCCCCCCCCCCCCCCCACCCCCTCCCACAGCTAGCCCACGCAGGCACGTCCATGACAAACTCAGCGGCCACCAAGGTGGATGGTTCAGCTATTGCCATGGGTCAGATTCTCTCTAACGATTCTGAGTTCACAGCTCTTCGCAGAGCGGGCTGTCATCATTCCACATGGCACTGATCACACCCGCTGACACAGCCATCGATGTTGTGCCATACCGTCTGGACCCAGTGGTAAGGGTGATGTCGAAGTGGAGCAGTGTACACTGAGAGGGGGTGGGGGGGGGAGGGGCTGTGGTGGTGGCAGTTGTGTGTTGACCCACTGCACGACTAGCGATGCAGGTGGTGGTTTGGTGTTCAGCGGGAACGTCACATACGACGCGTGAACCGTGCTGCCACCAAGGCGTCACGTGCCCGCCGTCCTCGCCGGGTCCGTCGTGCCACCTCCTGGACATCACCAGCACCTGGGTCGTGTCTGCGTGCTACGCCCGCCACTCCACCAGCTTCCTCCTCCTCCCTCTCCTCCTCCTCCTCCTCCTCCTCCTCTGTGCTGGCACCAATGGCTTGTCCCTCTGCCTCCTGCAGCAGGTCATCTCCCCTCTGCATCGCGATGTTGTGCAGCGCACAGCAGACCACAACAATGCGAGCGACCCTGTCGGCCTGGTACTGCAGGGCCCCTCCGGAGTGGTCCAGGCACCTGAATCTCATCTTCAGTAGGCAAAAGCAGCGCTCCACCACACCCCTGGTTGCTGCATGGGCCTCGTTGTATCGGGTTTCCGCATTGTTCTGAGGCCTCCATATAGGCGTCATCAGCCAAGACCTCAGCGGATAACCCCTGTCGCCTAGCAACCAGCCCCTCAGCCGGGGGGGGACGCCCCTCAAACCGCAGGGATGTACGACTGCGCCAGTATGTAGGAGTCATGCACACTCCCTGGGAACCTTGCACAGACGTTCATGATCCTCATGTGGGGGTCGCATACCACCTGGATATTCATGGAGTATGTCCCCCTTCTGTTTGTGAACACCTCCCTGTCCCCTGCAGGCGTGCGCATGGGGACGTGAACACAATCGATTGCCCCCTGCACCATCGGTATCCCGGCCACGCTGGCAAATCCACGAGCTCGTGATTCTTGAGTTGCTCGGTCCTCGGGAAAGGTGATGTAGCGATCGCCGATGGCATAAAGGGCGTCGGTCACATCCCGGATACACCTGTGGACCGACGACTGAGAGATCCCGGAGAGGTCCCCGCTCGGAGACTGAAAGGAGCCGGTCGCATAGAAGTTAAGAGCGACCGTCACCTTGATGGCAACCGGGATCGCGTGTCCTCCCCCCGTTCCACGTGGGGCGAGGTGCGCCACGAGGTGACAAATATGTATCACCGTCCCCCTACTCAGCCGGAGTCTCCTCCTGCAGGTGATGTCCGTCATTGTTAGGAAAAAGATCCGGGCACGGTACACCCTCGGCCTTGGTCGTCGCCTCTGGTGCCGTGGCTGCACCCTCACGCTCTCCTCCTCACCCTCCTCCTCCTCCTCCTCCCCATGCTGCTCGACGACTGGCAACTCCTCGGCCCTTCCCTCTGCTGCTGCAGCTGGCCCTGCATCCACTGCGCGTTGTGGCTGTGGATGCTGCAGCATCTCCAAATGCAGTGCAGCAGCCCCAACCACTGCGCAGAACATAGGCGTTCTGTTCACATACATTGTGCTAACCTACAGAAGGGTGGTGGGGGGCAGAGAAACAGGACATGTTAGACGGAGGTTAGTCGACACCTCAGCAGCCGCCTGTCACGGGATACCTGTGTGTCCCGGTGGCCTGGTCGCTCTGCTGACACGCGGGCAGCCTAACCCCTGGTCACTTTCTGCATCCAACGTGCAGTTAACTACGTCCTCTTCACCGGTGCGTCAGTGGCCTGTGGCCGTAAGCCACAGGGCAACCAGCGGCCATGTCCTCGTGACCGACACGCCATGGCATGGTGGCATTTTGTAACCAGGTTTGGACGGGTCACTCGCTCAATCTCTCCCTAACCCCCCCACTCCCACTCCCCCCCCCTCCATCTCCCCCACTCCCTCCTCCATCTCCCCCACTCCCCCCTCAGTCTCCCCACTCCCCCCCTCCGTCTCCCCCACTCCCCCCTCCATCTCCCCCACTCCCCCCTCCATCTCCCCCACTCCCCCCTCCATTTCCCCCACTCCCCCCTCCATCTCCCCCACTCCCCCCTCCATCTCCCCCACTCCCCCCCACGTCTTCCCCACTCCCCCCCTCCATCTCCCCCACTCCCCTCTCATCTCCCCCACTCCCCCCCCCCCCTCCGTCTCCCCCACTCCCCCCTCCGTCTCCCACACTCCCTGCTCTGGACCCCCCTCCCGTTCTCAGGGATGCCTTCCCCGTTGTGGCCAGACTCCAGCAGTGC
Source organism: Scyliorhinus canicula (assembly GCF_902713615.1). Lineage (NCBI taxonomy): Eukaryota > Metazoa > Chordata > Chondrichthyes > Carcharhiniformes > Scyliorhinidae > Scyliorhinus > Scyliorhinus canicula. The sequence continues at coordinate 73,987,618 of NC_052162.1, read as the reverse complement.
GCTGAGCGGTGCGCTCACCTCCTCGAAGCTCTCGTCAGCCAGCACGACTGGTTGACGAACTTGAAAAGCAGGTGTGTTGGCCGGCGTGAAAACAGTGCGTGATGACGTCGGGACTTCGGCCCATTCGGGCCGGAGAATAGCGGGGGGCCAATAAGTAGCGATTCTGGTCGTGTCGGGGGCGCGTTCGAGGCGTTTGCCGGGAATGCCGACGTGTAGTTTGTGTGGGGTTCGGAGAATAGCGAGAGGGCGTCGGACCAGCGTCGCTGTGAAAATTTGCGCTGCCCGCTATTCTCCGAACCGTCATGAGTGCGGAGAATCGCGCCCACAATCTTTATTAGTGTCACAAGTAGACAATGAAGTTACTGTGAAAATTCCCTGGTCGCCACATTCCGGCACCTCACCCTTGCCGTGATTGAGTTGTAAAATCCTGCCATGTGTGTCGGTGACGGAAGAGTGAATGTTTAAGTTAGTGGATGGAGCCGATCAATATTTCGGCTTTGTCGTTGGTGATGTTGAGCTTCAAAAAAATATGACATACCAGATGGAGAGTCTCCGCTTTTAAGGCATTAACCCCAGGATTAGCAACATCAGGTTTCGTTTGCAACATAAAATGGCAGAATCGACATAAGTCGCCAATCTAAAATGGCCACTGACTTGAAATATTTATTGCCAGTGTATGTATTAGACAAAAGGAGCTTTCAGACGGTGAGAAATTGGAATGCAGCCAGTGTAGACACCTGCACTTGAAGTTGATATCCTTGTTAAAAGAAAATTCTCTGATCATGAAATCAGTTCAGATAACCAATAATTAAGACTGCAGTCCAATAAAAGACAGTTAGCTGCTACAAAGTCCTGAGGTAAATCTAACTTCTGGGAGGAAACCAATTTACTTCTGGAAGGTAGCCAGCCAGCCACCAATTTCAAAACACACGATTATACAGGTTAGAAAGAAAACATACGTCTTCACTAATTCTTGAATTGATCAGATTATTCATAAACGAGACAATGAAAGTCCGTTTTGTTACTGAAGAGACTTTCTTTCAAAATGCACAACATTAGCTGAGAGATTTCAATTAGCCATTTCTGGAACACGGTGGGGAGGAATTTGTGCCCACTGTGAGTGGAGAGACACAGGTTCAAAAGTGGCAAAGTTTATATAAAAGCAGGAATCAGTCAAGGGGAACGCGTCGAGGTGGGGGAGGGGGTGCAAAGTAGGTTTAGCCCCTGGGGAGGGGGGGGGAGAGACATGCCTGGGCAATGCACTGGGACAACAGTGCTATCTGGCAATGCCAACCTGTGCCGGGGGCAGTGTCAGGGATGGGTCCCCTCGGGAGGCCCATGGGGGTGGGGCTGTTTCTCTTATATGTCGGGAGGAGGGCTGATGCTTCTGAGTGGGAGGGGGAGTATGGGCTACTGCTGTGATGGGATGGGGGTGGGGGTTTGCGTGGGGCGGGTCACCCCAATGTTGGGGGGCGTGGGAAGTCCTCTGTGACAATGGGAGGCCGGCGAAAATATTAGATCTGAAAAATTTGATGTGCATCTGGAAAGATACATGTCGGGTTTCAATCAGAGCCTGACACGCCATCAAAGTTTGGTAAAATTCCACCCAAAGGGTTGTGTTCCCTTTGGGAAGCACCCTCTGGGTTGAGACAGATGTACTTCAAAATCTAAGATAACCATATTGGATTAGTGAGTATATTCTTTTGTTGCTGTTCAAACAAGATTTGCTGATAAAATGGATAGATTACTGGTGGAATTCTCCCACCCTGGGACTAAGCCTCAAACTCATTGATTGTGTACCTGGTGGCTTTGCGCCATTTTCTGGGGTAAGGCAAGCCTGATAGGATAAAGATTACCATCCAATCCGGGTGCCCAACCTCACAGAACCACTATTGAAGATGGAAGGTAGACCTCCAGAAAATTAAGATGGATCTCTGGGAGCACTCTGAGGCTGGAAGATGGACCTCCTTAGAAAGAAGTTGGATCTCCCGGAACGTTCTGAGGCTGGATAATGGGCAATCTCCATGGGGAAGGTTCACCTGCAGACAGCCCCCGCCCACTCACTCTTATACTACTGTGGTATTCCAGTTTCCAGGATTGCTGGTGGTCTCTATCCTGAACTCCACATTGTTCAGGTGAGTCCCGTTATCTGCACGCTATGTTTTCCAAAAGTGTTTTGCGCCAGTTTGTTTTTCCCTTGGTGCCACGGAGAATTAGGCATGGGTGGTTGGGCCTCCATCTGCAGTCCATTAGCAGGATGCCAATGAGTTTTCCAGTGGGCTTCCCGTTCCACAATAGCGAGCACCAGTGGAAAGTTCCATGGGAAATTCAATAGCGCAAAACTGATTTTTGAGCCTCCCACTGAAGTCTTCTCCAATTGCCTGTCATTGAACCTACTGATGGGGTTTTGGGTGAATTCTGCCACATTATTGACACGTTATGATTAGCTTTAGTTATCACTTATAACTTCATGCACAAGCGATAACCTGGAATGAGCTTCATTAAAATGTACATTTTTTTGAAACATATAAATCGTGTCAGTCGGAATTCTCCATAAAAGTTTCTAAGGTGGTTTTACAGGGGGCTGGATTCTCCAGTTCTGAGGCTATGTCCCCATGCCGGCGTGGTGCACCCACTTTGGCCGGCATGCGGGCCCCGGACCACCCCACCACAGAGTCCCCAGCCCCTGAAAAGGTCCCCCCCCGGCTCATGGAACGGCCCTTCCCCGACTGTAACGGCGCTGGATTGAGTCCGCAAATGCCACGCCGAATTCCCGACGGATGAGACCACACGCAGCCGATGCCGTCGGGAACTCGGCCAGTCGGGGGGGGCGGAGCATCGGGGGGCGGGCCTCAGGCAATGTCCTGAGGCTGTCAATATGTCGCGCGGCGTACTCTCCGAGTATGCCGCTTTGGAGGATGCGGAGCATAGAGAAAGCGTTTCCCCCCCCCCCCCCCCCCCCCCCCCCCCGATTTGGTTGGGAACTGTGATTCTCCGGCCCATCGGCCAACGCAAGTCCGGCACCGGCAAAGGGAAATCCAGCCCAGGGAGTTTCTTGCTGGCTCTGCTGGTGAATTCCCCACCACTTTTCAATGACACAAGTCATTTTTTGTGCCCTAGGGAGTTTCTCACTGGTTTAGCCCACACTTAGGGCATGTTTTTCCCAAAAGGGAACAAAGTTCCCGTGCAAGTGAATTCAGCTGCGTTTTCCCCAGCGCTCGCAGTGCCGAGAAACACGTGGCTATTCAACTCAACTCACCTTGAATAAGGGGCTCAAATGCGGAATGCGTGGCCGAGGCCGCATATAGCCCCATTTTTTACAATGAGGAGCTCCACCCACCATTTTTAAATGGCGTCGCAATCTCCGCAGGCCACAAAAAATCCTAACCCCCCAGCCCACACCCCGCAACACCCACAATGGGCAACTCCAGGCTGAAAACATGTGCATACAAAATTCCAGCTTGGCAGTGCCAATCAGACACCGTGGCAGTCCCCTGCCAGCTTTCAGTACCACCTGGGCACCTTGGAAGTGGCACTGCCAGGGTGCCAGGCTGGCATCACCAGGGTAACCAGGTGGCACCAGCAGTGCCAGGGCACCATCCTGCCCAAAGTGCATGCAGCTGGGGGCTTCAATCCCCTCGGTGACCATTTTTGGGGACCAGTACCAAATGGCTCTCACCCGGGGTCCTCAAGCCTCAGTTAACTTGGGAATCTGCACATTAAGGCTTACTGCCTCATTCTAATGTTCAGATTTTCCAAAAACTGATCCCACCCATTATGGGCAGAATTCCCCTTCCAAGAGGACTCAACACTAACTTCTCAAATAACATTTGGAATAGACAATAAATGCCAGCCTTGTCAGTCAGTCATGCCGAGAATGAATATATATACATATATATTATGTGTATATATCGGAAAGAGTGTATGCATCAGTTCCTTCATCAACATTTTCATCACATGAAAGGCTCTTTTTGAAAAGTCCTGAAAGACTTGGAATATTACAGATGGAACTACCCAGACAGTCAGGGCAGTATTTTCCATTCTCGCCCACCCCAAGGCCAGAAATTCCTGCCCGAGGTCAATGGACTTTTCAATAGTTCGTCAAACTGTCCATCCTGCCCACGACAATTTCCGCAGCGGGCAGGGTAGAAAGTAAAACCATAAAGTTTCACCTCACAATCTGTGCAATCACCTTATGCAGCAATTTGAAGAAAAACAACAAGGGATTAAAGATATACTCACACACAAAAACAGAGTCCTAAGATGAGCTATTGTCCAGAATTCTCCAGCCATTGAGAGTCTCTGCACACACTTGCCCGCGCGTTTCCCGGGTGGTTTCAATGGGAAATTCCATTGACAAAGAGGTGGGACTGGAGAATCCCACCTCCAGCGAAGGGGGCGCTCCTGAGAAACACACGGCTGGAGGTCCGAAAAATCTAACCCATTATCTCAGATAATGGGCAGCACGGTAGCATGGTGGTTAGCATAAATGCTTCACAGCTCCAGGGTCCCAGGTTTGGTTCCCGGCTGGGTCACTGTCTGTGTGGAGTCTGTACGTCCTCCCCGTGTGTGCGTGGGTTTCCTCCGGGTGCTCCGGTTTCCTCCCACAGTCCAAAGATGTGCGGGTTAGGTGGATTGGCCATGCGAAATTGCCCGTAGTGTCCTAAAAAGTAAGGTTAAAGGGGGGGTTGTTGGTTTACGGGTATAGGGTGGATACGTGGGTTTGAGTGGGGTGATCATTGCTCGGCACAACATCGAGGGCCGAAGGGCCTGTTCTGTGCTGTACTGTTCTATGTTCTATAAACAAACTAACAGTAGAATAACTGTACTTAGTATTTGAACACTGTAAAGCACTGAGTCTTTTGTTCTTGAATTTATATTTTCATGTTGAAATGTATGCCTGGGTTAGCAACTCCATACACAGGGAACAACTGGAAAATTGTTGCTGTGTTGGAAGCAAGCATTAAAGTCAAGCGTGTCCTTATCTGCAGCTGACTGTAATAAAAAATAGGTTATTTTTTTGCCTCCTTTTGTAAATTTCTCTCATCTATTTATGTACTTTCCCGGTAAAAGCCCCAAGAGGCTGCTAATATTATTGATGCAAAGTAGCTGTGTGGGCAAAAAGGAACTGGAGGACGATGGGGCAAGTGTGAGAAATATTCTTCACCCAAAGTGAGCCTTTTCTTTTTCACCAGGCTCTATTTTCATTACCAAGAATCCATTACATGTCGGATACTGTAGGTTCGTGAAAGTCTTCTGAACTGGGTGTTGTTCTCAGGGATGCACTGGAATCACTGAGTGCTATTAAAGATGGGTGCATTGGGTAGAGAAAAAAGCAGTTATTTTTGTGAGGGTACCTTTGGGGCGGACTTTTCTGAAAATATGGCAAAGTATAATTTTTGACAAGAAAAACAGCGTGATTCCCGGCAGCCCCATGCGCGCAGTCCGTCCCGCAACTTTCAGGCACTTTGATCAAAAATGTTTTTTTCCCCACATAAAAAATGCTTTGCCTGAGGCAGGAAACATCTGATTCTTTCAGCACCGGGGGCCAACTGAGTACTTCAATCGGCTCCACAGCACTTGCAATCTTTCAAGCCAAGAGGAAGGCCTCGATTCTCAGAGGGGGTTCTCAGCTACTTGCTGTATACTGTGAAGGAGAGGTGGGTGGCAATATACTGTCGTCCTGACAGGAGACCTTCCAGAAAAGTGACAAATCCCACCTGGAAGACGGTGCCAGCAGCCTGATCAACAGGTCAGCTGTTCACTGTGAAAAAAAGATGAACCACCTACTCGATCAGCCAGGGTCTCCCCACTGCACTCCATCCTTCTGTCACCCCCTTCCCTGTCCAGAATGTCACCTCAGTCCCACATGTCACCACTTTGCAGGGTCCAACATCGCAGGGCCCAGCATCCAATCTCCCACCAGTACCTTCAAATCCCCCCCCCCCCGCCCCCGGTACTCCTCATACCTCCCTCCCCACCCCGCTTAAACGAAGTGCCCATGCTTGACAGGGGTCATCGACATCTGACCCCCCCCCTCCCCATTTGTATTCCTGCAGGAGAAGATAGCCCACAACCGAGTTGAGTGAAAGAAGACGGGAGATGAGATGCCCTACCTGAGGATCCTGACTCCGTAGTAGAGAGGCATCGAGCTCACAGGGGAAGAATAGGAGCAGGCCTGCAATAACAGCGAGGTGGCCCTCTGAGAGAAAAGTGAAGAATCACTGAAACTTCATCCAGATGAGCAGTCTCAAATGTGCTCTGTGTGCTCTGAACCCTTAACCAGGCCATGTACTAAAACCATGTCCTTTGCCTTGCAGGAACATCAACCGAAGAGCTTGATATTTTCACTATCAGTGTCCCACTCCGACCCTCAACACCACCTTGGAGGACACCTCAGAGGAGGTCATGGCTGAGGCATCACAGCTATCACCCGCACCATCCTCTATTGCAGAGACAAACACCTCGGTGGGCAAACTCGGCTGACAGGCTTTTGGCTCACTATCTGGTGCGCACCACTTTGCTTCTGATGCACATCAGGTGGAGGCAGGAACACCCCTGGGAACGGACAGTCAGAGGTCTGCTGAATCCCAGGTCCCAGCTGTGTCCAAGCTAGAGGCCACGTTGCTGGTTACTAGCTACTGGAGATGCAAAGGCAGAGCTGGGAATACCAGGAGGGGTTGTCAGTGACATTCCTGTAACTGCAAGGACTAGAGGAGTCCCAAAGCCTTAATGCTGGCAATGCAAGCCACTCAGGCCAACACTGCAAGGGTGGCATACACAGTAGAATTCCTGGACAAGAGATAGGACTCATGACAGGAAAACCCTGAAGCATGACTCAGTCCTTGAGGACCATCGCTGAAGGGTTTAACTACATGGTGCAGACTATGACGCACCTCCAGAATTGGCAGCAGCAGATAATGTTGAGGCTTCTGGAGCTCACTCAAACTGCTCCTCCATCCCATGGAGCAACCCAGGGACCCATGAGCATTGAATCTCACTCAGACATGATCCAGGGAGTCAACTTGCTGGCAGCAGGCAGACAGAAGTCAGACATAATCAATAGCTAAGGAGCATCACAGCTTTCCTCACTGCAATTTGTTATCACCCTTCTGCATTGACCGGGCAGCAGGCACTCAAGGAGACCTCAACCCCAGAAGCCTGATGAGCTGGATATCTGCAACCTTCAACCACTGGTCACAGAGGAGTCACGACTTCCCCGTGGGGTGTGGCATGGGGCGGGACAATTTTGCACTGTCGGGTAGCATGCTGGTCGTACTCCATGAAGCAGGAGGTGATGAGGGCACCTGCAATCCTCCTGCCCATGTGCACCCTTGCCCCCAACTGGCCTTCTTCCTTCGAATCCTCAGCGGTCTTGTCTTCGACTTCCTCTTGAATGTTCGCCTCAACTGAGGTCACGTACCACTCCTCCAGGTCCTTTTCATAAAGGCCATCATCCTGTTGCAGTGCCAGGTTATGTAGGGCACAGCAAACCACCACCAGAGGGAGACCCTCTGGTGGCATACTGGACGGCCCACTTGTACACATCGATGTAGTAGACTTGCATCTTTAGGACTACAATGCACTGTTCTATCACAGACCGGTGGCACCATGAACCTTATCCTGGGTAACCACTGTTTTCCGACTCTCATGAGATTTTGTGCCGACAGCTAATGGAGCAGCTAAATCCCACCCTTCATAGTGAGTGTCAACTGTGATGTTAGCTTTGGCTTGACTCCATCTAAGTATGCGGGTTCAGATCATTGTGACTTTGAGTCATTTTCATAGCCTCCATGTGCCCCTTATACAGCCTTTCCCACTGGCAGCATTGACACGACAGGGGACAAAAATTTGAGGCTTACGGCAGCAGTGATGGCTGATGTATTAGGTTCTTTTAGCAGTTAACAGAAAGCGTCTAGCTGCAGTGCCTGCCCTGATGTTCCTCGATAAGTAGTGACTCACCTTCTCAGGCCCTTTGTTTTTACTGCTTTTCTTGAGTCCAACCATGAAGCTGCACTTCCGCCACCTCTAAATCGCACCCATGTAAACGTGTATTCAGTTAGAAAATGTATTCAACTATTTATGAAATGAAAATCACTTATTGTCACAAGTAGGCTTCAAATGAAGTTACTGTGAAAAGCCCCTAGTCGCCACATTTCAGCGCCTGTTCAGGAGGCTGGTACGGGAATTGAACCATGCTGCTGGCCTGCCTGGGTCTGTTATCAAAGCCAGCGATTTAGCCCTGTGCTAAACAGCCCCTTAGAGGTCATTTAGAGGTCATTTCCAGATCATTTTCATCAACTCACTGCCAATTAAGTTCTCAGGAACCTTTATGTCATGCTTCTTGTTATGTCCACCATATTTGCAGGACACCATGGGGTTTTCTATTAGGAATATCCCATATTTGAAGAGCTTTTGATAGACAAAGATGACCAAGCAAAGTGATAACACATGGGCTTCTTTTCAAAGCAGATGATCTGGGTCCACGCACCCATAGCTAATCATGAACACCCATCTTGTTTTGGCAGAGGATTAATCTGCACAGAGGCTTCAGGTAGATTATGACAGTGGGCCCAATGAGGGTTTCACATCAGGACTTAACAAACTATTATGCCCCCAAATCACATTGGCTCAATCTTTTCCGTAAAATTGATCATGGCGCAGGTTGCATTTCATGCACAAATCACCCATCAAATTCAGGGGATGAAGAGATATGTTGTGATTTGTCAATCTCCAGTACCTGGTGGCCAATTTATCACAGAATTGTTATTTCACAGAAGGAGGCCATTTGGCCCATCATGTCTGTCTGGTAAGGTAAAGTCGCCATAGTCCCAGATGACCATAGGCTGCTTTCCCCTTTGAGAAAGAGAGCTGACTGGTGGTGATTTAACCTGATCACCACACCTCAGTTGAGGGACAAGGATGAGAAGGCAAAGCCTTCACGAATAACCTCAGCGCTACTGGCATTGCTCAGCATCATGAAGCAGCTGTCTAGCCAAGTGAGCTAAATATGTCTGTACCGGTTTTCTGAATCCACTTAGTACCACTTTCCTGCCTTTCCCCCTGAACATTCTAATTCCCTTTTGAATGTTTCTACAGTAGCTGCCTTCACCACATTCTCAGACAGCATGGGCGGAATTCTCCGCAATGGCCGACGCCGTCGTGAAACCCGGAGTGTTTCACGACGGCATCGGAGGCCGCTCCTCGCCCCCTATTCTCCCACCCACCCCACCCCCCCCCCTCCCCCCGTGGGCTAGGAGCGGCGCTTCGTGAAACTCGGCCGCTGGGCCTTGACGATGGCGTCAAGGCGGTGCGCCGATAATGACGCGGCCAGTGGCGCCAAATGCATCAGCCGCGCATGCGCAGGTTGGCCGGCGCCAACCCGCGCATGCACGGTTGCCGTCTTCCCCTCCGGTGCCCCGCAAGACGTGGCGGCTTGATCTTACGGGGCGGCGGAGGGGAAAGAGTGCATCTTTTGGAAACGCCGGCCCAACGATCGGTGGGCACCGATCTCGGTCCAGTCCCCTCCCGAGCACGGCCGTGGTGCTCGATCCCCTCTCCGCCCCCCACAGGCCCCAAACTTACCTTTTGCGCTATGTTCACGCCGGCAGCGACCAGGTGTGGTTGCCGCCGGCTTGAACAGGTCGGGAACGGCAGGCCGCTTGGTCCATCCGGGCCGGAGAATCGCGAGTCGCCGTGAAAAACGGCGACCCGCGGGAGGGCCGCTCTGGCACCCCCCGCGATTCTCCCACCCCACCCCCCTCGGAGAATCGCGGGGGGTGCCAGAGCGGCCCTCCCGCGATTCTGCCATCCGGCTTGGGGAGCGGAGAATCGCGCCCCATGTTGCAGACCCGAACCACTCGCTGTGTGAACAAGATTTTCCTCCAGGCACTTTTGTTTCTTTTGCCAATTGCTTTAAATCTATATTCATGTTACTTAGCTGTTTGCTTCGCATAAATAGAATCTCACTCTTTTTTTTATAAATGTTTTTTATTGTGTTTTTGAACAAAGTATATTTACCGTTATGTACACAGGCCTCCACCCCCGTTATTTTTCAGGATTTTCACATTAATTAATCAATGAATACACTGTAGTAAGTCCGATTGACAGTGTCATAATTGACAGTGTCGGGTACCTTTTTATCCAGGTTATGATTGTTAATGCAATAACATTCAATTTCTCTGGTCCCGAGAGCAAACACTTGAAACTGTTGAGTTGCATTCTTTCAGGTAGTAATTGGTAGGTAGAGGTTTTAAAAATCTTGAACATACATATTTTAATTTGCTTTTCTTCCTTGACTCTTTTGTACTGTCTCTCATAATCTGACTTTATCTCTCTTGCTTTCTTTTCCTGTATCTCAGTGTTCTTCAATCTTTTTTTCCGGGGACCCATTTTTTCCAACTGGCCAACCTTTGGGACCCAACCCGGCCGACATTTGCGACCCACGACAGCTGAATTTCGCGACCCACGATGGCCAAACTGCGCGACCCATCATTTTCTCTTACCTTGTTTGCTGCTGACAAAAATGGAGGAAATTATTTTGGATCCCTTTGGCCCTCATACACACTCCTCCAATGGAACCTGTTGGATGAAGGTGAAGCCTTCCGGTGTCGGAAACTATGGAGTCTCCATCTGTACAAAGTTCTGCATTTTCCTGTAAAATTTTATCAAATAAACCCCCCTGAACTTGTAAAAATAAAATAAAAATAAAATGAATTAAATAAATGAAAAAAAAATTAAATTAATTAAATAAATGAATAAACCCCCCTCGAACTTGTCAAACAAAAGCTGCAACCGTTTTTTAAAAATGTGGCTGTTCTGCACATGCGTGCCCGATGATCTAGCACGCATACGCAGTGTGGCCGCATTTTAAAAATATGTTTGTGGCCATTTTAAAGGCCGCTTGCAGCCGGCTTTATTAACAGCCGGCTGCTGCGGCTGTTGCTTTCAGATTTACGCGATCAGGAGCGCCGCGACGGACGGCTCAGCAATCCCCCCGACACCCAGACGTGACCCACCCACGGGTCACGCCCCCGAGTTTGACAATGTCTGCTGTTTCTGATTCAACTCCTTAGCCTCAAACATGTTCGGATAGAGCTTGACAATAATGCAGCCTGTGGATAAAAATTTCTACAGGTGTGTGACAAGGATTATACTTCAGCCTTACCTGCTTCCAATTCCTCACCTCTCCAAGTTAATTTTTTTGTGATTATGTGCTTCCAATTAATAGGCCACTGTCGCTGAAAGGAACAAGTCTTGGTACACCTTAAAATCTTAAAAGATTCCTTACCAACCACTTGCAAATAACTAACTTGAGGGAAAAGAAAATGTGTGAGCCAAAATTTTCCAGTTGCAGTCAGGTGTTGAGCAATTTTATCCGCTTAAAATTGAATTTTTTAAATCAGCCTCATAGAGCACACACAGTCCACCCAAATCATTACATTTTCAAATAAATGCAATAAAAAAATAATTATTGTTTGAAATATTTATTGTTTGCTCTCAAAGATGATAGTTATTTTGAATGAATAGATGTTTAGTTGCTGTAACGCCTTTTGGGATTCTACATCATTTTCATTGTCCAAAAACATATGCTCATCAGTTGCAATAATTCAAAATCAGCCAACCTGCCTGAACCGAAGCTGATTTCAGAAAGATTATTCAATGGGTGAGTTAGTAAATAAACATTTAATTACTTTTCTGTAAAGATGGTAAGAGAAAAACTATTGGAAATATAACTTTGGCTTACCAGCTAAATATTAAAACACTAATGTTTATTTACAACATCTATCCCACAGAGTCTTCCTGCTTTGTGGTTGACAGTCAGCATCCGGAATCGATCTGAGGCAACAGCCTGTGCTTGCTACGTGAGCCCCCACCCTGGTCCCCAAATTTTTTTTTCTGGGTGATGTGACCCCTGTGGCCGAGTGCTCCTGAAAGGGGTCAGACAGCACATCCCTCCCGCTCTAAGTCCTTTTATACAATGATAACAGTTAAACTATACAGTCCCCAATAAGTTTAAAATGTAACCCATTCAACCTGTCCCTCAGATTTAAAGGGCGGGATTCTCTAAAAATGGGGCTACGGCCCCACGCCGGCGGATAAACCAGTAGCAACCACTCCGGCGTCAACAGCCCCAAAAGTGAGGAGTTCTCCCTTTCCTCCACTTTCTCGGGGGCTAGGTTGACGCCGGAGTGGTTGGCTCCGCTCCAGCCGGCGACGAAGGGCCGGCGCAAATTTGTGGATGCGTGGAATGGCCGGCGTGATATCGCGGATGCGTGGACCGCTCAGCGTATTTCCGCACATGCGCGGAGGTTCCCTTCGCCGCACCGGTCCCCGGGCAATATGGCGGAGCCGTACAGGGGCCTGGTGCGGAGGAAAGAAGACCCCCCGTGGAACCAGCCCGCCCGCAGATCGGTAGGTCCCAATCACGGGCCAGACCACTGTAGGGGCCTCCCTGGTGTCGGATCCCCCGCGCCCCCACCAGTCCCCGCACACCTACCTGCCAGGTCACGCCGTGCGTGAGGTGAATAATTCACACCGGCGGGACTGGGCAAATCTTTACGCCCATTTGGCCCATCAGGGCCTGGACAATCGCTGGGGGGAGGGGGTGGCTGCTGTCAATGGCCCCCGACCGGCATGGCGGGAATCCCGCTGTCCCCCGACAAACGGCGCCGGAGAATAGGGCAGCTGGCGTCGGGGCGGGATTCGTGCCTCCTGCCGGGGATTCTCCGGCCCGGCGCAGGGTCAGAGAATCCCAGTCAATCTCGGTACCTGATAACTTGGCCTCATCGGTTCCTGTGGTGATGGCAGGCTCTCGTGCCACAGGCTGACTCGGTACTTCACTACTTGGACAACCAACAACATTTCTGGTGGCAATATGGTTTCAGCCTGTAGTACTGACTGCTTGCTCAACTCCCATCCACGTAAGTAGTCCACAGGGTAGCATGGTGGTTAGCATAAATGCTTCACAGCTCCAGGGTCCCAGGTTTGATTCCCGGCTGGGTCACTGTCTGTGTGGAGCCTGCACGTCCTCCCCCTGTGTGCGTGGGTTTCCTCCGGGTGCTCCGGTTTCCTCCCACAGTCCAAAGATGTGCGGGTTAGGTGGATTGGCCATGCTAAATTGCCCGTAGTGTCCTAATAAAAAGTAAGGTTAAGGGGGGGGGGGTTGTTGGGTTACGGGTATAGTGTGGATACGTGGGTTTGAGTAGGGTGATCATGGCTCGGCACAACATTGAGGGCCGAAGGGCCTGTTCTGTGCTGTACTGTTCTATGTTCTATGTTCTATTTTACCTGACAGGATAATCTTGCATGTTGTAATGCCTGCCTTGGCTACAACAACTCCTGGGACCCAGCTTGATTCTTTTCCAAAATTGCTGACGTAAACTAACTCATCTATTGCAATTGACTTTGTTGCTTTAACTGAATCATGGTTTTTCTTCTGACTGTTCTGACTGGCCTTGATCCTCCCTGGCAAGTTCGGAAACACCTGACACTCCCCATCAATAATGCCACTGGTGGCACTCCTATCGCAGTGTTGTTTGGTATCCTGGAAGAAATTGAGATATTCTGGTTTTCAGAGTCGCACCTGACAGATTTTTAAGACCTGCCTTGAAGGTTTGGACTGCTCATTCAACCAGCCCATTGGATGCTGGGTGGCATACCATTTCTTCCACTTGTGAAGGTGAAATTCTGAAATTTAGCACTCGTGAAAGCCGTTCCATTATCCAACACGATTACTTCAGGCATCCCATGGGATGCATAACACTGACAATTTCTCAACTGTGGCATGCGGGGCATCATAGATTTCATTTTGAATATTTCCATCCACTTTGATTGGGCTTCTACCAGGAGCAAAAACATTGTGCCCAGAAATGGCCCCACAGAACCAATGGCCAACCAGACCATTTACGACATGTGGGGCTGTAGCAGATGACCTCTGTTGCAACTGGCACCGATCGCAGTGTTTTACCTTGGGTCTCTGCTGGTTAAATACTTCATTTGTTGCGCTAAAACTAGCACTGTTCCAAAAAGATTCGCGCCGTCGCAATTTCCTGTGGTACTCTTGTGGCAAGAGGCGGGTGCTACGTTCTCAGGCAATGGTGGGTGACTCAGTGCATCCACATTTGCTATGTGCATTCCTACCAGGTGTTGGAATGCAAATTTATATGCTGATAAGATTAATCCTGAATCCTTGCTGATACAATTGGCGGAATAGATATGTCTTTCTTAAAAATACTCAAAAGTGGTTTGCAGTTGCTGATGTGTTGTTCCTTGTGTCTTAATAAAGCATATTTTACAAAGCCAATTTATATTTATGAGTCCAATCTTAATAAAAAACATTTATGAGTCCAAACTTGATGAATTTGTTCACTGAGTTTTTTCTTTTTTTGTTGTTGACGTGGTGATATTGATATTCCAACTCCGTTGTGAATGTTGTCGGTGTTCTTGTTATTTTAAATAACCAATACGTCATCCCATGGTGTTTGCATGGTCGAACCACTGATGTTGACTGACATAGACTTTTTTCTGTGCTTGTGGTATCGATTTAGTGTGTCATCTGCCTTGAAAGCTGGTGTGCTTGCTTGTTCTGGAGCAGATGTGAGTTTGTGCGATTTGTTGTCATCCCATGGCATGTTTGTAGTCTTGTCATTGCTTTGCAGTGTGCTGTGGCATTGTCCTTCATTTGCAGAGTTGTACCATTTTGTACAAGTCTTTGTTTCATTTCTGTTGTTTCTTTCGTTCCTGTCTTTGTTGTTTTCATTGCTGTTCTTGTTGCTGTTTTTGTCGTTTCTGTCTTTATTGTTGTCGCTGTCTTTGTTATGCTTCTTGTTGGTTTTGTTGTTCTTCTTGTAGTTTTTGTTGTTGTGCTTGTAGTTTTTGTTGGTGCTGTTGTTCTTGTTTCTGCAGTGCTTCTTGTGATTTTTGTTGTTCTTTATCGCGCTTCATGTTGCTTTTGTTCTTGCTGTTTTTGTTCTCGTTTCTGCTGTGCTTCTTGTGGCTTTTGTTTTTCTTGTTATGCTCAATGAGTGTCCCGTGTGAATAATTTAAGTCATTGTCACAGTTATTGGTGCGAGTGACCTTTGTGGAATCTGTTGCATTGAACGTTTCGTCTCGAGAATGGTGAGAATAATCTGATGTTGCATTGATGCTGGTGACAGCAGTCATTTGTGGTGGATTTGATTCCTCATCTTTGCTTTCTTGGTGCTCCTCTTCTGGAGTCAAATTCTTCACGATTTCATTTGACGCGGTCTCTCTGGACTCTTGGTGTTCCTCTTCCGGAGTCAAAATATTCATGATTTCAATTGACGTGGTCTCTCTGGACTCTTGGTGCTCCTCTTCCGGAGTCAAAATCTTCATGGTTTCTATTGGCGTGGTCTCACTGGACTCTTGGTGCTCCTCTTCTGGAGTCAAAATGTGCATGGTTTCTATTGGCGTGGTCTCTCTGGACTCTTGGCTGTGCTTCTGTACAGACAAGCTGAGAACTGTCAGTCTCGCTGTGATCCTGTACCTCCTGTATGTCGAGTGTGATCACCTTGTCAATGTTTTCGCATGCAGTGGGTAGATGTACATTGTCTTCTTCTTGATTATGTGAGCTTGGTAGACTTTCATAGTCTGCTTGCGGTTGTTCAGATACGGCGGGTTGACCTTCATGGTCTTGTTCATGCATGGTGTTCGCCAGGGAGTGTTTGCTTGCTTCCCTTTTGGAGTCTTTCATCACTCTCACTGTGGAGCCTGTCATCGCTCTCTGTGTGGAGTCTTTCTGTTCTCTCTGTGTGGCATTGTCTTCGTCTTGGGTATTGCTGTCATCCAATGTATCGACGATCTGCCATGGCACCATGGTGTTGGATTCATCTACCACGAGTAGATTCGTGTTGAGCTTTGCGACCGTGTCGCTGATGCTGTGATCAGCATATCCGAATAACTCAGCCATGTCTGAGTAGTATTGTTCGAAAACCAAATCATCTTTTTTTGCTTCGGATTTGGTATCGTTGTGTTCATCATTTTTTGCATATCCGAATAACTCAGCCATGTCTGAGTAGTATTGTTCGAAAAACAAATCATCTTTTTTTGTTTCTGATTTTTTTTTGCTCTCTTCACTTTGGGTGGTGCAGACTGCTTTTTCCAGCATGTTGTGAGAGTTATTTTTAACTGCTGGTTTAAGTTCAGGCGTTTTTCTGTCTTCTGAAGCAAGAAAATTTGGTTTTACAGCCTTAAATAACTTGTTTTCAATTTTCGGGCATTTCCCTTTTAAGTGGGCGTGGTCCGGATCCTCAGACGTAATGGCGCTTGTGATGTCATGCATAGGAATCAATTGCGCATGCGCAAATCGGCCTTTCTTTACTGTGCGGTTTTGTGTCCACTGCGCATGCGCGGCTTGCGCATTCGCATAACGATCCGCGACCAAAACGTTTTGAGACTGCAACGATCAGCAACAAGAACTTTTTAAAACTGCGCATGCGCAGCTTGCACATGCGCAGAATGCAAAACGGGTGATTGTAATTGCGCATGCACGGCTTCTGTTTCCTGCGCATGCGCAGACGCAGATTTTTGTTCTTTGTCTCCCAGAGACTGTAAAATGTGCTCCGATGCCATTTTATCGCGGATTTCAGCATTTTTTCTTTCTGAAAATTGTAAGTTACCTTTTCCTTTCGATCTTAACTGGACCTCAGCGTTTTGTCTCTCTGAAAAATTCTGGTTACTTTTTCCTTTTGATCTCAACATTTCACTTGCGATTTCTTGACTGAACCCTTTCTGTTTTGATAGTGATTGTTTGAGTTTTGCATCACTCAGTCTCTGTGCAGTGTGGCCTCTGAGTATACAGTGCTGTTCAAATTTCATACAGTACTCTTCAATTTTTTTTAGTATTATTTGTAAGTTGTTGCTGTCTTCAGCTTTTGAGTATTTAAATCCATTATATACTTTTCTAGCTTCATGTCTTGCGATGACAGTGCTATTTTCGTTTCGTCTGAGGCTGCTGCTAAATCATTAGCTATGATATAAAAATCGAACATTTGTTTAAATATTTTCCAGACATTTCTTACATTACCGGTCATGTTCAGCTGAGGTGGGCGTCCAACCCACATCCTCGAATAAGCGAGGTCTTCCCAATTCCAATGCCCGGTAGGAGGTTTCCATGCCATTTTGGTCTTTCTGTATCTGCAGCTGAGTGGTCTTGTAGTAAACGTCTGAAGCCACTGCTGGTACCATGTGTTGTTCCTTGTGTCTTAATAAAGCTCGTAGTCTCAAAGGTGGAGAAGATGCTTTATTGTGAATTTGTTCTGTCTTCAGAGCTTAACTTACAGCTACCTCAAATGCTGCCTGCTTGTCCTGCTCCCAGTTCTCCCTTCTGTGAAGTGTGTCCTCACTTCCTATCCCTCTGTATTTATAGCTCTCCCGTTCTCCCTCTAGTGCTTGCTCAGTTGTATTGCATCTACACTGATACACAATCACCACAGCTGACAATGATATAAACTTGCCTTCCATACAAATAAAGGTGAAACTTCTTGGGCTGGATTCTCCCAAAATGAGACTATGACCCAACGCCGCCGTAGAAACGCTGGCATTGCACTCCGGAGTTTCCTCAAAAATATAACAGGCGGTTCACTCATCTTCAGGGCGCTAGCAGGGACTCGAAGTGCTTCACTCAGCTTTGGCTGTGGCTATGGTTTCGAGTCCATGCGTGTGCAAGGCGACGGCCTCCAGCGGCCATGTCGAGCGCCATGACAGATTTGGACCGCGGAGGCTGCTGGAAAATGTAGGCCCCCCTGATCGGCCGCGCGCCCTTGCATCCAATCGCACACAAGCACTCCCTGGCCACCCATAAGGCCATCTGGCAATGCCCCCCCCCCAGCCACGCGGGGTACTACTCTAACGCGCCAATCTTCGGGGCCTGGAAATTCGCTGGACCGGGGCCCGGCCCTATTTCGTCGTGAAATTTGATTCTCCGTCCCTGCGCCACACCGGGCGGAGCTGCAGAGAATCCAGCCCCTTTACTCCATATACAACAGCCAACCCTTATTTTTCAATCTGAGAATAGCCTTTTTTGGCTTTTTGATTCTGGAGAAATATCCTCTCAATCTTTCGTAGCCATCATTCATTACCTGCGACAAAACTTCACCGACGCCATAAGGAGAGGTATCATGTTGAGACCAGAGGTGTGGTTTAATGAAAATGAAACAAAGTCCCATGTTGAGCACATTTAACCGGGTGTTTCCTGACGGTTGCAGCACTGAGAAAGACCCCGTTTTTTAACAGGTCACTGTTTCATTTTGGGGCCTGAGCAGGGAACACCCTGCTGAGGCCGCACTTAGTCTCATTTAGAAATGGTGCACCGATCTCAAGATCCCCCCTAAGTGCAACCCCCGGAACCGCCCCCAATGCCCCACCTCACCCATAAGGAGGTCATCGAGCCCCACACACCCCACATAATAAGGGGACAAGCAAATTGCCACACGGCAACCTCCAGCCTGGCAGTGCCCCAGTCAAGTTGGCAGTGCCAGGTTTCCAGGCTGGCAGTGCCAGGGTGCCCCAGTGGCATTGAGATGCCAGGCCCCGGATCTCTTGGGAGACTACCTCAAGTGCTGATACGCCCGGTCCCCATTTGTGGAGACCAGTACGAACACGCATTTGCTCAAGCTCTCTGAGGCATGGAGATTAGATCCCACGCCTGGGGTAGCTCCGGCGAGTGCATAATCAAAATGTTGCATACTGCAGCATTTTAGTATGCAGATTAACCAGATCCTGATCCTCTCCATTGTGGGTGGGATCCAGATTGTGACGTCTTGCACTGCCAATGTGCCCAGGTGGCACTTCCAGCTGGCATGGGCATTGCAAGGACACCAAGCTGACAGTTTTTGCGCATGCATGATGAGGCCGGTAGTGCCCTGCGTGGGTGTTGGGGGTGCGGGGGAGAGGGGGCGTGGGGACCATCCCATAGTGTGTCCAGGCTGGTGGGGGTTTGGGGATCGCTTTGGGGCTTTAAAAATGATGTCCCGATCTCTCGCATCACTGGGGAGTTCTGGCGAGCAGAACTCCTCAATGTACAAAATGGGGTTATATGTGGCCTTAGCCGCGCATTCCCAGCTGAAGCCCC
This sequence comes from Scyliorhinus canicula, assembly GCF_902713615.1. Taxonomy (NCBI): domain Eukaryota; kingdom Metazoa; phylum Chordata; class Chondrichthyes; order Carcharhiniformes; family Scyliorhinidae; genus Scyliorhinus; species Scyliorhinus canicula. The sequence goes on along the minus strand of NC_052162.1, from coordinate 73,968,525 downwards.
TTATACAATGTGAGTCACATTGTATGACCATGTGTTTCTCGATACTGCGAGCATTGGGAAACACGCAGCTAAACGCCCTCGCTATGTGACTTTGTTCCCAATTAGTTGAATCAAGCCCTTAGAAATGTTTTCATTGGGCAGCACGGTGGCACAGTGGGTGGCATTGTTGCCTACGGTGCTGAGGACCCAGGTTGAATCCTGGCTCTGGGTCACTGTCCGTGTGGAGTTTGCACATTCTCCTCGTGTCTGCGTTTGTTTCGCCCCCACAACTCAAAAGGATGTGCAGGATAGATGGATTGGCCATGCTAAATTTCCCCTTAATTGGAAAAAATAATTGGGTACTCTAAATTTATTTATTTTTTAATTTAAAAGAAAGAAATGTTTTCATCACCGGGAAGTTGAACTTAACAGTGAGACTGCCTCCTCAGAGATGGGGCTGCCATTTTGAAAGCATGCCCTGATATCTAAGCGGGCGAGATATAGATCGCGACATGAAGCAACATTGCTAACCACTGTGTTACCATAGATTACAAAGTCTTGCAGCTTCATGGCTACCAGTCAGTGTCCGGAATCAGTCTGAGGCAAAAGCCTGTGTTGCCTCGGTGAACCCCACTCTGGTCCCTTCATTGTATTTTCCGGGCCAATCGGCCATTAAATGAGCCAGCCACCACAGTCTCCTGACTCGTTACGCTCTCGCTCAAGCAAAATGAGGCCAGTGAATAGCAGGACATGCCAAAAACGAGAACCGCGCCAGGTGCTAAACAGTTTGCGATGCAACTGACCCGCTCTCATAGCCAGTCTGGGCCCTCTAACGATGGTTGTGGCAGAGCTTTTCCTGAGGAGACACAGAGAGGGCATCGTTAGCCACATCTGTGGCTCACAATGATGGTGGGGGAGGGGTGGTGGTTAAGGAGAGGTTGGGGGGGGGAGTTGAAAGGGGAGGGGAGGTAGACGTTCCCCAGTGGGAGGGGGAGAGATCTCGGGGGTAGGGGCTATGTTGTCTACTCACGCGTGCAGTCAGTCCTCCTGGCCACACGCCTGGTGCTCACAGCTGGTGCTACCTCATCCCAAGCAGAACTGGCTGCCCTATGGCTTACCCTCCTGGACTCTCGGGGGAACACGACATCCTTCCTGGCCTCCATTGTGTGTAGCAGCCTCCCAGGTCAGCTTTCCCAAATCTTGGGCTGGACTCCTCAGCGCCATTGTTGCAAGCTGACTGGGATAGGCTGAGTAAGTGCTGCTTAAGTGCTGCTTGACCATGTTATTGGGAGGACCGGCGAGCGCGATCCTGGCGAATCGGCTGGCGACCCCTCAGTTGCGGCGAGACGACAGTGGCTAAGTGAACTAATTAACGTTGAATAGCGTTGCCGGCCTCGCTGGGCTGAGCGCCAGGAAGCTCACGGCAATTCCCGCTCGATACCACACTTAGAATTCCTTCTGACAAATCGCGCCCCAGATGTCAGCATATTTTCCATTCTGTAGTTTCAAAGTAATTGGTGCATTATAAGTGCAATCACATGACATTGTTTTCTTACAGAAATCATTTGTTCTGGGATAAAGGGGCTAAATTGCAGTTCTGTTCTGAAATAATTGGTGAGCATAATCCATGAGAAATAATCATCTGAACACAATGATACTGTCAAATGGATCAATGCACCTAATATCTTTGCATAATATGATTGCCTTCTAAGTGTGGAAAATAAAAATAAGTTGATGCAAGAAAGCCTCACCATAAGCACACTAAAATAACATAGTATAGAAACATTAAATGAAAATCATCGCACCCGCATAGTGAGCTCCTTGCCCCAACCTCTGCTGGTGAGCATTTCAACAACTCCAGAACTACGGTCATTTGGTTTCAGAGAAGGGGCCATCGCTGATATTGAATTGGGGTTGACCCAGATTATTGGCAAGCGACCACCCACAACACTTCCCGTCCTAACCTTAATTAAAGGGATGGTGGTGGTGGTGGGGGGGGGGGGGGGGGGGGGGGGGAGGTGCACACCGGAAAGGTGTCAGGATCGCAAACCCTCACTGTTCCACCCAATCACATGGCTCTTAAAGGGGTATCCCTTTTTATCCTCTTTTGAATAGAACAAAAATGTCCAAAACATATTTTTAAAATGACAGGGGTGACAGCCCTTGGTGGGGCGCCGTGACTAAAACAAAACATCAAAGAAAACTTGACTAACTAAACCAAAATATTGTATCCGTGGGTGATGATGAACCACAGGCCCCCTTGGTGGCCACCAGTCATTGAAGATACTTCGGCGTCGATAAACACCTCATGCTCCCTCTCTGAGGTCACCCGTCCTCGATTGTAGCTTCCGTAGAGGGGCAGACTGTTGGGTCAGGTGACCCCCTCACCGGCTGATGGAAAACTTGGCCAGGGCCCAGCGTTTTTATACATATATATATTCAATATCGCTATACTTTGAAGGGAAAGTGCCACTGCAAATTAATATTCTTGTTAAATTCACTCAGCTTGAGTGATTTGCAAATTGCCAATTTGCAGAGAATTGGATTAAAGGAGTTTCAAGCTGTGTTATTTACCCACAAATAGGATAAGCACCACAGTACAACACTATTGATTTTATTTCTGACAACGCAGCCTTCCTTTCTTCAATATCCACAAAACAGCAGGGAAAGAAATACTAACAAATCCAAGCCAGTAGGAGATGGTAGCTCCATAATGGGACAATTGTATGCTCTGGTCATGAGATTTGGAAGGGGCAGATGGGAGGAAATTAAGTCCAATACTGACAAGTCAATCCTTGTTTGTCAGTGGAAAATATTGCACAAGACCTACTTGGTTGCTTGTTCATTTTAGATTCATCTCAACATCATTGAACTGAAGCATGGGTGTCTCTTTGACCGTCTTGAGTGGTAGATTCTCCTGTCATGTGAATATGTCCTCATCTCCGAATTCCTGGGTAAACAGAGCAGCAACACCAAAACAGATAGATTCCCCGATATATTGAGTTTATTGCATATGTTTGGATTTCAATCCACCTGTCAACAAAGTAAACATCATTTAGCAAGCATTGTTTTTATTAATAGAAACATTATGCAGGATGCCATGTGTTGGATTGCTAGTCGAATGGTGGTGTCTGGTGTGCCGGAGTTTAAGGATAGGACTGAAGCTTCATCTCAACACTATTTATGAGCTTTTACGTACAAAGATACATATTACAAACTTGTAACTCCAAACCCAACCATCACAGTTTCAACCTGCTCCTATATATGGGAGCTCAAGTGAATCTCCAGTTAATGCAATTAAACACTCAATTACTACACAATGAACACTTCTGTTTTATTTGTTCAATTTGTTCAGTACTATGAGTTGTCCCAACTCTAATTCCTGATTTGTGCCACTCGTCCACACTGTGGACTGTGAAATCACTGTGAGAATTGATTTTGAATTTCCACATTTGAATAGTCTGTTCTCTTTGCAATGTTGGTCATTGTTTAGGTTTTCGATTTCACCATATACCATGCATAGAATTACATAAAGCAGGTCTTTACTGCCTGTGAGCAAAAGTGTTACCTTTGATGAAGCTATTGGTGAAAGTTGATGAAGTAATGTTGAATGCAACGAATGCTATCTGTATTGGGTTTTAAGAAACCAGTGGTGGGATACTCAGTCGGCCGACATCAAAATCAGGAAAGACGATTAGGCGGAGTATTGGTTTTGATGCCAATATCGGGGCGGATGGCAGCTTCACGCCAAATCGCAATTTTCTGGTGTCTCAACAACGACATTAAGGTGTTCCACTCGACACATACAGTAAACGGCTTTGGCATATCATTAGCGGGCCTGACATGGTACGTTTCGGGGCCTCTGCAATTCTCCGCCTCCACTTTTTATGTTAACTACTTTTCTAATCTTGTATTCTCTCTTTGCCAGTCTTATTTTCCTGCTAGCTTCCCCGCTCAACCTATTTGCATTTGGCTTGGTTCTTGCATGGAGAATTTGCCTGACATGCATCAAATGCCCTCTTTTTAAAAATTCATCATGTTCTCTGTTTGCCTCATACTCCATGGAGCCTTGGCATTGGTTTTCCTGCCTTTCCTCCTTTTTTTTGAATGTGCCATCTAAAAAAGTATCTTTCTTGTGCACAATCTATTGTTCCATTACAATTTTCCTGTCAGTGTTTGGTTCCATTTTAACCTGGCTAAACTTAACTGGACAAATCATCAAAATAGTATATTTGGGGAGGCGGTGGCATAGTGGTATTGTCACTAGACTAGTAGTCCAGAGAGCCAGGGTAATGCTCTGGGGTCCCGGGTTCGGATCCTGCCATGGCAGATGGTGAAATTTGAATTCAATAAAAATCTGGAATTAAATGTAAAATGGAATTAAAAGTATAATGATGACCATGAAACCATTTACGATTGTTGTATGAACCCCATCTAATATCCTTCAGGGAAGGAAACCTTCTGTCCTTACCTGGCGTGGTCTACATGTGACTCCAGACCCACACAGCGATGCGGTTGACTCTTAACTGCCCCCTGTGAAATGGTTTAGCAATCTACTCAGTTCAAGGACAATTAGGGATGGGCAACAAATGCTGGCCCAGCCAACAATTCCCAAATCCCGAGAACAGATTAAAAAAAAACAAGAGCAGGTCAGAGGCTAGGTATTCTGGGTATTCATTCTAGTGTTCACTAACATGTCTCTTCCAGGAATGTCTAACTTGAAGAAGTACTGCCCATTTCTCCGATTGGATTTCCGTCTTGTAAGGATCCTTCCTGTTTGTTCCTTTTTATTTCCTTACTTTCATTTTCTTTTATTTTTACTGTCACATTTCTGTTCCATGGATGATTTATGGACATGTATCATTAAGGCAAGTGCCCTGTGCTTTTAATTCAAGCAGAGGACTTCAGTAGCAGACGGCATCAGTGGTGACTTGATTTGATTGATTTGGCTGGTAGCCAATGAATTGGCCCAAAAGGCTATTATGTTCTGCCCAGTAACAGGTGGTGATTAGATCTAATCCCCCTGTAATGGTCTTAAAGTAATGAGGTTCCAGTCTAGTTTTGCTTTTGATTCTGCAACACAGGTGGAGGGTTCCATTTAATTATTTCCCAAAGATCCAGCTAAATTCTCACTGTGAGGCTGATTCTCTCTCCAGTAAGTCCGGTTGTCATTCTCTCAATGCCTCCATAACCATACTAATGAATCGCTCGTAAGGATATTGGTCCCAGCCCTGTTGAGGTGTGTCTTTCCACTTTGAATAGATGCCTCCTAAACCCGAATTGCTTTCAATGCAGCAAGAATCTCCCTCCTGTATCATGTGTCAAGGCATGTATTACCAACTTCCCACTTCTATTCTCACTAACAGCTGGCACAGTACTTCCGAGCTCCTATGTTTTAACTTTTTCCATAGCTCCTACAAAAGTCATCATAGGACCCCAATATCTGCCCTCTCTTTGTTGTTAGTATTGATGACTGTCATGACTTCTTGCTATTCCCTTTCCCCAAATAGAAATCCTGTATCCTCTCCAAATATCCTTTGCCCTGGCACAAGGGAGGCAACATAAGAGAGGTGCACGGGAAGCCCAGAAAAACATGTCCACATGTTTTGGGCATGCTCAAAGCTTAGAGGGTTTTGGCAGGTTTTCGCTCAGGTGATGACCACGGTACTCAAAACACGGGTGGTGCCGAGTCCAGAGGTGGCGATCTTTGGAGTGTCGGAAGAGCCAGGAGTCCAGGGGGCGAAGGAGGCCGACGTCTTGGCCTTTGCCTCCCTGGTAGTCCGGAGACGGATCTTATTAATGTGGAGGGACTCGAAGCCCCCGAGTGTAGACATTTGAGTTAGTGACATGGCTGGGTTTCTCAGTCTCGAGAAAATAAAATTTGCCTTAAGAGGGTCAATGTTAGGGTTCACCCGGAGAAGGCAGGTGTTCGGCGACTTTCTCGGGGAAAATTAAAATGTCAGTAGAAGCAGAATTCCAAAGGTGGGGGTGTGGAGGGCCAGACTGTTGTTTTATAGTTGGGGTGTGTGAAGATTGTGATGGGGGTGGAAATGTTTATTGTACCATGTTTATGCCGCTGTTCTTGTTATTACTATAAAAATTGCAAATACCCGAATGAAAATTTTTTTTTGCTGAGGGTCAGATGGCTTTTGTAACCTCCTCACAGATTACCTCAAATTTCCAGAAAGTTCCTCCTTGATTACATATGAGTAGAGTGCTCCTCTTTGAATAGACATACTAAGACAGTTACAATCTGTAGAATTTAGACTCACTATTATTTCTCAATTTACCAGAAACACAAATCCAGCCTCCATGTCTCTTTGTTCGAATGTTAATAATAAGAGTTTGGGAGAAACCAATTTGTTGTTTAGAAATGTGAAGAACCCATCCTGCAGCTATTGCGCAGCTATGGTTTCCGACTTCCAGATAATAATAATAACTCTTTTATTGTCACAAGTAAGAAGTTACAGTGAAAAGCCCCTATTTGCAACATTCCGGCGCCTGTTCGGGTAAGCTGGTACGGGAATTGAACCCGTGCTGCTGGCCTTTTCCTGTATCACAAACCAGCTGTCTAGCCTACTGAGCTAAACCAGCCCTTCTTATCATTCTGGGTAAACAATTGCATTTGGTCATGTGACCGAAACAGTCTTCAGATAAAACAATTTATTATTCCAAGAACCAGAGAGAAACTGGGCAGTCCACATAACAATGCAGTATGCACAAAACATCAGCAGCAGCCAAAGGCAATAAGATTAATGTTTTTTCACAATCCAGAGAATGTTATATCTTAACGGTCTTCCCAATTTGTTCCTTTTTCAAACCTACCAGGACAATTGACCACCTGGTAAGAAAATTCATGTGACATACTGGACATCCATCTCTTTGAGGTAATACTGATGTATGACTTCAGCTAGTGAATTAATCAAGTCTCCACTTTCGGAAAAGTAGGAAGAGGCAGGAAGTACATGAGAGGAGCTTTTGTGGCATGTACCACTCCCAAACTGGTTCACAATGTTGAAGTCTACTGAGAGTGCCAACATCTTGAAGGAGTGCAGTCAGAACATGACAACAGAATGCATGGAGGAGAGAGGAAAGTGTAGAATTGTAGCTGTTGCAGGAGTTCAATCGTCAATGGGACAGACAGGTATTTCTATAACTGTCTCAGGGCATCCGCCCACAGACCCGCCTCTATCTCTCCCCCCTAGCTCGTCTTCTCACTTGCCCTTAAGCTCCTCAACCAGAATTGCCTCTGATTCCAAAAGTTCCTGGTCGATATCTGATACCTTCCCCTCTCTCACCCATGTACTGGAGATCACTCCGTCCTGTATCCCCCGTGGCAGCAGCAGCTGAAAGGCCGGAACCTGCCTTCTCAAGAAGTCTCGTACCTGCAGATATCTAAACCCATTCCCTGCTGGCAATTCAAATTTATCCTCCAAGGATTTCAAGCTGGGGAAGCTCCAGTCTCTAAACAGATCCCCTATAGTCCTAATTCCTGACTTTTGCCATCTCCAGAACCCACCATCCAGCCTATCCGGTATAAACTGATGGTTATTATAAATTGGGGTCCAAACTGATGCTCCCTCCACTCTCTTATACCTCCTCCACTGCCCCCAGATTCTCAGAGCTACTACCACCACCGGACTTGTGGAGTATTGGGCCGGGGAGCTCGGCAACCATCTCAACAGTTGTTAGTTTCCATTTCTGAATTTAAAAAAAGTACTCCAGGAGAGTACATAATGAATGCAGTGCATATTTCTAGCTATCAATAAGATGGTCCTTCACTGTGCATACCAGTCTCAAGCAACTAACAACAATTCCTATATTCAAAGTTAGCGACTTAAATCGGATGGTTCCCAACACAGCACAATTGTCCAGAGGAAGGTAGCACATCTGGACAATTGCTGGGTAAACTCTTGACTGGGAGATTCTGATAGGGATTCCCCAATACATTTTTGGCATGCTCCCGAAAATCCAATGCTGGGAGCCAGGAAGTTACAAGTTATTGAATCTCTCTTTTAAAATCGAGTTAATATTTGTTTAAACTATTCATTTTAATTTACCTCGCTATACGTCAGCTCCCCAGTCTCACTATCACCTGCCCCCTCTCCTTTTTTTCTTTATAAATACCAGAGCCTCACTCCCCCAAATTGCTTCACTCACTAAGTTCCTTGCGTTTACTACTCAGTTGAAATAGTATTCCATGGAACTAGACACCATGGATTAACAAAGCTTCCTGTATTTATACTTACAGAAATTCTTGAGTCTTGCATCAGCTCCTGCTAACTGTAATGACTAATTCTGCCCTGCTACCTGAAACTTTACACCTCTTAGAGTTTCTACAGCTCACTTGCACATCTATTATTTGCCTCACAAGGACTGTAACACAGAATTAAAATAATTATTGAAAAGACTATACAGCATAGTGTGCAGCCAAAGGAGTCAAGAATTGTATGAGCTATTCACTGAGTCGAATTTTCCCCGAGATCAATTTTACAAACATCAGCTTTCTGGTCAGTTCCCTCTCTGAAGAAGGGATTGAACAGATGGTCCCCAGTGCATCTCAGACATCTTTTTCTCTGCCTTTAATGAATCATTCGAGATTAAATTTATTCTTCTAATCCTAACGTTTAATGAAACTACAGAACAAATGCACTTGATGGATTTGATTTCATTTATGGCAGGGGAAAGGGAAGGATTTTCCCAGGATTACGAGCTCATCTCTGTAATGAATCTCAATTTAACTTCATTGCGATGGCCTTACGTTTTCAAGCTGTCCATCTTGATTGCTTTAAATCAGTTTGGATTTAGCGAGAGCACATTGGTGTTTCACGCATGTGCATTTGGCTTCAGCTGGGCCACTGCAAAAGTATTTAATATTGGCCATTTATTTCTTACGTTGAAATTGTTTTGAAGGTACCTGGGAGTTCTGGACTATGCAGTCAGATTGCTTCATCATGTTTTACAGGGGGTCGTTGGGTTTGAAGCTCTGGGGTCAAGACCCATGCCAGGATGTGGCTCAAGGGGCTGATAGCCAGCCTTGAAATCCTTCCACTACCTCTCCACTATTCTACAGAAAGAGACCACAAGGCAAAGCGTGTGTGAATGTACATTTAGAAAACTCCAAAATAGTGATCTAAATCTTGAGTTTGGAGTTTGGGAACTTTATTTCCCAGCAGGCCTTGGGCTTTCTGCACATTCACTGGCTGGAGAAGGGAATAGCTGACATGTGCAATTTGGTGGTTCCACTCATATGCTGGCAGGGAGAGGGGCGCTTGTGCACTTTGTCTGTTTTCCTGTCTTCAGGGCGTGGGCTCGCCCTGCTCACATGTGCAGAGGAAAAAGAAGAGTGAAACAGTTTGAAACAGCAGGTCAGGTGACCTGAAGAGGAGCACCTTTGGAGAGAAGGTGTCTCAGGGAGCAGGACACGTGGAAAGGGACAGGGAGATAATCTCAAGCAAAGAAGAGGATCCAAAACCAGGGAGTGGGGTAGAAAAAGGTCCCAGAAAATGGTCTCAGATAAGGAATGAGAGCAAAGATCAGAAACAGATCCTGTTGAGTCGAGAAAAAGGAACAGAACAATAAGCTCCAAATTAAAGAAAGAACTGCAGGAATGAGATGTAAAGCAAAGTAGGCTCAAGAAAAGACTGAAGATCCAAGGGGCAGCTGAAGATGTGGGACATCATGCTGCGGGCCGGAAGGGCAAAGGTACCCTTGGAGCAATGGTGCTCTACTTGGCATGCTCAAATATGAACTCAATGCATTCTATGCTCGGTTCGAACACAGATAGAATCATAGAATTTACAGTGCAGAAGGAGGCCATTCGGCCCATCGAGTCTGCTCCGGCTCTTGGAAAGACCGGCCTACTTTTAAAAAAAATAAATTTAGATTACCCAATTATTTTTTCCAATTAAGGGGCAATTTAGTGTGGCCAATCCACCTACTCAGCACATTTTTGGGTTGTGGGGGCGAAACCCACGCAGACACGGGGAGAATGTGCAAACTCCACACGGACAGTGACCCAGAGCCGGGATCGAACCTGGGACCTCAGCGCCGTGAGGTGCTTGTGCTAACCACTAGGCCACCGTGCTGCCCTTAGACGGCCCTACTTAAGCCCATGCCACTTCCCTGTCCTCATAACCCAGTAACCCCACCTAATATTTTTTGGACACTAAGGGCAATTTATCATGGCTAATCCACCTAACCTGCACATCTTTGGACTGTGGGAGGAAACCGGAGCACCTGGACGAAACCCATGCAGATACGGAGAGAACGTGCAGACTCCGCACAAACAGTGACCCAAGCCGGGAATCGAACCTGGGACCCTGGAGCTGTAAGGCAACTGTGCTAACTACTGTGCTACCGAGCTGCCCGAGCAGGAAACCATCAAACCATTGTTGACTGCCCCAGCAGCCACGGACACACCTATACTGACCATCACAGCTTCTGAAGTCAGATCGGCCTTGTTGAAAGTGAACCCTCAGAAGGCGACGAGTCCAGACTGGGTACCTGGTTTTGCACTCAGATCCTGCGAGCACCAGCTGGCAGATGGTGTACATCATCAACCTTTCCCTACTCCGTCTCAAGATCCCCATCTGCTTCAAAGAAGAACCAGACAACGTGCCTCAGTGACTATCGTCCGGTGGCCTTGATATCAATCGTAATGAAGTGCTTCAAGAGGTTGGTCATGAGGCACATCAACTCCATGCTCCCAGAATGCCTAGATCCACTACAATTCGCAAACCACCACAACCTGTTTCCCCTGGCCCTACACTCATCTCGACAACAAGGATTGTTAAATCAGACTCCTATATATTGACTACGGCTCCGCCTTCAACACCATAATCTCAGCCGAGCTCATATCAAAGCTCCAAAACCTAGGACTTGGCTCCTCTGCAACTGGATCCTTCTATTTCTGACCCATAGACCACAATCAGCAAGGATAAACAACAACACCTCCTCCAAGATAGTCCTCAACACCAGAACCCAGCAAGCTGCGAACCTAGCCTCCTACTATACTCCCTGTACACACACGGCTGCATGGCAAAATTTGGCTCCAACTCCATCTACAAGTTTGCTGATGACACAAGCATAGTGGGTCGGATCTTGAACAACAATGAGTCAGAATACAGGAGGGAAATAGAGAATCTACTGAAGTGTTGTAACAGCAACAATCTCTCCCTCAATGCCAGCAAAATCAAAGAGCTGGCCATTGACCTCAGGAAGCAAAGTATTGTACACACCCCTGTCTGCACCAATGGGGTTGAGTGGGAATGTTGACAGCTTCAAATTCCTAGGTGTGCATATCACCAAAGATCTGTCCACCCATGTCGAGGCTACGACCAAGAAAGCACAACAGAGCCTATATTTCCTCAGAAAAATAAAGGAAATCGGCATGTCCACATTGACTCTTACCAACTTTTACAGGTGCACCATAGAAAGCATCCTATCTGGCTGCATCACAGGCTTGTATGGCAACTGTTCAGCCCAAGACCATAAGAAACTATGGAGAGTTGTGGACACCGCCCAGTCCATCACACCGACCTATTGACTCTGTCTACACCTCCTGCTGCCTTGGTAAAGCAAGCAGCATAATCAAAGACCCCTCCCACCCAGATTACTCACTCTTCCAACTTCTTCCATCGGCAGGCGATACAAAAGTCTGAGAACACGCACTAACAGATTCAAAAACAGCTTCTTCCCCGCTGTTACCAGACTCCTAAACGACCCTCTAATGGACTGATCTGATCTCTTCACACATCTTCTCTACCGAATAGTACTACATTCCTGTATGCTTCACCCGATGCCTGTGTGCATGTATTTACATTGTGTATTTTATGGTTTCCTGATAATCTATTTTCTTTTCATGTACGGAATGATCTGTCAGAGCTGTATGCAGAACAATACTTTTCACTGTACCTCGGTACACTTGACAATAAACAAATCCAATCCAATGTATGCTTGGATTGTAAAGCTTGAGTCTGCATGAGGATTCAGGAGAAAAGGATCTTCGAGAGCGAGTTTCAAACCCTGAAACTGAATCCTGATTGAAGCCATCTAAGTGAGAGTAATGTGTGGGAGAGAATTCCCAGATAAGTTTTGAATGTGGAAATTGGAAACCCTTGTGATGGAAAAAGAATCCAGGATTTTCCAGCCTCCACGTGGCGTATTTTCCCCAGCGGAGCTAGCTTGCTATTGTCGGGAAGTCAGGGATGATTTCCATGGCTAGTCCACCCTGTCATCGGGGCAATCTGCTGAGGAGGTTCACTTTCGGCAGGACTGAAAGATCTCATCAACGGGACGGCCTGAAAAATCCCTCCCAGCGTTTGAGTGAGTCCAGTTAGCTGACAGTATAACAAAGATCTGGGTAGCCTCACGGCGCCGAGGACCTGGGTTCCATAACGGCCCCACGTCACTGACCACGTGGAGTTTGCACATTCTCCCCATTTCTGCATGGGTCTCATTCACACAACCCAAAAATGTGGCACTAAATCTCCCCTTAATTGTAAAATTTTTTAAAAAGCAAAGATCTGGGTAGGTTGTTGAGAAATCTGAAGAAACTGGTTGCATTTTGGCATGTATTGTGTCTGACCACAAATCACCTGTTAATTCACATATTTCACTTATGTGCCTTGAATATTTGAGTGTGAGATCAACATGGCAAATTGTTTTATCTTTCCGAATTTAGATGTGTCTGTGAATATACGGCTGTAGTGAAGGAATAGTGAATATTTTATTCATTTACTTGCTTTTCTATTGGGATCTTTCTGACCTTTTGGTCTGGTGTAATGCAGTTCATTTTTCATTTTTAATAAATATTTCATTCCTTGTATTAAAGTTTCATCAGCAGACTCCTGTGAATTTGATCAGTAACTTAACTCCACAGCTTGTGAAAAAAAAATAGAAGTTAGAATCCGTCAAGCCAGGTTTTTGGGATTTGAATTGTGCAGTATTAATATCAGCTGGGATCGTAACAATATGCTAAAAAAGATCATTACCGGCACGATTCAGCAACTCCATTACGCCCGGCACAGATCCGGGAATAACGGGTGAATCAGCGTGAGCCCCAAATCAGTCTCTGCACGGGTTGATCACGAGTCACCGCCTCGCTTGCCTGGGCGAGATCCAGATATGAATATTTAAATGAGCCGTTAAATATGTGGAAGCTGGATTGACCCAGGGCTCACCGCCTGGCAGACTTCACCAGGGTACCATTTAGTACAGATCTGTGGGGAGTCCCACCATTTAAGGGGTCTCTGGATGTCCCTTTGTTTAAAGGGCCTCTGTGCGAGGTCCCCCTATTCAAGGAGTCAGTGGGGGTCCTCCTATTCATGGGTTCTCTGGGGAGCTCCCCCAATACAGGGGGTCTCTAGAGGGGGTTCATTTATTCAGGGAGTCTCTGGAGTGCGCGGTCGGGTCACCCCCGTACTTGGGAGAAGAGGGGGACCCAGAAAATCCAGGGGATGGGGCTGATTTGTGATGTAGGAGTGTGTGGGGGCTGCTTTGTGATGTGGGTGTGTGTGGAGCCTACTTTCTGATGCGGGGGCACATGGTTGGCCAGCAGCAGGACCTCACTAACAAGCTGCCAGTTGACAATGCCGGTCTGACAGCGAACTCTCTCGTAATCCTCGCCTTGCATAAATTTGCTTGCCGAGTGATAGTGAACGTTCAGTTCCAATTCACCTCTGGCGGGAGAACATAGGGCGGGTTCTCTGTTGGCCGACGCCGGAATTGCAAAACGCGATTGGGCCAGGAATCAGTTCCGACACCGAAATCATGGTGGGCACCAATTTTATGCCAAATCACAATTTTACGTTGCCTCAACAGTGGTGTCAATGCTTTCTAGAGCGAACGTACAGTAACCACCATTGGCATATCATTAGCGAGACTGACCTGGTATTCTCCACGGCTTCCGCCATTCTCCGCATCCGATAGGCTGAATTCCCGACGGCCAGGTTCACTTGTGCTTTTCAAAATCGTGAAACAGGTGTCGTGACTGATGAGGGAGAATGAGGGGCTACGGGAAGTGTTCAACATTGCCATAGTTTGCTGACAAACTCGGACGCATAACCAAGGGGGGGGGGGGGGGGCGGCGGGTAGCGGGGGTGGCCAGATCAGGAATGGAGCACCATTGCCGCCACCTGCAAGGCAGCCCTGCAGAGCTGTGCACGCCACTGACTGTCCTCTGTGAACGTAATGCCCTGGGTCTTATGGCTGTCCCTCCAGGGCTCCCCTGTAGTGTCCTCTGGCCCCAGCTGACCCATCAGCATGATAGGCGTGCTCCAGCGCAACCAGTGTCATCTTGTTGGCTGGGATGAGTATGTGTCTGGAGTGTAATGTGTTTCTGCGGCTGCAACTTGTCAGCCTCCTGAGTGTCAATCAGGGACCCGACAAATCCTGCACTGTTTGTTTCTCATCGGAATGGATTGTGTTCCACGTGGCGCCGGTACTAGCCCCTCCACGGTCGCTGAATCTGTCCAGGTTATGCTCCAGTTTCGCTGTTGTAGAAGTCCCCGAATCCTGCCCCGGCGTCAACACTTAGTCTCTGGAACGGAGAATCCTGGCCCATGTTCGGAACATGCCTTCCATGCCCACCAAGTCATGAAATGGGTGTTGAACTCACGAGTTTCTGGGCCACAGGTACCACTGCTCCATTGCACTACAAAATCTTATGTTGGAATACAAAATATAACATCTACATTTGCAAATTATTCCAAATTGGGGGATAGTCAATACTGAGGAGGATGACGACATATTACAAATTATGTGAACTAGCTTGCAGGATGGATATACAACTGACAACTGAATTTCAACACAGATAAACGTGACTTATTACATTTGGCAAGAAAAATAATGGGTTGCAAATTGCTTTGAAAATAAAAACATAAATGGAGAAGAGGAAGAAAGGGATCAGGGAATTCAAATGTACAAATCCCAAAAAGAAGTAAAGGAGAGAAACAAGACGGTAAAACTGCAAACCAAAAAAGAAGAATTATTTCTCGATTGATAGAATTGGAAAATGGAGATGCTTTGCTGAACTTGCATTGCACCTATGTCATACCACACCTGGAGCACTGCGTACTATTTTAGTAATCATACTGGAAAATAAAATAGTGGCCCTGGAGAGGATGCAAAGAAGTTACAAGGGTGATACTATGAAGGCGGATGTCTACCTATCAGTAGAGGATGTGAACAGGCTAAGTCATGAAACGAAATCGCCAAGGTGTAACCTAATGGAGGTATTTAAAATAATGAAAGGTTTTGACAAAGTTAGATGGGCAGAGTTACCACTTGTGGGGAAGAGCAAAACTAGAGGCCTTATATCTAAGATAGTCAACAAAAATTAGACAGGAAATTCAGAAGAAACCTGTTTACCCATTGCCATGATATGCAAATATGCAGCTAATGAACACATAGAATAGGACACGACCAGTGAGCAGTCAGGACATACAGGGGTGATATCTAACAATAAAAGGGATGAGGCACTCACACCCCGCCTCTTTCCACAGACCAACATCTACAGAGTGAGACAGGGTGCATCCTCAGCATCACACCACAGTACGTGGCTAAGAGCAAGGCTGGTTCAGTTAGACTGAGTTACTACATTTAGATTAGCAGAGAGTCGAACTCATTGAGAACAGTGCTAATAGTTCAATAAAACACACTGAACTCACTTCAAAGTCTGGAGCATCTATTACTCAAAACTGCATCAAGCGAGCACTTTTCCAGGAGACACATCCGGAGTGAGACTCGTACAGAGTGGGAGATTTAAACTTGGTAATTTGGTGCAGTGAGGTAATTCGGTGCAGAGTGTAAGGAGGTGCTTTTTTACCCTGGTAAGTGACTGGTAAGTAGTCTCTCTTTTTCTTTTCATTGTCTAATTTTTTTTTTTTCTTTGAAATTCTAGTTGTTTAAGTTTACCAAGGGTTTAAGACATGGCAGGAGATCCCAGACCCGTGTCATGCTCCTCGTGTGCGATGTGGGAGCTCAGGGACACGTCCACTGTCCCTGGCTCCTTCACGTGCAAGTGTGTTCAGTTGCAGCTCTTGTTAGACCGCTTGACGGCTCTGGAGCTGCGGATGGACTCACTTTGGAGCATCCGCGATGCTGAGGAGGTCGTGGATAGCACGTTTAGCGAGTTGGTCACACCGCAGGTGAAGGTTACTGAGGGAGATAGAAAATGGGTGACCAAAAGAAAGAGCAAGAGTAGGAAGGCAGTGCAGGTGTCCACTGCGGTCATCTCCCTGCAAAACAGATATACCGCTTTGGATAATGTTGAGGGAGATGGCTCACCAGGGGAAGGCAGCAGCAGCCAGGTTCATGGCACCGTGGCTGGCTCTGCTGCACAGCAGGACAGGAAGAAAAATGGCAGGGCTATAGTGATAGGGGACTCGATCATAAGGGGAATAGACAGGCAGTTCTGTGGACGCAATCGAGACACCAGGGTGGTATGTTGCCTCCCTGGTGCAAGGGTCAAGGATGTCTCGGAGCGGCTGCAGGACATTCTGGGGGGGGAGGGTGAACAGCCAGCTGTCGTGGTGCACATAGGCACCAACGATATAGGTAAAAAACGGGATGAGGTCCTACAAGCGGAATTCAGGGAGTTAGGAGTTAAACTAAAAAGTAGGACCTCAAAGGTAGTAATCTCAGGATTGCTACCAGTGCCACGAGCTAGTCAGAGTAGGAATGTCAGGATAGATAGGATGAATGCGTGGCTCGAGAGATGGTGCAAGAGGGAGGGATTCAAATTCCTGGGGCATTGGGACCGGTTCTGGGGGAGGTGGGACCAGTACAAACCGGACGGTCTGCACTTGGGCAGGACTGGAACCGATGTCCTAGGGGGGGTGTTTTCTAGAGCTGTTGGGGAGGGTTTAAACTAATGTGGCAGGGGGATGGGAACCAATGCTGGAAGTTGGAAGGTAGTAAAAAAGGGACAGAAACAAAAGGAAGTAAGGGGAAAAGTGCAAGGCAGAGAAGACATAGTCAGAAATCCATAAGGGCGACAGTACAAGGTACAGTGACTGAGGGGAGCACAGTGAATAGGCCCAGTAATAACAAAAGGAATAAAACTGGAGATGTTAAGATTCAAAACAGAGGTAAAAAAAACAACATAAGTGTACTTTACCTAAATGCTCGTAGTATTCGGAATAAAGTAAATGAGTTGGTGGCACAAATCATCGTAAATGACTGTGATTTAGTGGCCATTACTGAAACATGGTTAAAGGATGGTCACGACTGGGAGTTAAATACCCGAGGGTATCAAACTATTCGGAAGGACAGAGTGGATGGTAAGGGAGGTGGTGTTGCTCTGTTATTTAAGGATGACATCCGGGCAATAGTAAGGGATGACATCGGTGCTATGGAGGATAAGGTTGAATCCATTTGGGTGGAAATCAGGAATAGTAAGGTGAAAAAGTCACTGATAGGAGTAGTCTATCGGCCACCAAATAGTAACGAGATGGTGGGGCAGGCAATAAACAAAGAAATAACTGATGCATGTAGAAATGGTACAGCAGTTATCATGGGGGATTTTAATCTACATGTCGATTGGTTTAACCAGGTCGGTCAAGGCAACCGTGAGGAGGAGTTTATAGAATGTATCCGCGATAGTTTCCTGGAACAGTATGTAATGGAACCTACGAGGGAACAAGCGGTCCTAGATCTTGTCCTGTGTAATGAGACAGGATTGATTCATGATCTCATAGTTAGGGATCCTCTCGGAAGGAGCGATCACAATATGGTGGAATTTAAAATACAGATGGAGGGTGAGAAAGTAAAATCAAATACTAGTGTTTTGTGTTTAAACAAAGGAGATTACAAGGGGATGAGAAAAGAACTGGCTAAGGTAGACTGGGAGCTAAGACTTTATGGTGGAACAGTTGAGGAACAGTGGAGAACCTTCCAAGCGATTTTTCACAGTGCTCAGCAAAGGTTTATACCAACAAAAAGGAAGGACGGAAGAAAGTGGGAAAATCGACCGTGGATATCTAAGGAAATAAGGGAGAGTATCAAATTGAAGGAAAAAGCATATAAAGTGGCAAAGATTGCTGGGAGATTAGAGGACTGGGAAATCTTTAGGGGGCAACAGAAAGCTACTAAAAAAGCTATAAAGAAGAGTAAGATAGAGTATGAGAGTAAACTTGCTCAGAATATAAAAACAGACAGTAAAAGTTTTTACAAATATATAAGACAAAAAAGAGTGGCTAAGGTAAATATTGGTCCTTTAGAGGATGAGAAGGGAGTTTTAATAATGGGAAATGAGGAAATGGCTGAGGAACTGAACAGGTTTTTTGGGTCGGTCTTCACAGTGGAAGACACAAATAACATGCCAGCGACTGATAGAAATGAGGCTATGACAGGTGAGGACCTTGAGAGGATTGTTATCACTAAGGAGGGAGTGATGGGCAAGCTAATGGGGCTAAAGGTAGACAAGTCTCCTGGCACTGATGGATGCATCCCAGAGTGCTAAAAGAGATGGCTAGGGAAATTGCAGATGCACTAGTGATAATTTACCAAAATTCACTAGACTCTGGGGTGGTCCCGGTGGATTGGAAATTAGCAAACGTGACGCCACTGTTTAAAAAAGGAGGTAGGCAGAAAGCAGGAAATTATAGGCCAGTGAGTTTAACTTCGGTAATAGGGAAGATTCTGGAATCTATCATCAAGGAAGAAATTGCGAGGCATCTGGATAGAAATTGTCCCATTGGGCAGACGCAGCATGGGTTCGTTAAAGGCAGGTCATGCCTAACTAATTTAGTGGAATTTTTTGAGGACATTACCAGTGCAGTAGATAACGGGGAGCCGATGGATGTGGTATATCTGGATTTCCAGAAAGCCTTTGACAAGGTGCCACACAAAAGGTTGCTGCATAAGATAAAGATGCATGGCATTAAGGGTAAAGTAGTAGCATGGATAGAGGATTGGTTAATTAATAGAAAGCAAAGAGTTGGGATAAATGGGTGTTTCTCTGGTTGGCAATCAGTAGCTAGTGGTGTCCCTCAGGGATCCGTGTTGGGCCCACAATTGTTCACAATTTACATAGATGATTTGGAGTTGGGGACCAAGGGCAATGTGTCCAAGTTTGCAGATGACACTAAGATGAGTGGTAAAGCGAAAAGTGCAGAGGATACTGGAAGTCTGCAGAGGGATTTGGATAGGTTAAGTGAATGGGCTTGGGTCTGGCAGATGGAATACAATGTTGACAAATGTGAGGTTATCCATTTTGGTAGGAATAACAGCAAACGGGATTATTATTTAAACGATAAAATATTAAAGCATGCCGCTGTTCAGAAAGACTTGGGTGTGCTAGTGCATGAGTCACAGAAGGTTGGTTTACAAGTGCAACAGGTGATTAAGAAGGCAAATGGAATTTTGTCCTTCATTGCTAGAGGGATGGAGTTTAAGACTAGGGAGGTTATGTTGCAATTGTATAAGGTGTTAGTGCGGCCACACCTGGAGTATTGTATTCAGTTTTGGTCTCCTTACTTGAGAAAGGACGTACTGGCGCTGGAGGGTGTGCAGAGGAGATTCACTAGGTTAATCCCAGAGCTGAAGGGGTTGGATTATGAGGAGAGGTTGAGTAGACTGGGACTGTACTCGTTGGAATTTAGAAGGATGAGGGGGGATCTTATAGAAACATTTAAAATTATGAAGGGAATAGATAGGATAGATGCGGGCAGGTTGTTTCCACTGGCGGGTGACAGCAGAACTAGGGGGCATAGCCTCAAAATAAGGGGAAGTAGATTTAGGACTGAGTTAAGGAGGAACTTCTTCACCCAAAGGGTTGTGAATCTATGGAATTCCTTGCCCAGTGAAGCAGTTGAGGCTCCTTCATTACATGTTTTTAAGGTAAAGATAGATAGTTTTTTGAAGAATAAAGGGATTAAGGGTTATGGTGTTCGGGCCGGAAAGTGGAGCTGAGTCCACAAAAGATCAGCCATGATCTAATTGAATGGCGGAGCAGGCTCGAGGGGCCAGATGGCCTACTCCTGCTCCTAGTTCTTATAAGTGGCAGCTTGTGTTATTCCAAATTACATAACACAACACCCATTGAGTGGTGACATGTAGAATTCACTACCATAGGGAATGATAAGTGAATTGTATAGATGCATTTAAGGGAACGCTAAACAATCATTTGAGGGAGAAGAAAAAAGAGGATTTTTCTTATCGAGTCAATGAGGAAAGACGTGAGTGAATCATATATGCCAGCATGGACTGGTTGGGCTGAATGGTATTTACAGTGCTGATTATCCTCTGTTATCTGACACTGTCCCTAACAATTACTTCAACCTATCTTTTTTGATAGAGCTCTACCACCATTTTTATTTTTACCTTTTAAATGATGCTCTTATTTTTTTTCCCTTTCCTCCTGTTTGATATTTTTCCTCTGCCAGTTCTTCAGCTTATTCAATAATATTTACCTCAATCGTAGAGTGTTGTTTAAAACTCCCACTTGACTCAGGCTTATAATGACCATGAATTCAAGGTGACGTCTGCACTGTCTTCTTTCATTATGAGCCACTGAGCTATTTTTCCCATGAGGCCTTCAATCTGTTTAAATGGATCAACTCTCCAGTGATCCAATGGCATGTTCATTTTTAATGTTTTCATTTGATGGAAATTGCAAATAAGACGAGATTTTCTTTTCCCTGGGTGGTACTGAGTAATGGAAATGGTGTTTGTTTGTATTGTTTGCTTCATTATCCTTTCATTTAAATATTAATGTGATGCAGCGTTCTGTGGATGGGGAGCACAGTGGAATACAAGTTTGCTTTTACTTCAGACATTCCAGAATAGGATGCAGCACAAACTGAAAAAATAATGGGCGAGATTCACCTTCGGCCGACGGCGAAATCGCGAAACAAGATTGGGCAGAGAATAGCCTCCGACGCCAATTTCATGGTAGGCGCTTGTTCGACACCAAATCGGGATCCTCCGGCACCCCAAAAACGGCGTAAATGCATCGCTCGCCGCGGGCCATTTAAGTACTGTTGGTATGTCATTAGAGGGCCTGACCCACCATTCTCCAGAGCCTCTGCGATTCACCGCCGCTGATGGGCCGTCGGTATCCCAGCGTAGCGACTGTGGACTGTGTCCAGCACCGCCACAGTCGGCCGGGAGCCTTACTGCTGGCTGGGGGTGGGCTACCTTGACGTCTGGGGGACTGGTGGGGGGTGGCCAGGGGAGCAGTATTTGGCAGGTCAGGTCCACGCGTGACCAGCACCATGTTTTATAACACGATTGCTGCAGGTCGTCGCTGCAAGCATGCGCAGCCATGGACCTGGCCACTCTCCAGGCGTTTATATCGTGGGACCTTGGAGTTTTACTCAGTGCAGCTGCTAGCCCCTCATACGTTACAGGATCAGTGAGGGTTCAACGGTTATTTCTCCAACATAAAATGCCACAGTTCCCAGTCCGGCATCGGTACTTCGCCTCCAAAACGGTAAATCCAGCCAATGTTTCCTTTCTTCCATAGTTGTCAGAGGTGCTATACTGGATAAGTATATGTAAGGATTTTGCCAACATCATGGTATAGTGGCCCTGAAATAGCTTGGTTATGCGTCCGAGTCTACCTGAATATTTTCCATGGCCCCTTTTATTTTTCCCAGTCCAGTTTGGAAACCCTTCCAGTATTTGCCTCGCACTTCGTACAGGCTCCCGGATCCCATTTGGAAAGTTTGCTGCCTGTCCAGGAATAGGCCCTTTGGCCAATCGTAGCCTAGCAGGTTGAGGCCGTGCCTCCTGAGGATGGCCAATGGGAGTCTTACTCACTGTTGCCCATAGATTTCCGGGGTCATTGTGGTTTCCGCAATGGTTAATTGTTCTCCTGTCTACGTTGATAACCGTGCCTTTGTGTCCCACAGATCTAACTGTTACTCCCCTGTCTTCATCCTGTCAGAGATTTGTTTTCCAATAACCGAAACTGCGTCTCCCATTTCTAGTTCCATGTCTAATGAATGACCATTAGCTTGCACTATTACCTTGATAGGGGCCCCTTGGTGCACTGCAATGTAGCTCAGCTGCATACATTCCTCCTCTGGGAGGTCCAGGTGGAAGTTGCAAGTCCTTGGTTGGCGCCTGCCTCTACTGGGCGCCAGGATTGTTGGGTGACTTGTTCCTAGTGCTCCCTGCAGCTCCTGTGTTCACATGCCTCACAACGCCTGGACTTTTCTTCTACAGACTCATCAGAAACTTGATTACGGACTCTCCTGGGGTCCTCTCTGACATGTTAAAACAGTATCTCTGCACTATAATGGACGGTTTGGGTTGAAATGCTGTCCCACTTAGGGCTGGAATTCTCCGATCACAGCGATTTAATTTTCCCACTGACAGCGCACCTCCACAAGTGGGTTTTGTGGTGTTGGAAGGTGGTTACAATGGGAAATCACATTGACAAGCGGTGGGAAAATAGAATCTCATCACCAGAGAAACACGGGGCTGATGGACCAGAGAATCCTGCTCAGGGTTACTAATTCTTCAAAAGTCTTAGCGTCCGGAGCTGCTGGATATGTAAGGCTTTTATTCATGCCATATGTACGAGCTCCACAGGCAGGCAGCAATATCACTGTCTGCCGATCATCACATGTAATAGAGTTCCACGGAAAATGTAATACGTACGTCCTGCGTACTGTGTCCAATCCTTTTTGCTTGCGTCAAACATATCCAAACTTCCGATCAAAGACATTTTTACGATAGAAAATATTAATTACTCCAACCATAGTCCGGCAGAGGAAAGGAGGTGGTTGTTCATCCGACGGTGTCGCTGCTTCAACAAAAATCCAGGTTTCTCCTTATCGCTCGTTTTGTAGGCCATAAACACGTCTGAATCGAGTGGTAAAAGGAAAACTAGGTTTGTTGCAAAGCAATTATATTTATAATATACATCAGATCCAGCTGGGTCTGCTCTGTCACTTCCATATCCAGTTGACTTTATATAGAACCCAATTATGAATGTCCTGGAGCACCCCAACCCCTTAAGCGAGCGGGGTGCTTGTATTCGGCAGGTTATAAAAGTCATAAACAAGTAAATTTCATTTTAGTCTTGAAAGCAGCATACCCTAATCACAAACACCAATCTCAAAGAAAGCTAATGGCATAGGAATAAGGGGAGAACCATCTAAACTTGATTGGGTAAATAAACTAAAAGTTACGGCAAGAAATAAACAAATGCAAAGAAACAATTCGAAGGATTCAGCAACCCTGTGGTTTACTTAGGAAGTGAAGGATAGTATTAGATTAAAAGAAGAGGGCTACACGGTTGAAAAGAATAGTCTGAGAAATGGAATATTTTAGAAACCAGCAGAAAGACACCAAAAAGTAAGAAAAAAGGTAAAACATAGAATATGAGAGTAAACTACCCAGGAATATAAAAACCGAAAGTAAGAGTTTTCAGGGCCGTAATTCTCTGGCCATTCGCTGGCAGCGGGCTTCTCTGCCAGAACAGAGAATCCCGCCACCAGCAAATGGCGCGCCAATCTCGCCGCTGAGGAACACTGAGCTGGGGGGACCAGAGAATCTCACCCAGATGTATATAAAAGAGAAGACAGCGTCCAAAGTAAATGTTGGTCCCTTGGAAGCAGAGGCAGGAGAAAGCATGGTGTGGAATTAGGAAGTGGCAGGGACAATGAGCAAATATTTTGGGTTGGATTTTCCTGTCCTGCTTGTCCCAGGACCAGAAATTCCTGCCTGAGCTCCCCTTAACGGCTTCAATTGGCAGCCAGTTGGGAAAGCCGTCCACAAGCTTTGCCACCAGACTAAATCGGAGCAAAGGCGGAAAGGCAGCGGGGCCTCTATCCGACAACCTCTGGACCAATTAAATGTCCGCCCCACCACCAAACTGCCTTGGAAGAGGGCATTGTTTTTCCCACTTTCAGTCATCCACCCCCCCCCCCCCCCCCCCACCCCCCCCACCCCCCCCCCCCCCCTCCTCCCACCCCTCCTCCCCGCCTCCCTCCAAATACACAGCAGGCACTGTGTTGTGAAATAGTTGGGTCTCTCTTGCTGGAGATGCTCATTTTCCGATATTTGTAGAGTGTAAATGACACTTGCTATCTATTAGGTCAAGCTAGGATGCTGACCAGTTCTTGCTGCATATGGGTATAAGCCGCTTCATTATCTGATGAGTTGTGAATGATTTGCAATCTTCAGCCAGCTTTTGACCTAACGATGAATGGAAGGTCATTGATGAAGCAGCTGAGCACAATTGAGTCCCTGAGGATCGCCTGAAACATTGCCTTATGAGTGAGATTATTGTCCTTCAAAAATCACAGCCATCCCGCTGTGTGCTATTTCGGGATCTAGTTATTGAAGAATGTTCCCCCTGATTCTCATAGACTGCAGTTTAACTCGGGCTTTGATTCAACATTTGGCTGAAGGTTGCCATGATGCCAAGGTCATTCTCGCCTCACATCTGGAATTCAGGTCTTATATTTCGGCAAAGGTCTAACACGTGTCTGCATGGGTTTCCTCGGGGTGCTCCGGTTTCCTCCCAAAAGTCCCGAAAGACGTGCTTGTTAGATGAATTGGTCATTCTGAATTCTTCCTCCGTGTACCCGAACAGACGTCGTAATATGGCGACGAGGGAATGTTCACAGTAGATTGATTTCAGTGTTAATGTAAGCCTACTTGTGTCACTAATAAAGATTATTATTATGAAATTCAAGTAGCCCTGAGGAACCAAGACTGAGCATTGCTGAACATGTCATTGGTGAGTAAATGCTGCTGACTATGACGGATTTCAACTGAGAGGCTGACAAGGTGGTAATGGACGGAAAATGATTTATCCTGGGTGGACATCACATACCTGCCAATTTACAACTGGTCTTTCATTGGTGTGAAAAATAGTGGGGTAAATAGTGGGAAAAATAAGCAGATAGTGTAACAATGAACAAACCAGCAATAATTCTGTGATGGAAAGAAAGTTGTGGTGTTCATTTGCAATGAGGTTGGGACAGAATCTTCACTGAGGGTGATGATGGAATGTTAGGTGTGAGAGCTGTGGCCTAATATCTTGCAAGCTGCATTGTTAGAATTGCAAATTGATCGCTTCCCGGCCTTTTGGCTAAGATCAAGTGTAGTATCTGTATGTAGTATCTAGTATCATTTCAATAATAAAAAATAAAAAAATAAAAAATAAAGTAGAATTGCAACTTGATGTAGGACAATTACTTGATGAAAATACAGAGGACTGGCATTCCTGTCCTTTCAGTGACTAGCAGTTATTGAAACTTACTTTGCCATCCTTCCACTCTGGCCGGATTTCACCTAGGGCACTGTTTTTGGTCACCCAGAAAGAACAAGAGATGGTGACGGTGCAAGAAGGAGGCTGAGGACTGAGGCGGGATTCTCTGCCAGTGGGATTCTCCGTTTTGCTGGCACCCGGGGTTTCCTGTCGGCATGGGGCTGCCCCACAATGGGAAACCCCATTGACCGGCTGGTGTAACGGAGAATCTCGCTGGCTGGTCAGGGCAGAAATGTGGCGCGACGGGGCGGAGAATCCAGCCCCTGGTCCCTAACGGCAGGAATTTGAGTTATGTGGAAGGATTGAAGAAACTTGAGCTGCTCAACCGAGAAAGTAGAGATCAGACCGGTGGAGGTCTTTTAGAAGTGTGCATTATTATTAAGGGAACAGCTAAAGTGCATCTGGATACTATTTTATGTTAAATTCTCAAAATAGAACATAAGTTGAAGCTAGGAAAAGGTAAATTTAGCCTTGATGTCAAAATATTCTTCTTCACAAAGTGCCAGAATGTAGAAAAGATTTACAATGAAGCAGTACAAATGAAAACTCAGTTATTACTTCAGAAAGAATTGGATACTACAAGCGGTACCTTTGCGGTGCTACAGGGTGCATGATTTAAGAATTTCTTTCTTCGCTAATAATTATCTTGACATCACAGAGGCAATTTATGTTGGCTAACCATCCACCTGCGAAGGACATGACAGCCAAGCCTGATTGCCCACTTGAGTGACCCACACACTTACATTCCAATATGGGTCACTGGATTTTAATCAAGAGAGGAAAGAAACCCTGAGTGATTTCCCTCTTCCTGGCCTGGGGCAGTGCACAGTATAGCTGAGATCAGCTTAGCATAGAGTAAAAATGAAAGCTAGAAGATCAGCAACGGCCCATTTAATTCACGCCGTGCTGTCAGTTTGCCACACTGTTTAAGGCTTGGTTTCAATCTCATCAAAATGGTTTTCAGAATACAACGTGTCCAGTATTTTTAAGGTACTGATTTTTTTTTACCGTAGCAGCAACAGTAGGAAAGCTCTGCTGTGTACTCGTGATTTAATTTTACCATGCTGCTAACTTCATCTCCCATCTTCTCACATTCCCTTCTGCTCAAACTTAGCGGTTGGTCTGAGAAATGTAAAAGAAGTAAACCAGGATTTAAAACCACATTCTACTGATTGCTATTATATTGAATAATGAGGGATATAATTCACTCAGTAGGAGAGACGCATGGAAAATTAGTTTAAAATCGGCTGAGACATACATAAAAATATGCAGGACAATACAGCCGAATGATTCGTATATTCTCAACAAGAAATTAAAACCCGTTGCGCATCACTTTCCAACACAAATACAAAATACTATAAATATATTTTTAATTAGCATTAATTCTTCAAACTTAGCAAAATTTTTCATTATTAATTTTTCTCGTTTATGTTCCCAGTGAGAGGAAATTAGGAGACTTATTTTTTCTTGTGCCCCAGTATCATTGCATTTAATATTTTCATTCGGATAGATCTTCTTTTTAAAGGTTACATGACCTGGAATTTGCTTTAATTTTACTTTTAATTTTATTTTTAAAATTTTTTCTAAATAAGGGGCAAATTAGAGTTGGCAATCCACCTACCCTGTATGTCTTTGGGTTGTGGGAGTGAGATCCGCGCAGTCACGGTTGCTTTCATCTTATTGATGATTGTGTACTGGGATCATCCTGTTTGTGAAATGTTGGAAAAGTCACTTAATGCAGATAATTTCTGTATTAAGTTTTACGTTCGGCATTATTAGTGCTAAATCACATCTAGCGCTATCACCGGTGCAATGTGTTGGCATACACCAGTGCAAAATGGCTAATTGTTAAGGAGAAGAACCGAGATCTCTAATACCACCATTGTACACACGGATAATCTGACATGAATTGAATGAAACAGTAAATGGGTAGCAAGAGGAAAATACTGGCATATAAGATATTTCACTGAGCAAGAAGCATTTGCAGTTGTCCCTTGATACAAAGTTCTTGTTTT
Organism: Scyliorhinus canicula; assembly: GCF_902713615.1. NCBI lineage: Eukaryota > Metazoa > Chordata > Chondrichthyes > Carcharhiniformes > Scyliorhinidae > Scyliorhinus > Scyliorhinus canicula. The sequence continues at coordinate 73,941,294 of NC_052162.1, read as the reverse complement.
GATGTAATGTTATTTTTGTTCAGCTTTAATAATGTTCAGCTTTAAATTACAACTTACTTAAACTGATTTTCAGCTTTAAAAGGTAAAATCAGTAGCAAGAAATACTTCTATTTATGTGTTGGAGGATTTGCTATTGAATGTCATAATTCATCACTTGCAACCAGTGGATAATTGTTGTTATAACTTCCACTAGAAACACAGGTGTGGCATTATCATTAATATAAGAACTGCAAAGGTTAATGAAATATCTAGATCAGCTACTGGAGGGAGCTAGAGTTACAAGTATATAAAGCATTGATGCTAAGCCTGTGGGAGAGAAGAGAAGGGGATAGCTAGAGTACAGACTGAAGGAAAGATAGTGTGAGTGAGAGCAGATCATAGTTTATAATAGTGTGGTGATTAGTAGTAGATGAGTGTAGATTATATGTTAATTGTCAACAGTGCATTATATAGGAGTAAGTGTCGAATCCAAATAAGTAGTGTCAATAAATGTATAACTTTGTTCAAGTTAAAGTTATTTTGTGGTCTACATCAACCATCCTGAATTTAGCAACACAGAGAACACCACAATGGGAATGACCCAATGAATCTTCCCTTGAGCCTCGTGGAGTTCGAGCTTCCCCACTGAGGGATAGAGGCTCTTCTGCCGGCCCAGGTGAGAGCTGTGCTGCAGAGTATGCCCGACTGGAACTGTACTTGTAAATACCACGGGCGGTATTCTCCACTCCCAATAAAAATCGGGATGGCCGTCGTGAAATCGGCCGAGCTTCACGACGGCTTCGGCGCCCGCTCCCCGCACCTAATTCACCCCCACCTCGTCGTGCCGTAAATGATGCGGAAACGGTGCTTTTCTGATGTCATCCGCGCATGCTCGGGTTGCCGGTTCCAACCCGCGCATGCACGAATGACATCAGCGCGCAGACGGCACGAACCCGCGCATGCGCGGTGCCGTCTTTCTCCACCGCCGCCCGGCAAGACGTGGCGGCTTGATCTTGCTGGGCGGCGGAGGGGAAAGAATGCGTCCGTTTTGGACGCTGGCCCGACGATCGGTGGGCACCGATCTAGGGCCTGTCCACTCCGGAGCACAGTCGCGGTGCTCCCATCCAAATCGGGCCCCTAGATGCCTCAAACGGGCATCTGGCGCCCGTTTCACGACGGCAGCGACCAGGTGTAGTTGTTGCCGTGGTGAAACGGGCGTGAAGGGTCGGCCGCTCGGCCCATCGGGCTCGGAGAATCGCCGTTCACCGTGAAAAACAGCGAGCGCCGATTTTTCCGAGCGGGGGGAAGAATCGCTGGGGGCGCCAGGGGGGCGTAAAAAATGTCGGGAGGCCCTCCCACGATTCTCCAACGCCACGTGGGGAGCGGAGAATTCCGCCCGGCTCATATTTGTAAAAATATAACCTTCTTTCTGGGCTCCTCCTTGACTGCTGAATTGCCCACTCTGGTTTGAAACCCAAGATTTAGTTCTTCAATTCCATTGGCAATCTTCTTCAAAGAATTCAGAAAGTATTAACATCAGTCACCCACATTATTTAAGGAAGGGAATTGCTCATCACCAATATATCCTTCAACTTCTTGAAACCTGATACAGATTTCAGCAACAAAAATAAGCCAGAGGCACATTGAAACATATCACTTACAATTTTGTTAATTTGACTGTTCACAACTGAGCAGCCTGCTTTCCTTCCTTTTGCAAGCGGATGGTCCAACTCAGTACTCCCCCCCCCCCTGCCTGAGTACATTCCACCCATCAAATGTTAACCTTGACAGATGAACAGTGAGGAAAGAGACAGCCAAATGAAAGAGCACTGATTCTGAAAACTACTAGCTCACATTGCACCTCTGTGCTGCCAGATCACTGGGCATTCAAAAATGGTGACTCACGTAGTGATGATTGGGTAGCAACTGAGCATTACATACATTTTTTTCTTAACAATCAAAACCTGTAACCTCAGAAATGCACATGCATTAAACAAATTCAAAAAACTGATGGGATTGTAAATAAAATTGTCAAAACATGATCATCTAGATGTTTGGTGACAATTAGCAAGCACCCTCTACTTGTAATTTGTTCTTTAACCAGTGAGTTGGTCTGTGCACACATTACAAATTAAACCACACCTGCAACACATTGCAAATGCAACTCCAATTCACGGGAAGAATTTATAGCTTCTGTATGTAACACTATTTTTCATCAGCTCCTCATTATGGCACTATATCAAGGGGCAGCTTTCCAATTCCAATTCTCAACCCGCACCCAATAACTCACCAGCTAGTAATTCCCAGAACAGGTCATTGGTCTGCCACCAGGGGCAGTTAGCTTGAATGGTGCTGCTCCATATCAAATGTGGCTGACCAGGAGTCTCTCCCACTCTTACCGCCAGACATTGGCCTGTTTGGAAGGATTTGTGTCAACCTGTTTGACTGCATTATGAACACACCCACCTTGGCCATCAACTCCTGGGGTGGAAATCAAATGAACCTGGAGCTCCAGCTTGTAGGCAGGGATGTTAATCATTGTGCCACAAATCCTCCTGGGGGGCAGTATCATTGGGTATCTAATCCTTCAGCACTGCTGACACTTCTTCAGGTTCACTGAAGAAGTACTAATTGACTTCATATGTCATATGTTGTACACACACATAAAAATACTGACTACAAATATAGCTAATCTGTGGATAAGCAACATGTTAAAAACTATTGGCTCTTTACAGGCACTATGGTATAGTTCTGCAGGAATCTCTTACCATGTCCAATTGTGCACACGCAGTCATTGTCACAATGCTCAAGGGATTCACAAACAATCATCTTAAACAAACCAACAGGTTGATGCTCAGCAAAGGTGGTTTGGTAATAATACTTGGTACCATGAACTACATAGATGTGCAGGTCATTGATGCCCAGAATATTATTTACATATGTATAAATTCTGTTAGGATTATATTCATCTGGTTAGGATTATATTCATTGCAGTTTAGAAGAGTGAGAGGGGATCTCATAGAAACTTAAATTTTAACAGGATGAGACAGGACAAATTCAGGAAAAATGTTTCTTCTTTTTTTTTTTAAATTTAGATTAGCCAATTATTTTTTCCAATTAAGGGGCAATTTAGCGTGGCCAATCCACCTACTCTGCATATTTTTGGGTTGTGAGGGCGAAACCCAAGCAGACACGGGGAGAACGTGCAAACTCCACACGGACAGTGACCCAGAGCCGGGATCGAACCTGGGACCTCAGCGCCGTGAGGTGGTTGTGCTAACCACTAGGCCACCGTGCTGCCCTAGGAAAAATGTTTCTGATGGTGGGGGAGTCCATAACTAGGGGTCATAGTTTGAGGATAAGGGGTAAACCTTTTCGGACTGAGGTGAAGAGAAATTTCTTTATCCAGAAAATGGTAAATCCGTGGAATTTTAAAATTAATTTACAATTAATTTATGCTGGTTAGGCCAGCATTTATTACCCATCCCTGTTTGCCCTTCAGAAAGTAGTGCTGCGTTGCCTTCTTGAACCACTTCAGTCCCTCAGGTGTAGGTATACCCACTGTGGTGTTAGGGACATAGTTCCAGGATGTTGCCCCAGCGACAGTGAAGGAACAGCGCTATATGGGTATGTCAGGATGGTGAGTGACAAGGGAGGGAGCCTCCAGGTATCCTGCCCTTCTAGATGGTAGTGGTCATGGGTTTGAAAGGTGCTGTTTAAGGAAACTTGGCGAGTTCATGCAGTGCATCTTGTAGATGTACACACAACCAGCTGCCACTATTCATCGGTGGTGGAGGGATTAAAAGTTTGTGGAAAGTGTAGCAATCATGCAAGATGCTTTGACCTGGATGGTGTCGTGCTTCTTGAGTGTTGTTGGAGCTACACTGATCTAGGCCTGTGGAGAGCATTCCATTGCACACCTGACTTGTGCCTTGTAGATGCTGGTAGGCCTTGGGGGATCATGAAGTGAGTTCATCGCCATGGGATTCCTAACCTTTCACCTACCCTGGTAGCCACAGAAGCTGGTTTAGCACAGTGGGCTGAAGAGCTGGGTTGTAATGCTGAACAATGCCAGCAGTTCGGGTTCAATTTACCAGCCTCCCCAAACAGCCGCCGGAATGTGGCAACTAGGGACTTTTCACAGTAACTTCCTTGAAGCCTACTTGTGACAATAAGCGATTATTATTATCATTATATGGCTGGTCCAAATCAGTTTCTGATTGTGGGGATTCCGCGACAGTGTGAAGTTTAAACGTTCTCCCCGTGTTGGCGTGGGTTTCGTCCGGATGCACCAGTTTCCTCCCTCAGTCCAAAGATGGCTTAGTGTCCAAAAGGTTAGACGGTTTTGCTAGGTTTTACTAGGTTCAGAGTAGGGTGCACTTTCCAAGGGCTGGTGCTGACTTGATGGACCGAATGGCCTCCTACACTGTAAATTCTATGATTATGATTCTATGGTCCACGGTGGAGCCCTGGAAGGATCTTGAGATGTTGAAATTCAGAGTTGTGTGACCTTCGCAGCATCAGGCAGTGGGGGTACTTCTGTGCCAGGTGGCAGCAACTCCACAAGAAGATCGTCTCCTTGCAAAGCTGGAGCCTCCGGCGGCACATGTTCTCGTTAGCTCGATAAAGGAGAGCCGGGGAAGGTAGGCTCTTGGCTGACGTCTGCGCCTTCAAGCTCCCTTGCCAATGGTCCCCTGGTCACCATGGTGATGCTCACGCATCAGTGCAGCTGCAGTTTGATCCTGAAGTCTCTCTTCCTCCATCGCTGTGATCAATATCACTGCTAGCTCCAATGGCTCTATCACTAAATTATCAACTATCCTGCAAAGAAATAGAGAGGGTGGTTCATGATCCACGGTAGTACGATTGTTAGCACTGTTGCTTCACAGCTCCAGGGTCCCAGGTTTGATTCCCGGCTTGGGTCACTGTCTTTGCGGAGTCTGCACGGTCTCCCTGTGCCTATGTGGATTTCCTCCGGGTGCTCCAGTTTCCTCCCACAAGTCCTGAAAGACGTGCTGTTTGGTAATTTGGACATTCTCAATTTTCCCTCGGTGTACACGAACAGGCGCTGGAATGTGGCAACTAGGGGCTTTTCACAGTGACTTCATTGCAGTGTTAATGTGAGCCTACTTGTGAAATTAAAGGTTATTATTATTATTATTACAAATGGATTCTTCCCATTCCCTGGCACATTCGTCTTGGAACATAGAACATACAGTGCAGAAGGAGACCATGCGGCCCATCGAGTCTGCCCCGACCCACTTAAGCCCTCACTTCCTCCCTATCTCCGTAACCCAATAACCCATCCTAAACTTTTTGGTCACTAAGGGCAAGTTATCACAGCCAATCCACCTAACCTGCACGCCTTTGGACTGTGGGAGGAAACCCACGCAGACCCAGGGAGAACCTGCAGACTCCGCTGATGCTGTGAAGGGTTAATTGTCAAGAGCCAATCCAGTGTAACAGGCATTAATCTCAGCATGCTAACTGGACACAAGTGGAACGGAAATGCAGTACCAATAGGCAACCTGGTTATTCAAGTAATAGAAATCAATGAGCGCAATGCTGCCATCCCTCCAAACATGATTTCACTACATACTTAATTCTCAGGTGCAGTCAACTGCCTCCCTCCCCCACCCCCCAACTTAAATAACACAAACTGACTCAAATACTCCAGAGAACAGATTTACTGACCACTGAGGGCTGACTCAAATACCACAGAGGGCTGACTTCCTAACCACCAAAAACAGACTCTGATTCTACTGAGAACCGACTTACTGACCACTGAGAATGGACTTAGTGACCCTGCACTTGCAGTCACAGGCCCTTGACATCTGCCCTCTTTGTTGGGAATCCTCTGGACCCCCTGAGCTGCACAGTATCCTCTCCCCCAATGGACTCCCTCGTGGTCAGTGGAGCTTTTCGGACCCCCCCCCCCCCTCCCCCCCCACAACCTCCCTCAGAAGTCATGGTGCCAGGTTTCCATTTTTAAAAAGCTGAAGTGATGTGCACCGGCGTGATGTCACAGCTGATGGGTGGGAAGATACATTGAGGGTCGAAGTAGCAGTGCTAAGCCTGCTAAGCATATGAACATGTATTCTACTGCATGTGGGTGGCATGGTGGCAGAGTGGTTAGCACTGCTGCCTCACCGCTCCAGGGATCCCGGTTTAATTCCCACCTCAGGTGACTGTCAGTCTGGAGTTTGCACTTTCTCCCTGTGTCTGCGTGGGTTTCCTCCGGGTGCTCCAGTTTCCTCCCACAATACAAAGATGTGCAGGTTAGAAGGATAGGCCATACTAAATTGCCCCTTAGTGTTCAAATGAAAATGCTTAGGTGGGGTTCCTGGGTTATGGGGATAGGGTGGAGGAATGGCCTTAAGTAAGGTGCTCTTTCTAAGGTCTGGTGCAGACTCGATGAGCTGAATGGCCTTCTTCTGTACTGTAAATTCTATGATTCAAATCAGGATTGCACCCTTCCGGCATGTGAACTTGGTTGTGGCGGCCGAATTATGTTCCAAAATATCACTGGTGCAAATCCTGTTTTTGGCCTCTAAAGGGATGTAGCGGCCATTGCAAAATTTACACCCGCAGCTAACATGGCCACTAAATCGCGGCCAGAGTGTGGGGCTTGGCACATGAAGGTATTATTTTGCTCCCCTCTCCCACCCTCCTGAGGTACTGGATCCTTTTTGTGCACTTTCACCACGTTGTGGGGTGGGAGGGCTGTCATCTCTGCTATTGATTCTCAGCCATTTCCATCCATGGTTGCTTGGTTTGAGAGGTTGGCTTCTTCGTCCTTCGTTGGGAAAGTTCACATCACTGCAGTTCCTCATGTCCCTCAGCTGGACGTCCAGACAAAAGTAAGAGACCATGGGAGCATCTATCCCAAATCTCCTTACTATTGTTGTGGTTGCTGCAGCCTCAAAAACCATTTCCATTTGGCGATGCTGGGATTCCTTCAACTAGAGATTCTTCTTCTTACTGAGTCAGCATGACTGGCCCGGTTGCCCTCCCTGATAGGGCAGGGAACCCAGAGACAGGATGCTCACGCCGTGGCTCAGTTAAAGACCACCCAGTAAAGCCTCCTGAAGCTATCAAACGGTTCCCAACCTAAACATGGTCTGTACAGCTGAGCAGTTGAAAAATGCACCTTATGATGTGAGGCAGTGATTAAGTGTGGATTATATATCATTATTAAAGAACAAAATCCATTTTTCTGTGTGACGCTCGATTGTCTGGGAGCTTTTCAATAGTCTGTGTGGGATATCAGTGACAGATTACTGAGAGATCATTTATAGCACTGCAAAAGTACAGAAAAAATACTTGCTGTAGTCAGGCCAGTCTCAGTCAAGGTCTGAATATCATCCTGATGTCAAAATGTTCTGTCTTTGCGGTGACATGATGGCCCTCTTTTTATGTTCAATTTATCGAAACTTTTGACATTTTCAGGTTACATTTTAAAAATAAGTGATAGCTGTTTCACAAAGAAGTGTTTTTTTGCAGTTCCTTCATCCTGTTATTTGAGGTAAATGAAGGGACTGCAAGAAACTTAAATGATATTTTCAAAGGTGACATGGAATCACATAATTTACATTTAAATGGTGCGTGCCAAAGAAGAGGTTGTACATTTTTTATTATTTGTTAAACAAAGTATGCCGCAGCACATAACAATTGTTCCATAGCGGGGGTTGGAAGACGAGAAACAATAATTTTAATAAGTTTTGTGGAATGGTCATTGTCATAATGATTTGCATTTAAATTGGTGCACGCAGAGGCATTTTCACTGAACATATGCGCCGATAACCCTATTATCAAAGCAGATTTTTCTATCTCTTTGATGACATGGTATTTTATTTGATGGGGTATTATACTCGTGTACTGCTAATATAAAGGGAGATGGTGAATTCACATTAGCATTCACAAGAATGCTGTTTCCCTGTGGACGTGCAGAAGTCCGGAGGAAGATTTAACTGCTGAATTGATGGCCACGTCTGAACAATACTATTACTTCTGCTTCCATTTGTCTCAATCAATGTGCTATTCAATTTGGAGACAAAAGTAATTATTCTAATACAATCTTATTATCATTTTTGAATTAGGCATATATGGCTTGCCTGTACACTCAGGCTGACACATATTGCTTAGGTAAAGTAATACAACAAAATTGGGACGTTAAGGTGACATTTATGTTAAAATTAGTGTTCGTGAAGGAATGAATTTTGCAGTGCTGTTGCTCAATGCCACTTCACTGTGTGGTAAGCGATTATTCATAGCACATGATTTCTTGATTGTTTTGAGTAATCAGTAGGTATAAACAATCCATCTAAGTTGCCTGAACAATCTAATTAGTTAATTGTGCAGAAACTCCTTTTTAACAAGTGTGAAGAACCATAACCTACTCCATGTTCAAGGAATTTTGCACGTGTAAATGTGATCCAGAAATGCTTTGATTGATTGGAGCCGGTGCACATTGGGCTAAATTAAATTCGACGCTCAGGAGAGGGTTGATCGGTGGGCAGACGGCAGCGGGGGGAGGGCGGCAATTTGGTAGAATCAGGAGGGAATTTTCCTGCAGCCTGAGATTCAGTCAGAGGTTCAGAAGGTCTTCCTGCTCAGAGGCCAACTGAGGCCTTCATCAGATTTTTAAAAATTCATTCATGGGATGTGGGCACGTTAACCACTAATTGCCCATCCTTAATTGTCCTTCAACTGAATGGCTTGCTCGGCCAATTCAGAAGACTTTGGAGAGTCAGACACCTTATTTAGGATCTGGAGTCTCATGTTGGCAAGACCAGGTATGGGCAGAAGATTCCCTTCCCTAAAGGACCAGAGGGGTTTTTACAGCAACACTCAATTTACAGTCACCATTAGACTTTTAATTCCAGATTTGTATTGAATTCAAAAGCCAACATCTGCTGTGGTGGGATTTGAACCGGATCCCCAGAGCATTACACCAGATGGATTACTCATCCAGTGATAATACCACTATACAACCGTGTGGCCCACGCACCACAACTTCCCCTCCCCGCTCAGTCCAGACACAAGGGGCACCCCTACCTAAAGACCCTGCCACCCTCAGCAATGTACATCCACTTGCCATACTTCCTTGCTGGGGCCTGCCAGACTAGCCCTGGTGAGCCTAACCCATTCAACTGGGCTCCAGCGTGTCTTCCATGGTGCGGTCCAGATCATCTCTGTACCATCCATAGCCACAATTCCCGGTGATGCTGCTGGAACTGAAGAGTTACCATCCCTCTGAGAGACCAGCAGCTCTTGGGAGCAAGATCTCTGCCCTTAATGGAATGAAAGCCTCAGTGTCAGACAGTCTGATGGTAATTGAATTGTGCAAGGAACTTGTTAATTCCTTGTCTGTTTCGTAGTCCTGCTTTTAACCCCTGTCCCTGCAACATTGCAGTTTTTGCTTTAAACCTGCAGACTTTGGTCAAAGTTAAAACACCCATTGTCTCATGTAACGGCCCTGATTTCCCCTTATTGCTCTGTGGCATGGCCTGTGATGTCATTTTGATGGACTTGGCAAGCAGCCAATTTGCAAAATATCTACAAGGGAGAAACATTTTGAAGGAGAAATAGCCTGAGTGTTAAAATCAGGCACTGAATGTGAGGAAGAAGGTATTAGAACAATGCAAGGACGTAGTGCAAGGAGAATGTAACACCGCCATGGCAGTTTGCACAGGATTGTGGTAAAACTTGACACCAGGCAGGAAGCTTCAGTGAGGAAGAAGAAATCATTAGACTTTGAGTTCATCGAACAAGTGGACCTTATTTCAGAGAGAGTAACTCTTGAAGGGTAACAAATAAAGGAAGTGTGGTTGGTTGATGGAACAAGGATGAGAATACACTCTTGGAGTTGTCAGACGTGATATTGGAGAAGTTGAGTGGAAGTTGAGTGGAACAGGGGACTTGAAGGAAGGAAGTGCATTGAGTAGTGAATTGAATAATCCTTATTATCACAAGTAGGCTTACATTAACACTGCAATGAAATTACCATGAAAAACCCCCAGTCGCCACATTCCGACACCATTTGGGTACACGGAGGGAGAATTTAGAATGTCCAAATTATCTAACAGCACGTCTTTTGGAAATGTGGGAGGAAACTGGAGCACCTGGAGGCAACCCACGCAGACACAGGGAGAACGTGCAAACTCCGCACAGATAGTGACCCAAGCCGGGAATCATACCTGAGTCTCTGGCGCTGTGAAGCAACAGTGCTAACCACTGTGCTACCGTGCTGCTTGGAGCTATATTAGCTCCATCAAGTTCTCAGGTGAGTGTCAGGGAACTGGAGAGAAGGAATGAGCTAATTAAACTATCCTTTCTAATGGAGTCATCACTATGGCACATGCTTACTGAAAATAAATACTGATACTGGACAATACGTTTACGAGACCCATACGATCAAGCACTTTTCCACAACATAGAATAATACCTCAGAAATTTACATTTTTTTGTATGAACTGCTGGTCAGTGTGAACTGGATATCTGGACAAGATGGAATACATCTAAGAACCTTTCAGGAAAGTGTCAATGAAATAAAAGGAGCTCCCATTAACATCTTCAGAATTCCATCAATATTAGTATAGCTGAAAATTCAATGTTGGATAATACAATTGGATACTCAGAAAAGGAATGAAAATTAATTGGGGCATCATAGACCATTTTGTGTAATATGGCTAATCGGAAAAATGCTTCAGGGCATTTTACATTGTGTTAATGTTCATCTAGAAACGCAGAAATCATAAAGGGCAGTAAGCATGCTATTTGGTCGAAATAGGTCATATCATGAATCTGAGTGGAATTCACAGAGTAGGCCATTAAATTAGTAAATGAGCTATCCATATCATATAATTTATGTGTATTTTTCAGGGGATGTTTAATAATGTTCCAAAATTGAGGCTTTAAAGACCATGAAGGCAGCTAAAATTAATGGCCCCTTAAGTCGTGAGATTGAAATTTGGCTTGACAATGGATGGCAGACGATAAATGGAAAGACATTCCTTGGAAATTGATTGACGGCCGGAAGATTCTAGATCCCCGAGTGCTCAAACTATAAAAGGTTTATGAAGTTCCAAAAATGACAAAACTTTTCTGTTGGATGAGGAAACACTTTGCTTCCTTCAGGAAGCCTGCATGGAGTTTATGGTTATGCAGAGCTTCAGAACCATAAAAGTGATTGCTGCATTTGTCAATGTGCATGTTGTTTGACATGATTTATTTCTCGGGATAGTACGTGCAGTCAGAGTTGGTTATGGACTTGATTTTATTTTTAAAAGCAAAGTTGTAGCAACTGACCATAACGCTGTTGTTTTCAGTGGGTTTGAGTTATTTTAAATAGTTAAGTAATGTATTTGACGAATATCTAAATCTTGTTCATTTTTGGATATGTCCATTTTAGTATTTTTGGCTCAAATTTCTTCAGAGAAGTTTGAAAAAGAAACAAGATTAGGCATGAATAAGATGATTGTCTTTGATTATAATAAGGTTCTTGCCATCTTTGAACCATTCAAGAAATTATTTATAGCAAAATTATGTCCTCCATGGAAGCTACATGACTAGGTGCCTTTATGAAAAGCAATTATCAGAGAAGCACTTGTGTAGACATCGAAATGTCTGAGAATCCTGTGGAGAGAACTCTGATAATTAGAATTTTATAAAAGTTAAATCTGAGAATAAGATTCTGGGGTGATTTTTCAGCCCACCATCGACATCAAAGAGAATGGCGAAGCTGGCGGATGATCCATAGAGAATTGGAATACACATTATCTCCTGAAAGATCATGCGGGGAATTTTCCCGTTGACCGACGCCAGGATTGCGAAATGCGATTGGGTGGAGAATCGTTTCTGACACCGAAATCGTGGTGGACGCCACATCGCAATTCTCTGTCGCCTTGATAGCTGTGTCAATGCGGTTCAGAATGCACGTACAGTAAACACCATTATGCATATCATTAGCAGGCCCAACCCGGTATTCTCTGGGGCATCTACGATTCTTCGCCTACGATGGGACGAATTCCCAACGACGAGTTTCACTTGTGCTTTTAAAAATTGTGAAACTGGCCTCGTGGCTGCTGAGGGAGAGAGAGGGGATACGGAGAGTGTCCAACATCGCCATAGTTTGCTGAGAGTTGTGCTGCTGGCCGGGGCTTCTGTCAGGGCCAGGGGGAGTAGCGAGGGGGGTGACCAGGAGGTGGGCTGTTGGGTTGGTGTGGACGGGCACGGAGCGACATTGCCGCGACCTGTCAGACAGCCATGCAGCTGCGCACATTGCTGACTGGCGACGATGAACTTAGGGCCACAGGTCTTATGGGTGTCCCCCCAGGCCAATCCCCTAGGTACTCTCTGGCCCCAGCTGACCCAACAGCGGGATGGGCGCTCCAGCACAACCAATGTCACCTTGTTGGCTCGGGTGAGTGTGTGTGGGGATTGTAAAGTGCCGATGTGGCTGCAGCTTGTCAGCCTCCCAAGTGTCAATCATGGACCCGGCGAATTCTGCACCATTTTCTATTGGAATCTATCGTGTTCCACCTGGCGCCAGTGCTAGCCCCTCAAAAATGGCTGAATCAATCCAGGTTCGGTGCCAGTTTTTCTGCCATGAAAATCGACGAATCCTGCCCCGGAGTCAACATTTAGTCTCAGGAACGGAGAATCCAGCCCCTTGTTTCCCTATTTTCCCCTCCACTCACCAGAGATGTCACAAGGTTCATGCCCACAAAGGGCAGGAACCTCAGTTACATGAATTATAATAAATTTCACAGTTATTAACGTGCCACCCGACCATGAGATCCCCTCTCACTAAATATTAATGTCCTCACCAATTGTTGTCCCATCAGCAAGATTTTCAACAGCTTTTTAAAAACGTGAATCAGTCGAAGGAATCCCTCCAGGGCTGCAATGGTATTTATAGCCTCCGGGGGGAGATGGGCGAGGGACATCCCCGGGCAATGCCCTGGAATCTGGCGGGCCGTCATGCAAGCCCCAATGCGGGGGTTTTTCATTTATATATGGTGGGGGGGAACATGGTCAGTGAGATTGGAACTTTCTGGCACGTGGGGGGGGGAGGGGGAGGCACTTTTCTCTCAAATCCAGATTATTCGTAGAACATACTGTGCAAGAGGAGGCCATTCGGCCCATCGAGTCCACATCAACCCACTTAAGCCCTCACTTCCACCTTATCCCCTTAACCTAATAACCCCATCTAACCTTTTTTTGGTCGCTGAGGGCTTTTTGTCTGTGAGGCCTTCAAGCCATCATTAAAAATTGTGAAGACCTATAACAGGAGCAACCACAGCTTCAGCTTGTTTGTCCTATCAAACTCTCCCAACCCTGCTGCGGCTTCACTCCTGAAAGTCAGTTTCACCCCTTTGACTGTGAGCAGCCTCTGGCTTCACAGCTGAAGGCTATTGTTAATGAGGAATTAGCCATGTTAATTGTGATCGCACTTCACGTTACTCAACTCTCAAGCACCTCCTCAAAGGCACAGTTGCCATGTCTCAGGGGATGATTAGTGCACTGCATGTCTAGCAAACTTTGATGTTGAACAGTGTGCCTAAACACGAGGAGCATCGGCACTAGAGAGGCAGCAGCCAACAATCAAACACTAAAGAGCAGGGCTTCACCACTGAGAACCCTCTTGTGGCCAAAGGGTAAGTGTGTGGCTGAGTGGAGGTCAGCTGAGCATAACCTTCTTAATGTTTTCGGCAAATGTCTGGAGCGGGATTCTGCCGTAATCGGCGGGGCGGGTAACTCCGGCGGGAAGGAGTGGCTTGAACCACTCCGTCATCGGGCCGCCCCAAAGGTGCGGAATCCTCCACTGCTTCAGGGGCTAGGCTGGCCCCGGAGTGGATTGCGCCACGCCGGCCGGCAGGGAAGGCGCTTGGCGCCATGCCAACCGGCGCCGAAGGGCCTCCGCTGGCCAGCACGAGTTAGCGCATGCGCGGGAGAGCCAGTGTGCGCTGGCATCATTCCAGCGCATGAGCAGGGGGCTTTGTCTCCGCACCGGCGGCTGTAGCGGTCCGCCATTGCCGGTGCGGAAGAAGAGAGTGCCCCCACGGAGCAGGCTCGCCCGCGGATCGGTGGGCCCCGATAGCGGGCCAGGCCACCGTGGGGGCACCTCCCGGGGCCAGATCTCCCTGCGCCTCCCTGAGAACCCCGGAGGCCACCCGCGACGCCAGGTCCTGCCAGTAAGGACCTACTCTAATTTACACCAGCGGGACCGGCAAAAAAAAAAAACGGGCGGCCACTCGACCCATCGCGTGCCGTAGAATTGCCGGGGGGGGGGGGCGCTGCCAGCGGCCGGCGACTGGCGCGGCACGATTTCCACCCCCGCCAAATCCCCGGTGCCAGGGAATTCGGCAGCCAGCTGGGGTGAGATTCACGCCGCTCACCCTGCCCCCCCCCTCCCCCCGCCGATTCTACGACCCGGCAGGGGGTCGGAGATCCCGCCCCTGGTCTCTGGGGTCTAGAGGTTCCTGATGTGGGCGGGGTTGAGTGTGCCCAGCAAGGTTTGCCTGAACAACTGGCTCAATGGATGGCATTTTGAGAGAAGGTGGGACAGTCATGCTAAGGGTGGGGAGGCTTGGGGGATTTAAGGGTACCGCGTTGGAAGGCCTAACTGATTGTCGTTCTCTCTCCTTCGCCAGTTTCTTACAGATATAACAAACGTTTGCTGGAGTTGATCCTGCAGAGGCTGACCTCGCTGTGCTTGTGGCAGTCAAGGCGATCAGATGTCGTAGAATGCAACAGCGACAATGTAGGATGGAGGCAGCACCTCATGTACAGGAGGCTGCCACACAATCTGAGGCTTCAAATGTATGATGTGTGACATGTTTTAAATGTGAACATTTCACTGTGACAGATTTCCATCCCCTCTCGCTCCAGATAGTCACCCCCTACTGCCCCCCAGTGCCCACTCAGTGCTCCTCACTCTTCTTGATCTTCCGTGGTCTCGTGCTCTGTCTTTGTGTGTGTCCCAGGCTGCATATAGAGGTAGAGGCACCCTGCTGCTTCCCACGCCCTGTGGCCTTTGATGCCCTTGGTGGACATCCTCTGGAGTTCTAGGAGCTGGTGCGGGGGGGAGGGGGAGGGGAGGGGGTGTTCCTCGCTGACTTACCGCTGTCACTGGCATCTCTGTAAAGAGGGGGGCATTTGGAAGAAATGGAGACTGCCATAGTCCCCTTTGTGTTGGCCCTGGGTTGGACTCCAGTGGTTACTCGTCCCTGAGTGATGGGACTGAGTGATCTCCAAAGCCTTTGAGTCATCTGGCCCTGCCAGTCCTGGAGGCTCCCTATTGCCTGCACCATATTGTTGATGCCCTCAGCGATGGTCCTCAGTGACTGGGCCACACTCTGCAGTGCCTTGGCAATGTCGACCTGTGTCTAGGACACATCCCTCAGCGACTGGGACATGAGTCGAGGCCCTCAGCCATGGTCGTCAGAGATTGAACCATGACTTGGACACCACCACTCAAGACATGGACGTTGCGGTCCAGGTTTTCCACTGCGTTCGCCACCCCAACAGTGTGCCACAAATTGTCAGCACCACCTCCTGCACCTGCAGTCTTTTGCACTCCTCTAATCGGCCATGCAGTCACTGGAATGTCACTGTCACCCCTTCCTGAATCGTACGGATATCTCCTATCATCAGCAACTGCTCTGGGAGAACCTTATCCAGAGGCTCGGCATCTGGCTGGGACCCAGCTGTGTACTGAGCCTCAGCAGACATCTGACTGTTGCCTCCCTTGGATGTTCCTGCCTCCACCTGATGTGCATCAGTAACTGTGTGGTGCTCACTAGATTGTGCCCCAGAATCTTGTACATTAATGTCCACCATCGAGGTGTGAGTCTCTGCGCTGGTGGAAGGTGCAGTGATCTGTGTGACGCCTCACCAATGGTCTCCTTGGAGCTCTCCTCCAAGGTGTTCTCTTGGGTGGCAGAGGTGAACGACACCAGATGGCCTCTCCTCTTCAGATTGTGATCCTGCGAGACAATGGACATGTGGTCAGTGAGTGGGAAAGATCATTTTGTCTGACATGAACAACTCACTTGAGACAGGTGAAATGACAGGAACCAAACCAAAATTCACACCTCTATTGAAACCAAAGCATTTTTGAATATCACAAAGGAACTTTGAACATCACAAATGAAACAATGTAATCAGAGATATGAGAGGTGAGGTCATGTCAAAATGAATACTTAGTTGTATTAGAATGTTTAGATCAAAGATACTTTTACAATCAAAGTGAAAATAGTTACTTTACAATAAAGTCATAAAAACTTAATAACTGTTTGAAAGAGAATATAAACCCAGAGACCAGAGCAGGAACTACCAGAAATCAGAGAGAAGGAGAGAAGGAACAAGAGAAGCAAGCAGAGTCAGCTTACAGCCAGCTTGGTTATGGGAAAGATAAGACATAGCAGCCGAGTTAAAACAGCTAATACATCTAAGGAAGACTAGAATTTAAACAGGAGGCAGAGTCATGTCAGAGATAGCCAGCAGGGCCAGCTCTCATAGCTCAGTACATGGGATCGACAAGGCATAGCAATCGAGCTAACCAGCGAATACATCTAAAGAAGAACAGACTTTAAAGAAGATTGATTGCCAAGGTCGGCCTGAAGGTCCCTTCAACCAACCAGAAGGATCCAGAAGCAAGATCTTTTTACCTTTCTGTAAAGAAAGTGATTGCAGCTTTTAAAAGAAAAAATATAATAATAAGATAACTTAATTTAAGCTGAAACAGTGGTTATTCCTAAGTTTACTTTACTTACTTAGCAATGCAGAACCCAGGATCGATGCTACTAAGTGGTAAGTAGATGAAATCTTCGGTGAAGGTATGGGTTATACCGGGGGATAACTTGAAAATATAGTTTGACCTGAATAGCACCCACCGAAGTCTGCATCGGAGTCAGGGAGTGAGAATCCCTGTTCACCATTTAGAATATCGGCCCTATTTGGTATAGGGAGAATTCTAAGAATAGTGGTGAGTTTTCAACAACAGTCCTGATATCATGTAGAGGGATCCAATGTCCGTGCCGGGGAGGGGGGGGGGGGTGCCTGATGCCTGATGTCTGTATGTCTGTGTGTGGGGTGGATCTGATATCCGTGGGGAGGCATGTCCATGTCGGGGGGGGGGGGGGATCCTGATGTCTGTGTGGGTACCAATATCCACGGGGGGAGGGGAGGGGGGGCCTTAAATTTAACTTTAAGATTGGGAACCCTGTTTTGTGTTTAGGCCCTGTCCCTCCAGCTGGCTGTATATTCCTTGCCAGCGCTTTGCAATCGGACAGAGTGCCACTTAATCAGACAATAAAAGGCGGCCTGTGAAGCCGACAGGTTTCACACAGGTTTTCTCAGCTGATACAACACTTCCCACTTTTGGGACGATTGCACCCACTAGGTGGAAGTGAATCCAGGTAACACCCGGCAGATAGAGAGCATGTGGATGTTCCTTGTCGCCTCCTTTGGGGAAACCCCGTCCAAGTAAGTGCCAGTCAGATATTGAAGTAGCCGGCGATGGGTCACCCCTGGCAGCTCCTCATTACCTTTAGCCTATTGCAGGAGTGATGGTAGCTGCCAGTAATGTATCCACTGGCTAATGTTAACAAGTAATAGGGGGGGAGGAGGTCACTAGTTGGGGGGGAGGGGGTAGGAGGGTATATCTGAAGAAAGGGCAGGGAATGGTTCACAGTGCTCTCTCCCCTTCGCGATGCCAGGTCCTTCAATCAGGCAGAGTTTCTGACAACTAAGGACCCGCTGGGAGCCCAGAAGCAAACAAGTTTAGATTTGCATTGGGAGCTTCCTGCGTGGCGACTGCACCAGCCCTTCAGGTTGAAAATCAGCAATGTTGGGATTGGCCATTAATTGCTCACTTGAGAGCCTCAATAGGTGTTAGGACGGGAAAACCATTATGAGGCTCGCCATCCTGGGCTTTATTGGGGCAGGTGGAGTGGGGTGGGCGGGGTGAAGGTGATTCCCATCTGGCAACTTCCTCCGAGCTCCTAGCTCCACTCGGGGATTGGGATTGAATTCTGTCCTTTTGGTATATTGTAGGGCGACATGGTGGCGCAGTGGTTAGCACTGCCACCTACGGCGCTGAGGACCTGGGTTCGATCCCGGCCCCGAGTCACTGTCTGTGTGGAGTTTGCAGATTCTCCCCGTGTCTGCCTGGGTTTCACCCCCACAACCCAAAGATGTGCAGGTTGGCTGAATTGGCCACGCTAAATTGCCCCTAAATTGGAAAAAAAAATGTAATTGTGTATTCTAAACTTATAAAAATTATATTGTCTACATGGAGACTGGTTAAAATAGCTAGAAGCTAACACGGGACAAACATGCAGCCATGTGTGTATCATTATATATATTCTCCGATGACTAACTATGATTCTCATAGCAACAGCCAATCTCACCAACACTGCTGCCACATTTCAGGTACGGGAGGAACAGTGGATTTGTGCCTGCACTCACAAGACCCTGACATTCTGAGGCTGGCGTCAAAAATGTAGGAACATGGAAGCTCTAAGACTTGAATACAAACTGAGTGGGTCCCCTAATATCCTCCAAGGACGGCAGCATGACAGCCAGGCCCGCGTGTCACCCAGGTTGCATACATTTGCCAGACATTTCCTTGCTGCCGGGCGTTTATCAGAGATCTGGCCGACAGGTAAACATTTCTTCCAAACTCAGAGCAACCTCGAGGAAATTCCCAGTGTGAATCGTTGGCCCTCGTCGTGTTCTTCTCAAGTGCGTCACGTGGCTGTGCAAAAACGGCTCAGCAAACTAATCAACGAGGAAACAATTCCTCCATCGGCTTGTCAGGACAGCTGGGGATGGGCAACAGATGCAACCCTTGCCAGTGTTCCGAGAATAAATACAAAAATAATTAATTTGTTAATAATGATAGTGCCATTATTGCACAATAGAGCTGCAGAAAGAACAATTGGCAAGAAGTGATAATGTATTTGAAAAGTCCATGATTTGTATCCTGCCCTTTTGCAGAGCAGATTGTGCTAGAAATAGGAAGCACTCCAGTTTGCAAAGGACAGCACAAATGGGGCTTGAATAGCTGTGGGAATTAATCATTATCCCTCAATACTCCCTCAATGTTGAGCTATCAACACTGCTCCAAATCTGCTTTTTTTTTCTTTCACAGCATGATTACTGATCCTGATAATCCCATGGTTGCATGAAGATAAATTATTTTCTTCTGCCTGTGCGAAAACTTGTTGATGGAGAACAAATCCAAATCCTCCCAGTTAGTGCCTGTCGTCTTTAGATTCATGCAGTCAGGAAGTCAGCGCAGGTAAGCCTCCAGCTGCCCATTCACAATCCATGGTGTGAAGAAATAATCAGCGAAATGTAGCATGGTCTGAACACTCCTGTAACACTTACAAATAGAATGAGGCTCTCAGGAGACTAGGGCAAAGTACAGCCAGTATGGAACAAAAAGGTTGCCTTCAAAGTTGGTCTGTACTTTAATGTTTTGGCAAGACTTGTGGTGACAAAGCCTAAAGCGTAATATGTGTTGCTCTCTCAGAACCATGGGAGTGAAAATTGTGCTCAACTGTTGGGTGGCAGCATATAAATTCAATAATAAGGTGTGATATTAGTTTCCCCTTGAGCTCTGATTTCATGCCCGTTTCCCTCTACATTTATACATATGCCAGATATAGATATTGATACTGAGATCAATTATACTGTTACTTCATCAGTATGAATCTTCACACTGTATGAGAAGAGCACGCTGATCACGCCTACTAATTAGAGCCCACTTACCAATCAATCAGCATTCCCTTCTCATATAGTATAAATTATTGTTTTCCCCTGATACTGGTCCCTTGCAAAGTGTCCTGATGAGTGCAAGATGAAAAGCTTTGATGTGCCTCTTTTTTTCAACAATACTACCAAATGACTCTTTGCATTTCACTGAAGAGAGAAGATTGAGATATGGAATATACATGCCGACTATCCTTCATCTGAAATCCTTGGGGCCAATTGCACTTCAGATTTCAGTTCATTTTGGTTTTCGGTGAACAAACTTACATAATAACAACCTAAGCTTAGGCTAGCTATAGTCTGAAGTAAATATAGGCCTCATTGGGCGCCTCCGTTGCCGTGGCACGACCATCTCCTCCTTCTCCTCCTCGTATCGGGCAGGTAGTCCTCCAGCCTGGGTGGCTGCCACCTGCCTCTCTGCGGCACGCTCCTCTGCAGCAGCCTCCGCCGCCTCCCTACACGCTCCTGCTCCAGTGCTCCCAGGGCAACATGTAGAATGATGGCTCCTGAAACGGCGGCCAACATTGCTGGGTGGTGCACAAACATTAAAGTCAGCAGGGGTGAGGGGTGAGGGATAGACGACATGTCATCCTTGCCCATACTCACCCCACAGCCAGGTACCATGGGCTGCATGATCGCGGCTGTTGCCAGCTGGCACCTGAGCAGGCAACCCCCCATCCCCGGCACTCACACTCCCCGACACGCCCCCCCCCGGCACTCACACTCACCCTCACCCACCTCCCGGGCACACACCCTCACACACCCCCCATCCCCGGCACACACCCTCACCCCCCCCCATCCCCAGCACTCACCCTCACCCCGCCTCCCCTGCACACACCATCACCCCCCCATCCCCGGCACTCACCCTCACCCCCCATCCCCAGCACTCACCCTCACCCGCCTCCCCGGCACACACCCTCACCCCCCCATCCCCGCCTTCACCCTCACCCCCCCATCCCCAGCACTCACCCTCACCCGCCTTCCTGCCACACACCCTCACCCCCCCATCCCCGCCACTCACCCTCACCCCCCATCCCTGGCACACACCCTCACCCCCCATCCCCGGCACAGACCCTAATCCCCCCATCCCCGCTACTCACCCTCACTCCCCCACCCATCCACGGCACACCCTCACCCTCCCCCCCCCCCACATCCCCAGCACTCACCCTCATCCACCCCATCCCCGGCACTCACCCTCACCCCCCATCCCCGCCGCTCACCCTCACCCCGCCATCGCCGGCACACACCCTCAGTCCCCCCATCCCCGGCACACACCCTCACCCCCCCATCCCCAGCACACACCCTAATCCCCCCATCCCCGCCACTCACCCTCACTCCCCCATCCATGCAACTCACACATAGCCCCACCCATCCCCGGCACTCCCCATCACCCCCCCATCCCCAGCACTCACCCTTACCCCCCCCCATCCCCGCCGCTCACCCTCACCCCCCCATCCCCAGCAATCAGCCTGACCCCCCTCCCCAGCACTCACCCTCACCCCCCATCCCCAGCACACCCTCACCACCCTCCCCAGCACTCACCCTCACTCCCCCATCCCCGGCACTCACCCTCAACCACCCCATCCCTGCCACTCACCCTCACCCCCCATCCCCGCCGCTCACCCCCCCCCCCCCCCCCATCAGCACTCACCCTCACCCCTCCATCCCCGGCACACACCCTCATGCCCCCCCCATCACCAGCACTCACACTCACCTCCCCCCATCAGCACTCACCCTCACCCCCTCTCCCCAGCACACCCTCACCCCCTCCCATCCCCGGCACTCACCCTCACCCCCCATCCCCGCCGCTCACCCTCACCCCGCCATCACCGGCACACACCCTCAACCCCCCCATCCCCGCCACACACCCTCACCCCCCCCATCCCCAGCACTCACCCTAATCCCCCCATCCCCGCCACTCACCCTCACTCCCCCATCCATGCAACTCACACATAGCCCCACCCATCCCCGGCACTCCCCCTCAACCCCCATCCCCAGCACTCACCCTTACCCCCCCCATCCCCGCCGCTCACCCTCACCCCCCCATCCCCAGCAATCAGCCTGACCCCCCTCCCCAGCACTCACCCTCACCCCCCATCCCCAGCACACCCTCACCCCCCTCCCCAGCACTCACCCTCACCCCCCCATCCCCGGCACTCACCCTCAACCCCCCCATCCCCGGCACTCACCCTCAACCCCCCCATCCCCGCCACTCACCCTCACCCCCCATCCCCGCCGCTCACCCCCCCCCCCCCCATCAGCACTCACCCTCACCCCTCCATCCCCGGCACACACCCTCATGCCCCCCCCCATCCCCAGCACTCACACTCACCCCACCCCCCCCATCAGCACTCACCCTCACCCCCCTCCCCAGCACTCACCCTCATCCCCCCCATCCACGGCACTCACCCTAACCCCTCCCATCCCCAGCACACCCTCACCCCCCCATCCCCACCACTCACCGTCACCCCCCCATCCCCGCCACTCACCCTCACCCCCCCATCCTCAGCACTCATCCTAACACCCCTCCCCGGCATACACCCTCACCCCCCCATCCCCGGCACACCCTCACCCCTCCCATCCCCGGCACTCACCCTGACCCCCCCATCCCCAGCACTCATCCTCACCCCCCATCACCAGCACACCCTCACCCCCCCATCCCGGCACACACTCACCCCCCTCCCCATCCCCAGCACTCACCCTCACCCCCCTCCCCAGCACTCACCCTCAACCCCCCCATCCCCGGCACTCACCCTCAACCCCCCCATCCCCGCCACTCACCCTCACCCCCCATCCCCGCCGCTCACCCCCCCCCCATCAGCACTCACCCTCACCCCTCCATCCCCGGCACACACCCTCATGCCCCCCCCCATCCCCAGCACACACTCACCCCACCCCCCCCATCAGCACTCACCCTCACCCCCCTCCCCAGCACTCACCCTCATCCCCCCCCATCCACGGCACTCACCCTAACCCCTCCCATCCCCAGCACACCCTCACCCCCCCATCCCCGCCACTCACCGTCACCCCCCCCATCCCCGCCACTCACCCTCACCCCCCCATCCTCAGCACTCATCCTAACCCCCCTCCCCGGCATACACCCTCACCCCCCCATCCCCGGCACACCCTCACCCCTCCCATCCCCGGCACTCACCCTGACCCCCCCATCCCCAGCACTCACCCTCACCCCCCATCACCAGCACACCCTCACCCCCCCATCCCGGCACACACTCACCCCCCTCCCCATCCCCAGCACTCACCCTCACCCCCCTCCCCAGCACTCACCCTCATCCCCCCCATCCCCGGCACTCACCCTAACCCCTCCCATCCCCAGCACACCCTCACCCCCCCATCCCCGCCACTCACCCTCACCCCCCCATCCCCGCCACTCACCCTCACCCCCCATCCTCAGCACTCACCCTAACGCCCCTCCCCGGCATACACCCTCACCCCCCCCCATCCCCGGCACTCACCCTCACCCCTCCCATCCCCGGCACTCACCCTGACCCCCCATCCCCAGCACTCACCCTCACCCCCCATCACCAGCACACCCTCACCCCCCCATCCCGGCACACCCTCACCCCCCTCCCCATCCCCAGCACTCACCCTCACCCCCCATCCCCGCCACTCACCCTAACCCCCCCATCCCTGCCACACCCTCACCCCCCCATCGCCAGCACTCACCCTATCCTCCCTCCCCAGCACCCACCCTCACCCCCCCATCCCCGACACTCACCCTCACCCCCCATCCCTAGCACTCACCCTCACCCCCCCCATCGCCAGCACTCACCCTCACCCCCCATCCCCAGCACTCACCCTCACCCCCCTCCCCAGCACTCACCCTCAACCCCCATCCCCAGCACTCACCCTCACCCCCCCATCCCCAGCACTCACCCTCACCCCCCATCCCCAGCACTCACCCTCATTCCCCCCCCCCCCCCCCCATCAGCACTCACCCTCACCCCCCTCCCCAGCACTCACCCTCATCCCTTCCATCCCCGGCACTCACCCTAACCCCTCCCATCCCCAGCACACCCTCACCCCCCCATCCCCGCCACTCACCCTCACCCCCCCATCCTCAGCACTCACGCTAACCCCCCTCCCCGGTATACACCCTCACCCCCCCCATCCCCGGCACTCACCCTCACCCCTCCCATCCCCGGCACTCACCCTGACCCCCTCATCCCCAGCACTCACCCTCACCCCCCATCACCAGCACACCCTCACCCCCCCATCCCGGCACTCACCCTCACCCCCCCCATCCCCAGCACTCACCATCACCCCCCATCCCCAGCACTCACCCTCACCCCCCATCCCCGCCACTCACCCTCACCCGCCCATCCCTGCCACACCCTCACCCCCCATCCCCAACACTCACCCTCACCCCCCATCCCCAGCACACCCTCACCCCCCCATCCCCAGCACTCACCCTCACCCCCTCCCCAGCACTCACCCTCACCCCCCATCCCCAGCACAACCTCACCCCCCCATCCCCTGCACTCACCCTCACCCCCCATCCCCAGCACATACCCTCACCCTCCCCATCCCCAACACTCACCCTAACCCACCTCCCCGGCACACACCCTCACCTCCCCCCATCCCCGCCACTCACCCTGACCCCCCTCCCCAGCACTCACCCTCACCCCCCCTTCCCTCCACTCACCCTCACCCCCCATCCCCGGCACACACCCACACCCTCCCCCATCCCCGCCACTCACCCTCACCCCCCCATCCCCGCCACTCACCCTCACCCCACCACTCACCCTCAACCCTCCATCCCTGCCACTCACCCTCACCCCCCCATCCCCACCACTCACCCTCAACCCCCCATCCCCGGTAACCACCCTCACCCCCCCATCCCCGCCACTAACCCTTACCCCCCCACCCCCGGCACACACCCTTACCCCCCACCCCCATCCCCAGCACTCACCCTCACCCCCCTCCCCAGCACACGCCCTCACCCCCCCATCCCCGGCACTCACCCTCACCCCCCCTCCCCGTCTCACCTTCACCTTCCCTTCCAGGCATGCATCCCAACCCCTCACCGGCACTCCCCCTCCACCCCCGGGCCACCCGATGCCGACCCCTACCTCCGCACTGCCCGGTGTCAACCAGCACGACTGTTGATGCCGTTAAATAGGTGGTTTGATTTGGGATGGGACTTCGGCCCATCTGGCCCGGAGAATCGGAGCAGCCCCGGGGCCCACAGCATCACGCCGGTCCTCACTATTCTGCTACGCTAGCAGTGTGATTCCCATCAGCGGGAATTTTTGGCTGCCAGAGAATATCGTGGATGGTGTCGGGGTGGTGGGGCGGGATTCACACCGTCCCCCGGCGATATAATCCGACCCGGCTGGGGGTCGGAGAACCCTGCCCAAGATGTATCACTGAACAATAAATACATAGGTGCAAGTAATAAGTTTCTTTTGACATGTTTGCTGCAAATAAATCACAAGGTTAACAGTGCAAACAAATAACTAGGCTTCCTGCAATAAAAGCCAATGAGAATTTTAAAAAAGTAGGGTTTATAAATGTGTTCACTTTTCAGATTTACAATTGAACCATACTCGACCTGTACGAATATCTTTTTTTTCCATGAAATTTGCATCCCATTTTTGCTCGCTGAATGGTGACCTTGTGCAGTAAAAACGATTGACACATCTTATACTTATCTCTGTGCAGTACCCTTGTCTGCTGTTACAGGTTGGCACAGGTAAAATGCAACTTGATAATCCAGCAGTTGCTCAGTATCGTAGAACCGTTTTTGTTTGTCAGAGAGATTGGTAGAGTGAAAGGTGGTAAAATATTAGTTAAAATACTTAAACAATTAATTGAAGCGAAGGTGTGATGTGTTAGTGACATTGTTATATAAATTATTCAAAGTAGTGCAAAAACGTATCTGCACCTTAAGTGCTGCAAGCTACAGGGCTATGGACCAGGTGCAGGAAGGTGGGATTACAAAGGGCACCTGTGTGTCCTTGGGCTGGCATGGACAGGATGGGCCGAATGGCCTCCTCTGGTCTTTAACATTTCTATGGTTCTATGGCTTGTATGGTACCACCTTGGGAGTGACACAGGAACAGATTAGCCCTTTTTGAGTTATTAGGAATTAAACTGTAAGTTTATTCTGTATAAATTGGCTTTTGACTTTACGGTGGAAACATAATAAATTTTATTGATGGCATTGGTCGAACTCCATCATTTTTCTTGCATGCGATTTGACTCCACAGAAACAAATGCTAAAACTGGAATGGCAAGAGCTCAGTGCTACAGGAGGTTAAGTTATTCTAAGGTGGTGGGCTGATAATACAATCTTCAATAGTGGTCAATATTGGAGCAGTGTATCCAGCTCGCTCCATTTGCGGCCATTCAAATAATATTCTGCCTTCCTATTTTTCCGACTGAAGCGGATAGTCTCACAGTTATCCATATTATACTGCATCTGTCATGCACATCCCTCTCACTCAGCTTGTCCAAATCACACCGAAGCATCTTTTCATCCTCCTCATAGCTCCCACCCAACTTTGCATCATCTGCAAATCTGGAGATAATTGGCGGGATTCTCCGATCCCCCGTCAGGTTGGAGAATCGCCGGGGGGGGGGGGGGGGGGGGGGGGGGGGCGACGTGAATCCCGCCCTGCCGCGCTGCGGTGGCTGCCGAATTCTCCGGTGCCGGTTTTCGGGCGGGGGCAGGGATCACGCTGTGCTGATCGGGGGCCGTTGGCAATGGCCCCCCGGAGAATTCTCCGGGCCCATACCGGCGGGACATGGCTTGTCGGCTGTCTAGCGGGGTCCTCGGAGGGACACGGGGGGATCCGGCCCCAGGGCGACCCCCACGGTGGCCTGGCCCGCGATCGGGGCCCACCGATCTGCGGGTGGGCCTGTGCTGTGAGGGCACCCTTTTTCTCCGCGCCGGCCTCTCTAAAGCTCCGCCATGGCCGGCACGGAGAAGACACCCCCGGTGCATGTGCCAGAACAAGGCGACAGTCCTGCGCATGCGCCAACTCACGTCGCCCGCGGCGGCCCTTCAGCACTGATGGCGCGGCGCCAACCCCTCCGCCGCCGGCCTAGCCCCCGGAAGTGCGGAGGATTCCGCGCAACTTCTGGGTGGCTCGACGCCGGAGTGGTTCACGCCCTCTTGGCGCTGGTACGGGCCGCCTCGCCAATTGCGGGAGAATCCCACCCAATATATTTAGTTCCCTTGTCCATATAATTAATATAGAACAACACAGATCCCTACGGTACCCCACAGGTCACTGCCTGCCAATCAGAAAAAGACCCATTTATTCCACGTTTTGCTCCTGCCTGCTTACGTTTTCTATCTATGTCAAGACACTACCCACCATTCTATAGGAACCAATCCAGGGTCCACAGAATTTTGAAAAATCCCCACCAATGGATCTATTATTTCTAGGGCCACATCATTAAATACTCTCGGATGAAGTTTATCAGGTTCTGGAGATACGTCTGTCTTCAATCCCATTAATTTCCCCCAAACCATTTCTTTACTAACACTAATTTCCTTTAGCTCCTCACTTCTCAGAAGTTTCTCAGAACCTCCGGTACATTATTCATGTCTTCCTTTGTGAACACAGTAAGAAGTCTTACAACACCAGGTTAAAGTCCAACAGGTTTGTTTCAAACACGAGCTTTCGGAGCACGGCTCCTTCTTCCTGAAGAAGGAGCCGTGCTCCGAAAGCTCGTGTTTGAAACAAACCTGTTGGACTTTAACCTGGTGTTGTAAGACTTCTTACTGTGCTCACCCCAGTCCAACGCCGGCATCTCCACATCATTCCTTTGTGAAGACAGTTGCAAAGTACAAATTTAGTTGCTTCGACATTTCTTTTTTCGCTGTTATGAATTCCCCCGTTTCTGACTGTAAGGGGCCTACATTAGTTTTTCGAAATCTTTTTGTCTTTTACAGTCAGTTTTTATGTTCACCACTAGTTACTTTCAAATTGTATTTTACCCTTCTTAATCAATCCCTTGGTCTGCCTTTGCTGAATTTTAAACTGTTGCCAATCGTCAGGCCTACTGCTATTTCTTACCAATTTGTATGCCTCAGGCGGAATTCTCCGCAAGGCCCGACGGCGTAATGAAACCTGGAGAGGTTCACGATGGCGTCGGAAGCCTCTCCCGGCCCCCTATTCTCCCCTACCCGGGGGGATAGGCGGGCCGTACCGGGAAACTCGGCGGCCGGGCCTTGTCCCTGGCTTCAAGGCCCGGCGCGCCAATAATGACGCCGCAGCGGAGACTAATGATGTCAGCCGCGCATGCGCGGGTTGGACAGCTCAAACCCGCGCATGCGTGGTTGCCGTCTTTCCCCTCAGCTGTCCTGCAAGACGTGGCGGCTTGATCTTGCGGGGCGGCGGAGGGGAAAGAGTGCGTCCCCTTGAGATGCCGGCCCGACGATCGGTGGGCACCGATCGCGGGCCAGTCCCCTCCCGAGCACGGTCGTGGTGCTCGATCCCCGATCCACCCCCCCCAGGCCCCACACTTACCTGGCGCGCCATGTTCATGACGGCAGCGACCAGGTGTGGTTGCCGCCATCGTGAACAGGTCAGGAACGGCGTGTCGGAAAACCGGACACGCCGGGCGCGATTCCGAGCGAATTAATTTGCATTTTCGAATTTCAATTCAAAACAATTTTTTCCGGGAAAATGTTTTGATGAATTTTAAAGCTGTTACATTTCTTAGCAGTAAAATTAATTCTGTGAAGATATAGGGGTAGTTAATCCCAAACCACCAAACACTTGCCGGCTTGATTGCTCTGTCTAACAACGAATTGACTAAAGATCCAATTTAGCACTTCAATAAACAAAACAATATTCAAATAGAATGAATGCAACAAAAATATTTATAAGTACCAACATTCTGCAAAATACCAATAATAAATTGAACTGAATGCATTTAGCTGCAATCAAATTCAAAACAGAATCTATTGGGATATTTCATAGAACATAGAACATAGAACGATACAGCGCAGTACAGGCCCTTCGGCCCTCGATGTTGCACCGACATGGAAAAAAAAAAACTAAAGGCCATCTAACCTACACTATGCCCTTATCATCCATATGCTTATCCAATAAATTTTTAAATGCCCTCAATGTTGGCGAGTTCACTACTGTTGCAGGTAGGGCATTCCACGGCCTCACCACTCTTTGCGTAAAAAACCCACCTCTGACCTCTGTCCTATATCTATTACCCCTCAATTTAAGGCTATGTCCCCTCGTGCTAGCCACCTCCATCCGCGGGAGAAGGCTCTCGCTGTCCACCCTATCTAACCCTCTGATCATTTTGTATATGCATAAAAAATTTCCATGCATAAAAAATGAAAACATTTGTTAAAATTAAACACTTTTAACATCAGTTGTTCCCCACTGCTATGTAACCACACTTCTTTTTTTCTAATAAATATAGAGTACCCAATTCATTTTTTTTTCCAATTAAGGGGCAATTTAGCATGGCCAGTCCCTGCACATCTTTGGGTTGTGGGGGTAAGACCCATACAGACACGGGGAGAATGTGCAAACTCCACACAGACAGTGACCCTGGGCCGGGATCGAACCGGCGTCCTCGGCGCCGTGAGGCAGCAGTACTAACCACTGCACCACGGTGCTGCACCTACCAAACCACACTTAGTCACATTTTTGGACCCGGGGAATCTCTCCCCAGACAAGCCCACATTGAGGGTCCGATCGAACGGCCATGTTGTGCCTGAAAGGCAGCGCGCCATGGCGCAACATGGCTGATAGAAGCTAGGAGACCCTGCTCCGGAGATCTAACCGATCATGCGAGTCATTGCAATGTGAATCCTGCACATTGTGGGCAGATCACTTTTTGACAAATCTGCATATTGGAGCATCACCTACGTATGCAGTTTCTCGAGGCAACCGTGGCATTGGGATTTATCTCATTTGCCTCGGAGACCTCGGGTGAGCACCGTTCAGTACTGGTCTCCACAAACAGCGACCAGGCGGAATTGGCACTTGTGGGGGTTTCCCATGTGATTTTCCCTCTGAGCAGGGCGGTACCCTGGCAGTGCTGGTGCCAGCCTGGCCTCCTGACAATGCCAGCCTGGCACCCTCAGAGTGCCGCCTGGATGCCAGCCTGGCACTGCCAAGGTGCCAGGTGGCATTGCCAGCTGGCTGGGCACTTCCGGGGGTGCCCAGCGCAGTTATTGGGGTGGGGGAATCAGGGGTTGCATCGGAGGCTCCAGAGATTTAAAAATGGCGTACCAATCTCTCATTCACTGAGGAGTTCCAGCGAGCGGACATTTTCCGTGCAGAAAATGGGCTATGTGCGGCCTTGGCTGCCGGTTCCCCATATTTAACCCGGTGCGTTAAACAGCGGGGTGTTTCTCGGTGCTGTGAGCACTGGGAAACACACGGCTAAACGTGCTTGCTATGGGACTTTGTTCCCATTTGATTAAATGGCGCCCTTAGAATTATTTTCATCACTAGGGAGGTGAACTCACTGGCCAGACCGGCTCCTCAGTTATCGGGTCACCATTTTGAAAGGATGCCCCGTTCTTTAAGAGGGCTTGTGGGTCCCCACGCCCCTCCACCCATGGGCAATGTCACTCCCCCCCAAACATCATGGGTTCTACCCCATGACCCCCAAGTGATGACACCCCGCCATGGCGTTGCTGAGTGTCCTCTCTTTTCAGGCCACCCCACAAGCCCTTTCAGCACCCTCTTCCAGGACCCCCAACCTTCACCTCCCAATCTTCCAGAGGCCCCTTCATACCCACCATGCATCCCCCTACCATTTGTTCCCTCCCTCCACCCTCCTTTCATCGGCTTGACTCCCCCAGGCCCTGACCCTTGGCAGTGCCACTTAGACACCTAGGCACCCTGACATTGCTGCCCTGGCACCTTGGCAGACCTCCTGCTGGCATTGCAGTGCCACCCGGGCACCTTGGCAATACCATGGTGGGAATGCCAAGATGCCAGCCTGGCAATGCCGATATGCCCACGCTCAAGAGACCAGGGGTCTACCCTGCAGTGTCCCTGACCACGAGGGGGCCTCTGGCCCGGCAGACCCCTGTCTGGTGTCGTTCTGGCCCGGGAGACCCCGGCCTGGTGTCGTTCTGCCTGGTCTACATTTGTGTGGACCAGTATGAAATGGCTCCCGATTGGGAGGCCCTGGGGAAGCCGCTGGATGCTGGGAGCCTGGTAGATCCCGGGTAAGCTCGCCTACGTGGTTTTAAAATCGACTTAGGTGCATGAGGCTTGGTCACGCCCATTATGTGCAGAATCCTGATTGTAATGCCTCCCGAGTCTGGATATATCTCGCAAAGCATACTGGCAGCCGGGAAGCCCGCAGAAGGCTTCTCCCGGCATCTGCCGGCCACGTCGCACTCCCATTCAGTTGCTTCACGGCCGGTAGATCGTGCCTCCAGCCTCTGTTACTGCTGGATGGGAAGATCCAAGAATGGAACTCTGGCTTAAAGACTGGGGTCTGGATTCTCCGTTTTTGCGACTATGTCCCCAAGCCATTGTGAAAATTGTGGCCTTTCACACCAGAAAAACTGGCATGAACAGGCCTCTTATTCATCGTCCTGCAGGGGACTAGAAGGAACCCGTCGGGAATCTCGCAGTTTAACTGCAGATACGGGCCCCAACGCTTCTGGGTCAGAGGCTGCGCATGCGCAAGGTGGCAGCCTCCAGCAGCTGCACCGTGCTCCATGGTGGATGTGGTGAATGTGATTCACACTATATATAGTTGCCAATATCACTCCATGTTGTTCATTATCTACCCATTGTAAGTGCAGTTGCACTATCCGACCACCAGGGAGAGTCACTCTGGGAATATGCGAGAGTTTGTACTGGGCTCCTCCCTTGGCTCTGCCCAGGACCTCCCCCTGGGACCGATGTATAAAGATCAGTGCCTTAGAGCCAGCCTGCCATTTTCACCTGAAGTTCAACGACGAATAGGCTGGCTCTATTGTAAAAGTGTATTAAAGCCTCTGTTCAGATCCAACTACACGTGTTCGCTGAATTGATGGTTCCATCAGTGGACTCACACCACGGAGCTGGACCTCTTAAATGGTGCCCCTGATCGTTCATGCACCCAACCCCGACCGCCCACCCAAAAACTTCCCACTCCTGTATGAGGCCCCCCCTGCCCGCCGATCTGGCCGCCCCCGACCAAGGCGGCCGCGGATGCGTGTGTCCCGAATGGCAGGATCACATTAGCTCCATGTCGTCGGGACTTCGGCCGATCGGGGACGGAGAATGGCGGGCATGTCTCCAGCAATGGACGCAGGTAGGGGATAGGTGGCGCACCGTACTCTCCGTGTATGCCGCTTTTTGGGGCATGGAGAATCGGGGAATTGGCACAGAGGATGTTGGACCTGGTTCGGTGAACCCGGAGAGCAGGCAGTCACCGGGGCCATCTGGCATTCCCTGCTCACGACCGCAACCCCGAGACTCAACTGGCGATGACGCGTGGCCTGCTTGAGTTGATCCGAATGTGATGCTCCAACCCCCCTGCTTGCGGCGTCGACAGGGTCAGCACGGTAGCATTGTGGATAGCACAATTGCTTCACAGCTCCAGGGTCCCAGGTTCGATTCCGGCTTGGGTCACTGTCTGTGCGGAGTCTGCATATCCTCCCCATATGTGCTTGGGTTTCCTCCGGGTGCTCCGGTTTCCTCCCATAGTCCAAAGATGTGCAGGTTAGGTGGACTGGCCGTGATAAATTGCCCTTGGTGTCCAAAATTGCCCTTAGTGTTGGGTGGGGTTACTGGGTTATGGGGATAGGGTGGAGGTGTTGACCTTGGGTAGGGTGCTCTTTCCAAGAGCCGGTGCAGACTCGATGGGCCGAATGGCCTCCTTCTGCACTGTAAATTCTCAAGTCCACGATGCGCAGTGGTGGGGGGATGGAAATAAATGCATCTATTTCACAGGCCCGACGCAATATGTCCCGACCTCTGTAATTCCCCAGGCCCCCGACCGGGGTGTGGGTCACTTGTGGTCTCGCCAATCGTGAACATGAAGTTGTGCCCTTGGCTCACCTACCACACCAGGGCCAAGCACATCTGAGGGCCGTGCCCCCCCCCCCCAACAATGCATTGTTCGCCCACGTCTCCTGTAGCAGGCCCCCCAACACACCCAATCCCAGCGACACCTGTCATGGGGACTTCTCCAATGGGACCCCTGTAATAGGCAAATCCCCACAGGGACCCCACTAATCGTGGGATCCCTCCACTGACACCGTGCCTACAGCAATCCCCTCCATAGAAACCTTCCCTACAAACAGGCCACCCTACCTTGGAAACAGAACCCCTGTCTGGAAGTTAGAGAGCAGTCCAGGCAGGCACAATGGGAAGCATTACAGCTGTATTACTGACCTTATAGCTTCACATATCCATTGCCCCAATGAGAGCAGCTGGTCCTGCGCCTCGTTCCCACAGATCCAATATCTGTGAGCCATTCATAGCTTTCGAGTAGTGGTCTGTGATTGACAGCTTTTACAAACCATCTGCATCTTTGATCCATTCATATTCCTTCATGCTTCAGTGGCCTAAGTGGTGAAACCCCAATGTTTGTAAACATTGACCACATTGAAGAGATGCAAGTGAATTCCAAGCAGCATGTGTATGTACTCCAATCACTCAGGTCTTTGATTTCCCCACACACCTCTTTGGAATGGATCACCTCAGCAATGCCCACCTGAGATTGGGACATGCTCCGCAGCACCTCTGCAAGGTCCACCTGAGTCAGAGACACGTCCTCCAGTGACTCAGACATGCTGTCAAGGCACTCAGCCATGACCATCACTGATGGGCGATGCCTAGGACACCTCCACTCAATATGCTGACATCGTGGTCCAGGATCTCCACTGCGGTCGCCACCCTAGTAGTGTTGGCCTCGGTGCCACACATTGGCGGCATTATCTCCTGCACCCGTAGCCTTTACAACTCCTCCAATCAGCTATGGATCCACTGGAGTGTCGCTGACATCCCCCTCTTAATCTGACAGCCGCAACCTATCAACTGCATCAGCTCTAGGATAGTCTGGTCCAGAGGTTTAGCATCTGACTGAAATTAAGCTGAGCTCTGAGATCCTCACCTGGACGTTCCTGCTTCTCCCTGATGTGCATTTACAACTGTGTGGTGCTCACCAGAGTGTTCGCAAAAGACTGTTCACTACTTTCACCCACCGATGTGATGGTGGAGGGTGGGGATGACAGCTGTGGTGTATTAATGGTGGCATCCCATCCCCAGAGCTCTCCACTGAGGGGTTCTCATGGGTGACAGGGGGGGGGGGGAATGGGCCAGCAACATCAGAGGGAGATTCCTGCAGGAGAATGGACACGTGATCAGGCAGATGAAAGGATCATTGTTCTGACATGAACAACTCACTTGTGACAGGCCATCTGGGTGTGGGCCAGTGGGCACTCACCTCTGTGGCGGAGGCCAATCTCGACATCAGTGACCGATCTATCCTCCGCCAACCCCCCCCGCGACCTCGTGGACCCGTTCTTCATAGGAGTTGAGGACCCTGAGGTCCGGCACCCACCTTATCCTTCACCCATGTGTTGTGGGCCAACATCTCCTGTGGGGCATAGAGGGGGCATCATGAGATGCGCACTTCATGCATTGCATGTTGGGGCGGGGGGGGGGGGGCATGGCGGGGAACAGGTGGGTACACCACTGCTGTGCTTGGGTGGGTTGTGCTGGTGGTTGCCAGGCTGTGCTGGGGCATGTCACGGTCTTGTGCTGGAGGTGCGCCAGGCACAGAATCTTCGGGAGTAGCAGGCAGAACCGGTGCCAGCGGGCTGATGACACCTCACCCCTGCAGCGCGGTGAAGGGTCGTTGAGCTTCTTGCGGCACTGTGCGGCGGTCCTCTGGTGACATTCCCCGAGCTTACGGATCCTGCCACTATCTCCCAGATGGCACTGGCTGCCCCGTGGCTGACCCTCTGAGCCCCCCGGGGGAGCAGGATATCCCATCTGCACTCAACTACGTACATCAGTCTGTCTAGGTCGGCATCCCCAAATCGTGGAGCTGGTCTGCGCAGTGGCATGGCCTCAGGCTGTCTGGGATTTGCTCTGCGGGATCAGCTTAAATGCTGCTCCCCCTTGTTAGCGGAGAACCGCCGGGAGTGGTCCTGGAAAATCAGCCACTGAGAGAGTCATTTGTGGCATGTAGCCGTGGGACATCATTAATTGCCCTAAATAACGTTAGATACCGGTAACGGCCTCACTGGGTCAGCTGTCAGGAAACATACGGCATTTCCCGCTCGCTACAACAATTAGAAACAATTTTGTTCGATTACACCCTCTGGTTTTTTGGTTTAATAATTTTCTCCCAAATCGCTGCTTAAACTTCTGTCTTCTCCTTTCAGTGCACTTGAACTGCCTAAAGTCTTTCACTAATTAAACTGTAGCTTGGCAGATTTTACGATGAGCTAAAGGATGAACCATGTTTAGTGTAACAAATTAACAAATTAATATTAATGCACATTATTGTAATGACAATCAATGAAAACAGATCACAAAGGAATATGAATTACATGATTTGTTTCAAAGATTTGTGAAATAAATTCAGATATTGAATTTAAATTATTCAAGATAGTTTATTATTGATGTGCATTCTAATTGATTTGATTTAAAGAAAACATCCAATTTATTTTATCTGATTTGGATTATCAATGTCTCTCGAATGCTGCAGTGACTCACATATCCATCTGTCAAGGAAGGAAGTTACAGGTTTGCACCTCTCATTTCTGCCAAAGCTTTTGGAGCGGCAAATAAGATGTTTAGTTGGAAATGTTAATGCCACTCAAAGCC
The DNA here is from genome assembly GCF_902713615.1 of Scyliorhinus canicula. Taxonomy (NCBI): domain Eukaryota; kingdom Metazoa; phylum Chordata; class Chondrichthyes; order Carcharhiniformes; family Scyliorhinidae; genus Scyliorhinus; species Scyliorhinus canicula. Next base: position 73,905,730 of record NC_052162.1, on the reverse strand, counting down.
TCAGAAGAAGTTAAGAGACCTATTTGGTCTTGAGCACTTGAATATTGGAGTGTTGTGTGCAGTTTTGATCCCCTTACATCAGAAAGGATGGGCGCAATTCAGCCACTGTATTGGCGGCCGGCACGGCCACGAGCCACGAGTGAATCCCGCGAGTGCCCCGAATCTGGCTCTGCGCTGTGCCAATCACGAATCACCCGATTCGCTCCACCTGGCATGATCTGTACCTTGCCCTGACTGGGAGTGATCCAGATCAACATGTTTAAATGAGCCATGAAGCTCATTTAAAGACCTGGATACCGGATTCACCAGGCGCCCAGGACTCAACGGTCCTGCGAAACTTGGACCCACGATCATGGTGGTCAAGCTGCCAAGACCCTCGGGACACACCGCCTCGGCGTCACTGTTTAGTATTGGTCCGCACAAACATGGACCAGTTGTAATGGCACCTCAGGGTTCCCACAGGCCATTGGAGACCCCTGGGTGGTCGAGGACAAGGCAGGCAAGTGCCTCCTGTCACCTGGGCACCTTGGTGCTGCCAGCCTGGCATCTTTCAGTGCCACTCTGGCAGTGCAATGGTGACACTGCCAAGGTACCACTGAAAGGGTGTCAGGCTAGCGCTGCCAGGGTGTCAGGTTGGCACTTCCAGGAGTCGGGCCAGGGGGGTCCTTAGAAATGAGAGTGGGGGTGAGTGGGGTCGATAAAGCAGGGAGGGGAGACTTGAAAGTTGCGGGGGGGATATCGGTGCTGCCAATCAAAATGCTGCTCCAATCTGAGATCAGCTCGCCAGCAGGAAATCACTCTCAGTGCAACCTCAGCAGAGAGAAACTCACCGAGGCCCAAAAAAATGGCACAATGCTGTTGAATAGTGGGGTATTTCTCGGTGCTGCAGCCACCAAGAAACACCTCGCTAAACGCACCCAGCAGAGAACTTAGTTTTAAGTCGGCTGAATCGCACTCATGGTTTTGGACAAACTTGGCCTGTATTCTCTAAAGTTTCAAAGAATGAGAGGTGATCGCATTGAAACCTCCACAATATGTAAAGGAACCGGCAGGCTAGATGACGGTGAGGGGCAGTTTCTGGCAGTGGGATTCTCTCCTCCCGACGCTTGTCAATGCGATTTCCCATGAAAGCGACCCATGCCGAAACCCACGGGTGGGGGTGCGCTGCTGGCGGGAAAAGAAAATCCCAAAGGCCGGAGAATTTCCTCCCAGATGTTATCCTTGGTTGGGGAGTCCAGAACCAGGGGGACACAATTTCAAAATAAGGGGGAAGCGACTCAGGTGAGGAGAAATTTATTTACACAGAGGTTGATGGATCTTTGAAATTCTCAACCCCAGTGGGCTGTCACAGAATTTACAGTGCAGAAGGAGGCCATTCGGCCCATCGAGTCTGCACCGGCTCTTCGAAAGAGCACCCTACCCAAGGTCCACACCTCCACCCTATCCCCATAACCCAGTAACCCCACCCAACACTAAGGGCAATTTTGGACACTCAGGGCAATTTAGCATGGCCAAGCCACCTAACCCGCACATCTTTGGACTGTGGGAGGAAACCAGAGCACCCGGAGGAAACCCACGTACACATGGGGAGAATGTGCAGACTCCGCACAGACAGTGACCCAAGCCAGGAATCGAACCTGGGACCCTCGAGCTGATAAGCAATTATGTTATCCACAATACTACCGTGCTGCCCAAAATGTTTATTGTCACAACTAGGCTTACATTAACACTGCAATGAAGTTACTGTGAAAAACCCCGGGTCACCACATTCCGGCGCCTTTTTGGGTACACAGAGGCCTTGTTCTGCATCACAAACCAGCTGTCGAGCCTACTGAGCTAAACCAGCCCTGTACAGCCCCTGTGGGGCTGTGAAAGGTCTGTCATTGGGTGAATTCTCCACCTCCCCAGCTGCGTTTTGCTCGGTGGTGCGCCATTGCTGGTAGCGGGGCCCTCCGCTCCCACCGCTGATCAATGTGATTTCCCTTTGAAGCCACCGCACACTGCCAGGAAAGCCATGGGCGCGGATGGGCTGCCGGCAGAATGGAGAATCCCGCTGGCGGAGAATTCATTACATTGTGTATGTTTAAAGCAGAGATTGACCGATTTCTGATTAGCAACGGGTTACGGGGATTGTAATGATATGTATAGTACAAGTGTAGTTAAGGGCTAACTTCAGACACTATGGGCGAGATTCTCTAAAAATGTGGCTATGTCACGATGCCGGTGCGAAAGCCAGCGCCAACGACTCCGGTATCAACGGCCCCCGAAAGTGAGGAATTCTCACCTTTCAAGGGGGCTAGGTTGCCACCCCTAGGAGTCGTCCCCACAGCTCCAACCTGCGGCGAATGTACCGCTCGAGACCGCGCTTGCATGGAATGGCAGGCGTGATTTCACACATGCGCGGAATGGCCAGCATATTTCCGCGCATGTGCGGGGGTCCTCTTCTCCGCACTGGCCCCCGGGCAATATGTCGGAGCCCTACAGGGGCCCTGCGCAGAGTAAAGTATGGCCCCACGAAACCAGCCCGCCGGCCGATCGGTAGGCCCAGATTGCGGGCCAGGCCATCGTGGGGGCCCCCTGGGGTCTGAACCCCTAGCCCACCCCCCCCCCCCCCCCCCCCCCACCCCCAGGACGGCCCCCGCACACTTACCTTCCAGATCCCGCCGTGTGTGAGGTGAGTAATCCACGCTGGCAGGACTGGGCAAAACTCATCGGCCACTCGGCCCATCAGGGCCCGGAGAATCGACCGGGGGGGGGGAACGCTGTCAACGGCCCCCAACCGGCAGAGCGGCGATCCTGCTGGTGTCCGAAAAACGGTGCAGGAGAATGGGGAGGCCGGCATTGGGATGTCGGGGCGGCGAGGCCCGATTCTCGCACCCCCCCCCCCCCCCCCCCCGGGGATTCTCCGGCGAATCCCGGCCTATGTGTAAATCAAACACTCGATGACATTACTGAGTTATTGTATATAAGGCAGCATCTCTAGGAATTCTGGGAGAGCATGATGAGAAGCTGATGAGAGCAGAGTGAGAATTCATTGCAGAGATATAGCACAAGGTGAAGTTATAGTGAAGTTTAATAATTAGAGAGAATATTGATTACTGTACTACAGATTCAGCATTATTAGTTTAGTATCTGTTACTCATTAAAGTGTGCAAATCTAATCAAGTTTGATTCAAAATTCTTATTTTTATATTCTTTGTCAACACTATATATCTGGTTATCACGGAGGAAAAGTCAAGAAATATAACAGGTATAGTGCATGTAAAATTAATTAAAGTGTCTGACCAGCCGTGATTGTATTAAATAGCGGAGCATGCTCGTTGGGCTGAATAGCCTATTTCTGTTCCGATGTTTCCAGCGCTGCATTTGACTTTTTTTATTCGGAAAGATGGTAATTTCAAAGATTACAATAACTTGGAATTAGGACCATCATCAGAAGACTGAGCACAGAACCATCACAAGAAGATATGTTTATCCCACTGGTCAAAGGACCATCGAGGGTAGGTGGCCACAAGAAGACCTTATAATACACTGGGAATAGAACCATTCTCTTCTTGTACATCAATGAATGACACATTTAGTGAATCATCTTAAAATGCTGTACATCAAGAAGACATCCACAGGTGTGGCAATAAAGTTACCTTTATGCTTGTGACTTTTGGCAAAGGTTACACTACTGAAAACAATAGTGAATGAATGGAAGGTGTCCTGGCAATGTAATAAATGCAAGGCCCCTATTTTTGTCTTCAAGCCATGTGAGTCATCCTTACTGACTTTCATCCTGAGCTAAAACAAACTAAAGTCAATGGATCACTGGAGCTCAAATAAAGTTCTTTCAACCATTTTATAACAGAAAAATGATAAATGAGGGTGTTGAAACTCCTTGAGGATGTTGAGTTTCAAGGATTGAAAGATTTTTGGGAGCAGCGGATTTGTTTTCCTCTGAACTAATGCTGCTCTCAGCCTGTAAAATGCTCACATACTTACAGCTTTGGAAAATTCTAAGCCCAAATGGATGGTTAATCCACTTTATCATTACTATGTTCAGTCATTCTAATGTACGCAGTACAAATCACTACCTGATACAGACTGAATTACTTTTGAGGAGGAAAACATACACAGGGCAGTGGGGTGGGTGTGTTCCATTGTGGGTGGGCAATTAACTCTTTGAAAAATGGCACGGTTTCGGAAAGCCAACCTGATTCTGGCCATATCCACTTTTTAGCTGAGCACATTCAGGCAGAAAGAGTTAAATTTACAGAACTGTAGGGTCAGCCATTTGAATATAAGAAAATCCAAATAATTAAACCTTTAACCCAGAGTTCTGGATTTAACAGCCCGTAAACAGTTTTCTGGGGTTTAGTTTAACTCATTAAGGCAAGATTGGTGAGTCATTGATAAGTGCAATAGACAGACTGGCAAGCTTTTAAACACTGAAACTGAACAGCTTTCTGCCCTGCCCGTGTGAAAGGCTTGAGCACACAAACCTCCTTTCCTGTGATTGCACTACTTCACTGAGATCAGCAAACTCTCTCTCTGTTTAAATAATATACTGCTTTTCTATACTTTCTGCCAAAATGGGCAAGTTCACATTTTCCCACATTATACTCCACCTGCCAAATTTTTGCCCACTCGCTTAACCTACCTAAATCCCTCTGTGGGCTCTCTATGTAATCCTGCAAACTTACTTTCCTACTTATCTTGGTGCCATCAGCAGATTTAGCTACCGTACATTCTGTCACTTCGTCGAAGACATTGATATAGATTTTGGGTGGGATTCTCCATCCATTCGTAGCAGCCAGGTTCTCCGGTCCCTCTGCAGTGAATGGGCGATTTGGCTGAGCACCAAATTCTCCGCTCTCGCTAGCAGCGGTAGCGGGATGGACTCAGAGACTCGGAGAATCCCGGCCTGTAATAGCGGAGGTCCTGGAACTGATCCCTGTAGCACTCCACTGACTACAGTTTGGCATGCAACTCTTAGCCCAACCACTTCCCCATGGGTGCCTCTTTATATCTGCTCGAGTGAGATTCCAATTAATGACCTCCACCTGCATATTATTAAACACAAATGTAATTAATACTGCAGAGGGAAGAGGGTTCCAAATCAATCAGCATCTGCCAAGGATGGGGAGGAGTCTCATTTGACCAGGATGCCCGTAACCATCATGCAGGCTGTTAGAGAAGCCCATGATGGAAACTTACAGACACGCTTTAGATAATATGAGTCTGTGAACCTATTTCGTGCTCACGCTAAACATTTTTACCTTACTCCACCCCAAGATAAATCATTCCCACAGTCAAAAATCCTTCTGCCATGTTAACACCCTTCGTTTATTTTCTATTCTGACCATTTCATTTTCCTAAAGACTAATATCCATTTGGAATTGGGAATAGAACAATGGAGATGGCAATGCAATGGAGAGTTCAAATATACTGTTGGATTAATGGATCATCGTACATACATAAGGAAATTGAGATTGTTATAAACACCCGGGAGTATCCTTTCGTTAAACTGAAAAGTCTTCATCTTCCCTTTTCCATTGCTCCAACGTGGTGCTACCCCCATGACTTCAACAGAGCTAATGACAGGCTGCTTGCTCCTCAAGTACTGACATTTGGAATGTTCTTGCATGACATCCTCTGGATTTTGAAGCTCCTTGATGGACCCACCAAAGGCTGCTCCAACTGTACCTGTGCCGGGGCCGACACGGCCATCGGGGCAGGTGGCAGCATATGGGATTCTGTCTCAGAGAAATCTAGAGAACATTTGCTGCATTTTGATGAGCTGTTGAACGACCTATGCAAAACTTTGGTGAGGGCAAGTGTGGGCTCAATTGTCTGCCACATTTAGTGATGGTGGTTATAAGGATGCCTACAATTTCCATGGAGGTAGACATCAGCGCAAAGGTTTGAGACATCACGGCAATTATGGTAGAGACAGACTCTTCCAATTCCTCTCCAAGGGTGCACATTGCCTCTGGAAATAACGATAGAGCTATAGATAGACTGTTCTCTTCAGGTTGATTCCTGAGAATCTGCATCTGCTGAGCAGAGCTTGGAGTGTTCTGCACCTTCCAGAAAGGGCTGGCCACTGTTGCGCCTGTCTTCTGCACCTGATACTGCTCAGATGAGATGTGCGCCTCACCATGTGACAATCTTGTTATCTGTATTGGACTCTCTTTGAGTCATACTTTTCTGCATTGGAGGAGCATGTGCACGAGTCTTATGATGGTTCTCCCTCAAAGTGCACACCGTCGTCTGAGGACTTTTTTGTCTCCTGTCACACCAGTTCACCCATTACTCTTTTAAGGACCAGGAAAGATGAGAGACATAAATTAGAACTGACATATAGAAAGGTTTCAAAGTAAATTTTGTGAAGGCCTTGACATTTCAGTTAGTGCTGAGATCAATTCAACATGAGCGATTGTTACATGCCAAGTGGCCATGTGAATTCTCATTCCATCACCAGGTATTTTGGAGTCCCCTGCATGACCATTGCCCATTGACTCTGCCACCCTGCCAATATCCAAAGCCTCCTCTTCTGGAGTGCTCATGGTGGCTATAGCTGCAGGACCAATGTTGGTCCCCTGCTTCCCTCAGGAGTTGTGCAATCTCTTTCCCTGCAATGAGAAAAGGCAGAAATTCATGTGTGCGACATGTTAAATGTATACAAAGGATGACATGATAAGAATTGTGGAGGATGACTGCGAGGGATGAGTGAAAGATGGCACAAAGAAGAATGTAAGTAGCAGTGTTACGTCTGCAGGTCGAGAGGCAAATAGTTGCCTCAAAAGAGAGGAATAATTGGAGCTGCACAGTGTGTTTTGAGGAGTGCCTTGCAGAAGAATGCTGGGGATGTCAGAGTTGGTACCTGAAAATGGAATGCCAGTCACCTTTCCTGCCCTCAAGTGGTCATAAAAGCTTTTACAGCCCTTAAATCAGGTTCTCAGGACTATCCTCTGGCTGCTGACAGTTTCAGAAGCTTTCATCCACAGCTGCTAAATTTAGATTATTTGCCTCTCACCCTCACCTGTGGGAAACCTCAAGGCAGGAGCCAGAGAACCAGGGGACAGCCTTCCTATCTTTCACTTCTGGAACTGCTCAGATCCAATACAGGATGACCGACTGTCCCACATTTTCTGGAACCATTTCAAATTTGAGGTGCAGGCCCTGCGTCCCTGGGTTTATGCATACGTGAAGCTATTTGCAATCTTTTAAATTTGCTCACGCAAGCTTGCCATACTCCATTTTGACCGTAGCAGTGGGCAGTTTGGGCAGCGCGGTAGCACCAGTGGCTAGCACTGTGACTTCACAGCGCTCGGGTCCCAGGTTCGATTCCCCGCTGGGTCACTGTCTGTGCACAGTCTGCACTTTTTCCCCATGTCTGCGTGGGTTTCCTCTGGGTGCTCCGGTTTCCTCTCACTGTCCAAAGAAGTGCAGGTTAGGTGGACTGGCCATAATAAATTGCCCTTAGTGACCAAAACGTTTAGGAGGGGTTATTGAGTTACGGGGATAGGGTGGAAGTGAGGGCTTAAATGGTTCGGTGCAGACCCGATGGGCCGAATGGCCTACTTCTGCACTGTATGTTCTATGTAACCCTGATTACCACGATCAACCATTGCCCACAAAACCGGCCCTCAAGCCCCACCCTGGCATGGAAGCCAAAGTACCCTTTAACTTATTCCCCGACATTTGGTCACCCTGATTCTGACCCCTGCCAAGGTCCCTTTAAACAGAAATCCTTTCCTTGTGCAGATCATCATCAAGGCCAGACTCTGAAACCTGGAAGGTGATTTTAACACCATTGTTGAGTTAAACAGCCATGGCAACGTCCATTGCTGCAATGATTATTTTCCAAACTCTTTGGCACCCCTCCCATTGCAAGCGGGTTTTTTCTGTTGAAATGCTACCCTCACTCTGAACAAAGAACAAAGAAAATTACAGCACAGGAACAGGCCCTTCGGCCCTCCCAGCCTGTGCCGATCCAGATCCTTTATCTAAACCTGTTGCCTATTTTCCAAGGTCTACTTCTCTCTGTTCCCCACCCGTTCATATATCTGTCCAGATGCATCTTAAATGATGCTATTGTACCCGCCTCTACCACCTCCGCTGGCAAAGCATTCCAGGCCCCCACCACCCTCTGCGTAAAAAACTTTCCACGCACATCTCCCTTAAACTTTTCCCCTTTCACCTTGAAATCGTGACCCCTTGTAATTGACACCCCCACTCTTGGAAAAAGCTTGTTGCTAGCCACCCTGTCCATACCTCTCATAATTTTGTAGACCTCAATCAGGTCTCCCCTCAACCTCCGTCTTTCCAATGAAAACAATCCTAATCTACTCAACCTTTCTTCATAGCTAGCACCCTCCATATCAGGCAACATCCTGGTGAACCTCCTCTGCACCCTCTCTAAAGCATCCACATTCTTCTGGTAATGTGGCGACCAGAACTGCACGCAGTATTCCAAATGTGGCCTAACCAAAGTCCGATACAACTGTAACATGACCTGCCAACTCTTGTACTCAATACCCCGTCCGATGAAGGCAAGCATGCTGTATGCCTTCTTGACCACTCTATCGACCTGCGTTGCCACCTTCAGGGTACAATGGACCTGAACTCCCAGATCTCTCTGTACATCAATTTTCCCCAGGACTCTTCCATTGACCATACAGTCCGCTCTTGAGTTAGATCTTCCAAAATGCATCACCTCGCATTTGCCTGGATTGAACTCCATCTGCCATTTCTCTGCCCAACTCTCCAATCTATCTATATTTTGCTATATTCTCTGACAGTCCGCCTCGCTATCTGCAACTCCACCAATCTTAGTATCATCTGCAAACTTGCTCATCAGACCACTTATACCTTCGTCCAGATCATTTATGTATATCACAAACAACAGTGGTCCGAGCATGGATCCCTGTGGAACACCACTAGTCACCTTTCTCCATTTTGAGACACTCCCTTCCACCACTACTCTCTGTCTCCTGTTGCCCAGCCAGTTCTTTATCCATCTAGCTAGTACACCCTGAACCCCATACGACTTCACTTTTTCCATCAACCTGCCATGGGAAACTTTAACAAACGCTTTACTGAAGTCCATGTATATGACATCTACAGCCCTTCCCTCATCAACTAACTTCGTCACTTCCTCAAAGAATTCTATTAGGTTTGTAAGACATGACCTCCCCTGCACAAAACCATGCTGCCCATCACTGATAAGTCTATTTTCTTCCAAATGTGAATAGATCCTATCCCTCAGTATCTTCTCCAACAGTTTGCCTACCACTGACGTCAAGCTCACAGTTCTATAGTTCCTTGATTATCCCTGCTACCCTTCTTAAACATTAGCAATCTCCAGTCTTCCGGGACCTCACCGATGCTCAAGGATGCTGCAAAGATATCTGTTAAGGCCCCAGCTATTTCGTCCCTCGCTTCCCTCAGTAACCTGGGATAGATCCCATCCGGTCCTGGGGACTTGTCCACCTTAATGCCTTTTAGAATACCCAAAACCTCCCCCTTCCTTATGCCAACATGACCTAGAGTATTTAAACATCCATCCCTAGCCTCAACATCCATCATGTCCCTCTCCTTGGTGAATACCGATGCAAAGTACTCATTAAGAAGCTCACTCATTTCCTCTGACTCCACGCATAAATTCCCTCTTTTGTCTTTGAGTGGGCCAATCCTTTCTCTAGTTACCCTCTTGCTCCTTATATACAAAGGGGGTTGCTTAAACTGCATTAGAACATAGAACATAGAACATACAGTGCAGAAGGAGGCCATTCTGCCCATCGAGTTTGCATCGACCCACCTAAGCCCTCACTTCCCCCTATCTCTGTAACCCAATAACCCCTCCTAACCTTTTTGGTCACTAAGGGCAATTTATCATGGCCAGTCCACCTAACCTGCACGTCTTTGGACTGTGGGAGGAAGCCGGAGCACCCTGAGGAAACCCACGCAGACACGGGGAGAACGTACAGACTCCGTACATACAGTGACCCAGCGGGGAATAAACCTGGGACCCTGGCGCTGTGAAGCTACAGTGCTATCCACTTGTGCTACCGTGCTGCCCTACTGCCATTCTGGCACTATTAATCTATGCTGTTGAAAGATGAACCTGCAGCTTTTAATACTGACCTTTTACAAAAGAGTGGAGTAATTTTATATGATAGAGCAGGGGTACTGGTTGCTGAAATCTGACGAGTTTGGTGAAGATAATGAAGTTGGAGAATTCCGACCAGAAGAGCTGCATTTCAGTTTCCTGTAGATCACAAGTGATAAAATCAGGCAGGAATTTGCAGAGTTCTGGAATTAGCAGAAGTTATGTTCTGTTCCATCGCCTTGTTGTTCTTCCATGGACTGCACTGCGGGCACTGCATCCCCTGATCCCTGTCCCTCCTCAATTCCCAGAGTCAGCAACCAGGAAAACCAATAGATCTGGTGAGAACTTCCTTTATCCATTCTAACATCATGATTAGAAACCCCATAATATGTTAAGCCTTGTTCAATTATGTATAACAGAGAATCATACAGTGCAGAAGCGGCATGGGAGCACAGTGGTTCGCACTGTTGCTTCACAGCACCAGGGACCTGGGTTCAATTCCCGGCTTGGGTCACTGTCTGAGCGGAGTTTGCACATTCTCCCCGTTGCTGCGTGGGTTTCCTCCGGGTGCTCTGATTTCCTCCCACAGTCCAAAGATATGCAGCTTAGGTGCATTGGCCATGCTAAATTGCCCTTAGTATCCAAAAACGATTAGGTTGGGTTACGGGAATAGGGTGAAGGTGTGTGCTTAAGTAGGGTGCTTTTCCCAAGGGTTGGTGCAGACTCAATGGGCCATATGGCCTCCTTCTGCACTGTAAGTTCTTTGATTCTATGAGAAGGAGGCCATCCGTCGGTTCTTGGAAACAGCACCCTACTTAAGCTTACGCCTCCACCCTATCTCCATAACCAAGTAACCCTACTAAGGGGCAATTGAGCAGGGCAAATCGACCTACCCTGCACATCTTTAGACTGTGGGAAGAAACTGGAGCACCCGAAGGAAACCCATGCAGACATGGGGAGAACGTGTAAGCTTCACACAGACAGTCACAGGAGGCCGGAATTGAACCTGGGTCCCTCGTGCTGTGAGGTAGCAGTTCTAACCACTGTGCCACCATACCGTGGATCTGACTAATAACCATAGCTAAACAATTCATCTGGCCCTGAAAACACAGTGCTATATTTGTAGAATTTTGTCAAATGTCTAATTTATGATTTATTGCTAAATCTTTTTAAACTAGAATGTTTATTGTGCATGCTTTGAACTTTGTATTACATGTTAGCTTCTACTTGTACCCTGTGCATATGTCCTAATCTTTATTTCTGTCTCTGTAAATGTTTTTAATAAGTGATTTGATTTTAATGCTTGAGACTTCCTGGTTGGCTGTCTGCAAGAGTTCTTTAATGTGATATGATGCATATACAACTTAATGCCATGCCTGCAGGTTAATGCTGGGAATCCCACTGAACTATTGCGTGTCAACAGAAATAAAGATCTTGCAACAGGGATCGTTAGATCTCTCACTCTAAATTTCATTAAGATCAGCGCTGAGTGCCCTTTCTTTAATGTTGATCACATAATCTGGACCATAGAATCATATTGCACACAAGGAGCCATTTGGTACATTGGGTGCGATTCTCCGGCCACCCAGCTGTGTGATTCTCAGCGGGGTGCCGTTCGTTGGTGTCGGCATTCTCTACTCCTGCCGCTTGTAAATGGGATTTCCCTTTGAAGCCACCCCACGCTGCCGGGAAACCCGTGCGCAAGGGTTTGCTCCGAGCGTGAAAAGAGAATCCTAACCGGTCTGAAAAATCTCCCAGATTTGTTCCACTCCTCTGCGCCTTTCCACCACTCTATAATTTCAGCTTTTCAGAAATATATTCAACTCCCTTTTGAAATTTATTATTGAATCCACTTTCACTACCCTATCTGATGATGACATGCAGATTATTGTGAATTGTTGCATTAAAAAAAAAACACGCCTCCACATTTCCCATCTGCTTCTTTTGCCAATCATCTTAAATCTGTGTCATTTGGATACTGACACTCTTGCCTTTGGAAACAGTTTCTCCTTATTTGGCGTTTCAAAGCACCTCAAGGTCATGATTTTTTTCTTAATGTTCATTATACTAGAATTTAGTATCTAGAATTTAGAAGGATGAGGGGGGATCTTATAGAAACATTTAAAATTATGAAGGGAATAGATAGGATAGATGCGGGCAGGTTGTTTCCACTGGCGGGTGACAGCAAAACTAGGGGGCATAGCCTCAAAATAAGGGGAAGTAGATTTAGGACTGAGTTTAGGAGGAACTTCTTCACCCAAAGGGTTGTGAATCTATGGAATTCCTTGCCCAGTGAAGCAGTTGAGGCTCCTTCATTACATGTTTTTAAGGTAAAGATAGATAGTTTTTTGAAGAATAAAGGGATTAAGGGTTATGGTGTTCGGGCCGGAAAGTGGAGCTGAGTCCACAAAAGATCAGCCATGATCTAATTGAATGGCGGAGCAGGCTCGAGGGGCCAGATGGCCTACTCCTGCTCCTAGTTCTTATGTTCTTATGTTCTTATGTTCTTACTGCAACCTTACATGCTTGGTAACTTTTTTCCATTCACGTACAGTGGATAAAGAATGAGATTCTCTGGCCTCCCCGCCGCATATTTCTTGCCGGCGGCAGGAGTATATGCCGTCGGCATGACGAGAAGATCCAGTCGCCATGAACAGCCAGAAGATCTCGTCCGGCGATCCTATTACCAATATTTCTCACATTCTTTCCTTTATTTCCTTTGCTTAATGGTCACATAGCACCAGGGGCTGGTTAGCACAGTGGGCTAAACAGCTGACGTAATGCAGAACAAGGCTGGCAGCGCAGTTTCAATTCCCGCACCGGCCTCCCCGAACAGGCGCCGGAATGTGGCGACTACAGGCTTTTCACAGTAACTTCATTGATGCCTACTTGTGACAATAAGCGATTATTATTATATTGTATTATGCTCTCAGTGTCCAAAAGAATAAAGGTACTTAAGGCAGTTCCTCCTACATGCACTGGATTGCACTTGTGTGTCTGGGCAAAGGCCCAGGAAAATCTCCTCACAGCAAGTTTACCTTTCTGTTTTCCAATACATTTAATTTAGAAAATATTGAGGCTAACACAGTAAGCAATAAATTCACAATTCCTTTTTTCTTAGCAATAGTGACGTGCTCAACTCTATCTTGAAAACAGTAATAGTTTAATGGAGCTGGTCGGCCTCACCCAGTGCAAATCACAGTCATTCTCGCTGCCTTGACAGGAATCCAGTTCACAAGCTATAGGATCAGTGAGCAAAGTCTTTTATCGGTAATTACAGAAAGATGAAGCAGTATCTATCTTCATTTGCAGCACCTCAATTGGTTGGTGAAATTACTGAGCGACTCCAGAGAATGCAAGCAAAATGTGACTTGCGTTACAGGTGAAGCATTTTGGTTGTAATTTGTATTGTGAGAAAAAGTAACAGATAATAATTTGAAAGGGGCCCCAGACCTTTAAATCAATAAATTGAATGATTTCCCGTCTTTCTATTTGCCAACCACAGTGAAGTGATTCAGTGTGGTGTTCTTCCCTTTCTAGCTCAGCTTGATTTGTGGCTTATTGTTGAAATTCTTAAAGATTCTCAAGCCAAACAATAATAGAAGCAAGTAACTCAGAAAGAGTGAGGTGTTTTTGTAACAGAAAAGATGTAGGGCACGATTTTATGCGAAAAGTTCCAAGTGTCATATCGGACGCGTCTTCCCAGTGCTTCCCGAGGGTTGATCAGGCGGGACTGTGGTCCGTATTTAACGGCACTTAGTGCGGAAGATGATCCCCCACGAGCTTCATGGTGGAACTGGCTGTACTTCCAGCTGATTTGTTGGATCTGTACCTGGCAGCTCCTCGCTAACAAGGGGGAGCTACTCATAAACGCTCCCCCTGAACTCACTTCCCGGCAGCACACGACCACGGCATCACGTTGACCTGCTCCAGGCTTCGGGGACGCTGACATGGCCAGGCTGCTGGAAAGCATGGAGGCAGCCTTATACACCCGGCTCCCTTGAGGCGTTCAGAGGGCCAGCAGTAGGGCCGTCAATGCCACCTGAGGGGCAGTGGCAGCGGCTCGCAGTTCGGGCAGCATGACAGAGGAACTGCTGTCAAATGTCAGAAGAAGACCAATGACCTTCACTCGGCCGCAAGGGTAAGTTAACACCGGCCCCCTGGCTACCAGTCCTGCCTGCAACCCACCTGACCTCCAGCAACCCCTCCCCGCAAAAAATCAGTGGGTGGCACCCCCACAACCCAATAGCATATCACCACGTTTGTGCCCACCAGCCCAGGAGTGGTACTCACACATGCCATCTTCCATAGACCCCCGCTGCTGCATCACAGGTGCGGCTCACATTGCCCTCAGCTCTGTTCCCGCAGGAGAAGTTTGCCCATAACCGGTGGGAAAGTGCTCAAATAGACGGCGCGGTTCTGGACATCAGAGTCCTCAACCCCTATGAGGAACGGGCTCTAGAGATCGTGGGGTTGGCTGTGGAGTGAGCAGTCACTCGACAGTGAGGTTGCCCTGTACCCGCAGAGGTGAGGATCTCCTGCCCATTCATCCAGATGACCTGTTTCAAATGAATTGTTCATGTCAGACAAAATTATCTTTCTGTCTCACTGACCACTTGACCATTCTCTCGCAGGATCTTCACCTGATCGGGTTGGGCAATCTGGGATGGGGTGCCGCATGGCCCAGTCAATGAGGGACCTGTCCCTAACACAGTTGGACATTTCTGGGACCCGAGAGTGTGGCCCAGTCACTAAGGGGCAACGACGAGGGCATCAACACCGTGGTGCAGGCAGATGGGAGGCATTATGACCGGTAGATGCCTCTGGAGCTCACTCCAGCTGCCTATCTGTCCCATGGAGATCCCAGGGCCCTATGGGCATGGTCCGGGAGGAAGGAGTGCTGGAGGCTGACCCAGGGCTTGCCTCCACGGAGACGACGGTAAGCTCCACCTTACCTGAATACCGCCCTCCTGACACCAGCGCATCGCAAGGTCAGCGGACAGAACAGAGTGGTATGGTGATGCCAGTAAAATGGTCCGACCAGGGCCCCCAGAGGTCATCCGCCAATGGCATCAAAGACCACAGGGCGTGATAAGCAACAGGCTGCCTCCTCCTCTGATGTGCATCCTGAGGATACACCTTGATGCAGCGGCAGAGCATGGAAGATGAAGAAGATAGAGGATCATTGAGTGGACATTGAGCAGCACGGGGGAGGGCGGTGGGGTGCGGGTCGGGGGGACCATCTATAGCTGGGGAGAATGTGGCTTTTGAATGTTTACTATTAAAACATGTTGCACCTGATACATGTGAAGCCTCTGTCACATTATTCGTCACAGCGACCTGTCCGCACCCTCACTCCTAGCTGCACTCTGCGCCCCCACTCGCTGCCTCCCCCCCCAGGCACAGTGATCCTACAGCAAGAACCCCTGATGTAGACACCATGCAGATGGTGAATGTGAGCGTGCTGTCAGCAGACAGAGAGGAGTCAGACTTTGGGCTAAAGTGGGAAGCTCCTGAGATTACTCACAGCGTGTTATCATCACTCTCCTGCCTTGTATTGTGCCCAGATGACAGTTCCAGCATACGCCCATCACCCTGGGGTAATGTTACACAGGCCTTGGGAGGGTGGGACAGGGTAGTTGGGGTGTGTGTGGGAGGGCCGGGGAATGTGTGGGGGCACGGGTTGGAGGGTGTAAGGGAGTGGAGAAAGGGTGGGAGGAAGGGGTATGGGGGTGAGGAATGTCCAATGGGGGGGAAAAGTGTGATTGGAGGTGAGGTTGTGAGGAGGAGGGAGGGGGAGCTGACAGACAAAGCTTGCCCTATGGTAAGTGGGCAAGGATGAGGGCCTCCTTGGCCCTGCGGGCAGGCCGGACCCTCGCTGCTGCCATCATCCAGCTGCTCCTGGGGGTCCTCCATGTGTTCATCCTCCAGCCCCTCCTAATCCTCCGATGAGGCTGCGTATCCCACCTCCTCCTCCAGCCGGTCGCCCCATTGTTGTGCTGGCTTGTGGAGGGCAGAACAGACCATCACAAAGTCGGAGATTCTGGGGTGTACTGTCATGCACCACCAGAGCGGTCCAGGCACCGGAACCACATTTTGAGCAGTCCGATGCACCATTCAATGACAGGACAGATGGCAACATGGGCCTCATTCTATTGGGTCTCCGGTTTCATCTCTGCCTCCACACTGGCTAGGACTTCAGAGTAGAACATAGAACAGTACAGCACAGAACAGGCCCTTCGGCCCTCGATGTTGTGCCGAGCAATGATCACCCCACTCAAACCCACGTATCCGCCCGATACCCGTAACCCAACAACCGTCCCCCTTAACCTTACTTTTTAGAACACTACGGGCATTTTAGCATGGCCAATCCACCTAACCCACACATCTTTGGACTGTGGGAGGAAACCGGAGCACCCGGAGGAAACCCACGCACAAACGGGGAGGACGTGCAGACTCCGCACAGACAGTGACCCAGCCGGGAATTGAACCTGGGACCCTGGAGCTGTGAAGCATTTATGCTAACCACCATGCTACCGTGCTGCCCCGTCCTTTATTCCTCAAGAGCCAAGCTGACATCCTGAGGTGGTCCTCAAAGACGCCCTGGATCTCCAAGTGTCCCAGGCTGCGATGACCTTCATGGGCATTGGGAGTGGGTGTCCTCCTCCTACAAGGGGTATCAAGTCCACGAGGAAAGGCACAGGTGCTGCACCATCGCCATTTTCAGACGGAGCCTCCCACTGCACATGTCATACTGTCTTTTCCTCGAATGACCAACGACACCTGTACCCCTTGGGCCATCACTGGCATCCCCATCTGGGTTCCTCCTTGCGCCTGATGGGCGGCGGCCTGGTTTGCAGGTGTGTGGCAGTCCCTTGCACATGGGGTGCTGCCTCCAGCCTGCGTCGATGCTGCTGCCTTCTCCAGCATCTGGCCTCATGGGCCGCCACCTGCTGCTGCTGCTGGGTCAAACACACCATCCATCTTGGCTGCAAGGAATTGGAGAAGGAGACAGACTGACAATCAGTTAGGGCTTCCACCTCAGGACCCTCGTATCTCCTGGCCTCCACCAACCCTTTACGCGTCTCGCCTTCTCTCAGAGTGCCATCCGCCGAGCCAGATGTACTGGAAAACCTCACTCTGCACACTCAACCCTGTCCACAGCAGGAGCTCCTAGACCCCAGTCTCCAGACCCCTGCTGGCAATGTTAAGTAGACTATGCTCAGATGCCCATCCCGATCCACAAGCTCACCCTTTGGTAGTGGGGTATTCCCAGTGCTGAAGCCCAGCTCCAGAATGTTTGACTGTTGGGCTGCTGCCTAAGTGGTGTTGATGCCTCCAGTGTTCAGGCAAAGTGCCCAGGCCTTACAGTTTGATTGGAACACTAAGCATTAACACTCACCTGAGACACGGCACGTCTATCCACAAGAGTGCACTTGAGAATATCTTGTTTATTAAATGGTCAATAATAATTTTACACAAAACGATGAAAACAAACTACTCAACAGTAACATTAACATCACACTAACCATTAACAAACAGAGAAAAGACACCGTGCCACACACACAAGCATCTTTATTATTATTGCGTTTGGACCGGCATTCTGTCATGAAAAAACGCTTGTTTGTGTGAACAGCAATTCATATCAACATTGTTATGAACCAGGGTTTAGAGAACTCCAAAGGGTATCATGGAGTTCACCTGACCCACAACTTATAATAGATTGTGATTATGGGGAACACATGGACTTACTCTGCAGGTGTGATGGAAACAGTAATCTACAGTACTTGTAAATTAAAACAATATTTATTTATGAAATGAGTCAACACTTTATAAACCCACAGTAAACATCTTAACAACTATCAACACCAATAAATCCCCAAAGAATACAGTACTCGACAGATAACCCTTAATAAATTCCCAAACAACATCCGGAAGACAAAAGACCCTTTTTAACACAAAGATCAGGTTTAAATATACTATTGAGAGCAGTCAAGCACTTGGAAATCACCCAAATGATTTGGAGACGGTCTTTACTTTGCAGAGAGATCCATGCATATCTGCTGGCTTTCACTGCAGCTCTTCTCTCTGAAAACAAAACTAAAAACTCACTCTACAGCAGCCTGCTCAAAAACGAAAGTAAAGCAGACAGGCAGCCCAGCTCCACCCACTCTCTGACATCACTGCAGCTCTTTAATAAACACCCATTTCTAAAAGGTACCCTCACATGACAACATTAAACAGTCAACAGTACAATAGACTCACCAGCAATCAGTAAAAAAAATTCTTCAACACCTTCATCAAGTTGCTCATTCAGATCAACACGCCTCTCCCCTTCCTGCAGCTCCAAGCAGTAGACTCTCAACAGGGGAAAGTTGCTCAGGGGACATAACTAACACCAGAAAGTCACACCGAAGCAGAGCATACTGGAAGAGAGAAAGAGCTCCCCCTCCCTTCTCTAGCATTGACATCAGGTCATCTTCCATCCTCCTTTTCTTTACTCCAGGCCAGAAAAGCTAAAGAGGCAGCAGGAAACAAACACACAGCCTCCAGGCATTAAACATTGAACAATTAATAGTACAATAAAGTCACTGGCAATCTGCCAAAGCATTTCTTCATGTTGCCATTTTAATTAAACTGCCTCCCTCTCTCCCTTCTGCTGCTTAAAGCAGTAGACGCTTCAACAAGGAAAAAAGTCACACTGATGCAGAACAGACCAGAACGGAGAAAGAGCTCCCTTCCCCTTCTCCAGAAATGGCAGCAGGTCATTTTAAACCTCCCTTTCCTTTCTCTCTCTCTCTCTCTCTCTCTCTCTCTCTCTCTCTCTCTCTCTCTCTCTCTCACCCTAAACACATTAAAGAAGCCATCCCCTATGTACAAGCACTCCGTATACACAGGATCTACTCAGATGAAGAGGAAGATAACAAACATTTACAGATGCTGAAAGATGCCCTTGTACGAACGGGGTATGGAGCTCGACTCATCGATCGACAATTCCACAGCAAAAAACAGCACCGACCTCCTCAGAAGACAAACACGACCAACAGAGTACCCTTTGTCATTCAGTACTTACCTGGAGCAGAGAAACTACAACATCTTCTTTGCAGCCTTCAACATGTCATCGATGAAGACGAACATCTTGCCAAGGCCATCCCCACAACCCCACTCCTTGCCTTCAAACAACTGCGCAAACTCAAACAAATTATTATTTGTAGCAAACTACCCAGCCTTCAGGAGAACAGTGACCATGACACCACACAACCCTATTATGGCAACCTCTACAAGACACACCAGATAATCGACATGGGTCCCACCTTCACACATGAGAACAACACTCAACAGGTATGTGGTACATACTTGTGCGACTCGGCCAACGTTATCTATCTCATACGCTGCAGGAAAGGATATCCCAAGGCGTGGTACATGGGAGAGACCATGCAGACGTTGCAACAACGGATGAACGGACATCGCCAGGCGGAATGTTACCTTCCAGTCGGGGAACACTATAGCAGTTAAGGGTATTTAGCCTCTGATCTTCGGGCAAGCATTCCCCAAGGTGACCTTCAGGACGCGTGACAACGCAGAATCGCTGAGTAGAAACTGATAGCCAAATTCTGCATGCATAATTATGGCATCAACCGGGACCTTTGATTCATGTCGCATTACATTCACTCCCACCACCTGGCCTGAGTTGGTAAACTCCGACCAACTGTCCTGGTTTGAGACAATTCATTCCTCTTTAACCTGTAATTATCCCTCTCTCCAGTTGCTCTGTCCAGACATGTAAAGACTTAATTACATGCAAAGACCCGCATTCAAAATATCGTCTAGCATCATTGACTTTGTCTATATATGCATTTCTGGAACCTACCTCTTCATTCACCTGAGGAAGGAGCTGTGCTCTGAAAGCTAATGATTCAAAACAAATTGTTGGACTTTAACATGGGTGTTGTAAGAATTCTTACTGTGCCCACCCCAGTCCAACGCTGGCATCTCCACATCATTATTTTTGAAGTGCTGAGAAATCAGCGGCAATTTTGGAACGGTTGACTTTCCAATCTCTTCCTGGTAAAACAACATAAAACAAATGGTTAAAGTGTTTTGGATATAGTGCTCTGGAGAGTTTTGTAGCTTTGGGGTCTTGGAACAATCTGTCCGCAAACACTCCTAGGACCTAGAAACTGTCTTTACCTGGCAAATAACTTGATACCTATGAACAAGTCCAGTTAGCTAACAGCAACCTCATGTGTTTTAACGAGAATAATATTATTTATTTTCACACATTGGAAAGTAATAACTGGCAGATTTATTAAACTGGAGTGTTGTGCAGATGCAACGACACTCTATTGGATTCACATTAGATATAAGCTTAATTATCTCTCATCAAGTTGATTAAAAATAATAAATGGTCACAGCTGCCCCACTAAATTGAAATGTAAATATTAAAAGTAAATCTTTTTAAAAGTAAACCACGCCGGTTCCTGAAAACTGAAAGCACACAGGGTCCGCACGTCCGTAAACCCGGCCCATCAGGGATGGAGCATCGGGGGAGGGCCTTCAGGTAACGTCCTGAGGCCGGCCCAACGACGTGCGCCGTACTCACCGATTAAGCCGTTTTGGTGGGGGCGGAGCATCTGAAAACAGGCGCTGCCCTCAATTTGGTTGTAAAAAGGGATTCTCCGCCCGATTGCCGATCACAAAATCGGCTGCGGCAAGCGGAGAATCACGCCCACTGTTTAAAAGAATGACCTTCATTAAAGAAATGAAAATTTGTTCAACAAACCCAGAAAAAGCAGTAAATCAAACACATGTGCAGACAGAATCCAGACGATGATTATATATTTTTAAAAAAATTTAGATCACCCAATTATTTTTTCCAATTAAGGGGCAATTTAGCGTGGCCAATCTACCTACTCTGCACATTTTTTGGGTTGTGGGGGCGAAACCCACGCAGACACGGGGAGAATGTGCAAACTCCACACGGACAGTGACCCAGAGCCGGGATCGATACCTGGGACCTCAGCGCCTTGAGGCGGTTGTGCTAACCACTAGGCCACCGCGCTGCCGACGATGATTATATTTGAACTCCTCTCGTAATTGACCAAGACAATAACAGCTCATCAAAAGTTGGTCAATTTTTGTTCACAAGCCTTGGGCGAAATTCTCCAACCACACGCAGGGTCGGAGAATCGCCTGGGGGTGCCTAAAATCCCGCCCACGCAGGGTCGGAGATTCTCCACCACCCGGGAAGTGGCGGAGGCAGGAATCTCGCCCCGCCGATCGGAGAGGCCCCTGCGGCGATTCTCCGGCCCGCATGGGCCGAGGTCCCGCCGCTGGGATGCCTCTCCTGCCGCCGAGGTTTAAACTACCTCTGGAATGGCGGGCTCAGCGGCGCAAGCAGGCCCCCGGGGTCCTGGGGGGGCGGGGGGCGATCGAACCCCGGGGGGTGCCCCCACGGTGGCCTGGCTCGCGATCGGGGCCCCCCGCTCAGACTCCGGGCCAGTGCCCTGGCTGCACTCTTTCTCCTTCCGCTCCGCCACGGCCTCCGCCATGGCGGAAGCGGAAGAGAACCCCGCATCGCGCATGCGCCGGCAGTGACGTCAGCAGCCAGCTGCCGCTGACGTCACTGCCGGCGCATGCACCGACCGGCGAAAGCCTTTCGGCCAGCACTGCTGGTGGGGGCGCAGGGTGTTTGCGCCAGTCTTCTGGTGAAAACCGCTCCGGCGTGGGGCTGGCCCCCAAAGGTGGGGAGAATTCCCCACCTTTGGGGAGGCACGACCCCTGAGTGGTTGGCGCCACTCCCCTACTCCGGCACCCTCCGTCACGCCGGGTAGGGGAGAATACTGCCCCTTATTTTGAACCCTGAATGTATCATGACAGAGAGAAGCTAACCCCAAGAGAAATCATAGACAACAATACTTAATTTTAGCACAATATGGTTCTGACAACGTTTACTAAATTATCTGTAACTTGGTGATAAATAGTTTTTTCTTGTTCTTCACTCCTTTTTCTCTTGCATCTGACAGAGATGGAGAAAGTGTGGAAGAGACAGAAAGATATAAAAGGCAAGGATATACAGGGGGATTCTCCATCGGTGGGATCCTCTGGTCCACCGACAGCACACCCACACCTGTGGTTTTCCGAACGGCATAGGGTGGTCACAGTGGGGAACCCGATTAGCTGGTTGCAGGAACGGAGAATCCCGCTGCCAGTGGGGACGCACCAGAAAATGCTGCTGGCGGACCAGAGAATCCCGCCCATAGTGTCTTAGAGTCATACATTTTACAGCACGGAAAGAGTCACTTCAGCCCACTGCATCCGCGCCAACCATCAAGCAACTAACTATTCTTTTTTAAAATATTTTTATCCAAATGAGGAATATACATGAGAACATATACATGAGCTAATTGGACCTTAATGTCTGAGTTGTGTCACTTGTTTCTGTGGCAAAAGGTTACCAGTACACGCATGCTCTTCAGGTCAAATAAGACCCACTATGAAGAAAATGTAGTGAGATAGAGTTCTGTTCTTCCTAGGAAGCATTTCAGACATGAGAAAGACTCTCTACGAAAAAGAATATGCTCAGACAGAGCACCTGCTCAAAACAGGAATCCCTTCAGAGTTAATGGAATATGATGTGCTATAAAAGCAAACAAAGCAACCCTCCTTTGAAAGAGCATTCAGCTGTCATTGAAGAGGCTTGTAAATGTCAATGGGGTGTGGAATGGAATATAAACAATCAAGTGCAAAAGGATAAAAGCAAGCATACTGCAACACTGAAATCAGTAAAGTCCATTGAAACTTCAAGGGGAGTGCAATGGAATGTAAAAAAGCAAGTGCAAAAGGATAAAGGCAGGCACACTGCAACATTGAAACCACAGAGCCCCTTGAAACAAGAGGAGTGAAAGGCTTCTCCAAGAGCCAAACTGCAGAATGACCCTCTCCCGTGAGAGGGTTTTAGGACAGACAGGCTGCAGCTGTGCTTTGCCCTGTTACGGGGGGTTAAATATGAAAGAGAATGGATTTCAAGGCTTCACAGACCAAAAGCGACCCCACTGCAGGGGAAACCCTTGGCCAGGCCCTGGCCTGCCCAGCCCAAACCCCCCAACCCCCAAATCCCATGAAGGACCCCCAAGGCAGCTGACCAGCAGCAGCTGAACCCTTGTGCTCAACCCAGCGTAAATCCCTTTGTCTAACATGAATCTAACTAGTGCCATACTCTTCTTAAAAGAACCACGAAATTGAACCCACTTAAATCCATATTTTATTTCTAATATTTAACAATGCAAATATGAATCCTTAAAACCACCTCTGTTTTCCTACCAAAGAACAAAGAAAAGTACAGCACAGGAAAAGGCCCTTCGGCCCTCCAAGCCCCTGGCCTAAGCTGCCCGTCTAAACCAAAATCTTCTACACTTCCTGGGTCCGTATGCCTCTATTCCCATCCTATTCATGTATTTGTCAAGACGCCCCCTGAGGACAAAACAGTCAAACAAATTCAGCATGGTGAGTTAACTGAACATAGCTGATTGTTGTTACCTGTATTCAAATTACTTCAAAAATGTTGGGACCAAGAAAGAGAGGAAACATGAGACATGCTTTGGGCCAAGTGCAGAGCAGAGACACACAAGGTGGGCTGGAAAAAGCTCTTTTAAATCTGACAGGGGCAGGAGCTGGTCAGATGTCTGCGGCTTCAAATTTGGAAAGCTGAATGGTTTGTTTTTGAGTCAATGCACCATCCAAAATATTATGAGAGATCTGTATCAGGAATCAAAATTTAACATGTTGTGGACATTCTCACCAGCTCCTGCAAGCATCGACAAGCATTGGAAGAAAAAAACATCAAAAGAATATGATGACTTCTCCAATTATACTGAAATGGATAATCAACTGGATAAGGATTATATCACATACAAAGGAAGCTGCAGAATTCTCAAATAATTTTATTTTTAAAAAATTGCTTGAGGAGATTTTGGGATTCTCAACATGGAACATTACAAATTAAATATTAATTTGGAAGTTAAAAAAGCGAGGAAACACAAGTGTAAGAATTAGGAATAGTAAGATATTACTGTGTCAATGTTAACTGTATGTAATTCCTGAGCAGGAAATACAATGGAGATACAACACACTGTGATAAATGCAATGGCCAAGACTTTCTGCGATAGTGCATTAGCTGAATCAGGTGCAAACTGTGCTCAAAATTACTATGGTTTTTAAAGAGTCTTTTTTGGTCAATTTTCTGCTCAGGTTTATTTGCATATTGGTGAATGGTACGTTTTCTATAAACAAATGTAGTTGGATAATGTTTTTAAAAAACGTTTTTTAAAAAACTTTGTATTGTGAATGATTCCTTGATACATTTAAGAGTGTAAAACTGGTGCAGGTTTATGAATGCTGCTGAAAATCGTCCCGCATTAAAAATACCCACTCCTAATCAGTGGCCGGGATTCTCCCGTACCCGGCGTGGCGGGGGGTCCCGGCGTGATGGAGTGGCGTGAACCACTCCGGCCCTTTAGGGGCCAAGCTCTCACCTTAAGGGGCTAGGCCCGCGCCGGAGTGGTTGGCTCTCCGCAGGCTGGCGTGGACGGCCTTTGCCGCCACGCCAGCCGGGGCCGAAGGGACTTCGCCGGCCGGCGTAAGTCCGCGCATGCGCTGGAGCGTCAGTGGCTGCTGATGTCATCCCCGCGCATGCACTGGTGAGGGGGTCACTTCCGCCTCCGCCATGGTGACGACCATGGCGAAGGCGGAAGGAAAAGAGTGCCCCCACGGCACAGGCCCGTCCGCCGATCGGTGGGCCCCAATTGCGGGCCAGGCCACCGTGGGGGCACCCCCCAGGGCCAGATCGCCTCATGCCCCCCCCCCCCTCAGGACCCAGGAGCCCGCCTGCGCAGCCTGCTCCCGCCGGTAAGGTAGGTGGTTTGATCCATGACGGCGGGAGAGGGGTGACAGTGGCGGGACTTCGGCCCATTGCAATCACCGGGGGGGGGGGGGGTTCGGGGTTCCCGCCCCCGCCGAATCTCTGGTGGTGGAGAATTTGGGACACGGCGGGGGCGGGATTGACGCCGGCCCCCGGCGATTCTCCGACCCGGTGTGGGGTCAGAGAACCCCGTCCAGTGTTTGGGACACCATGTACATAGAAACTTACATCAAAAATAAAAGCAGGAGGAGGCCATTCGGCCCTTTGAGCCTGCTCTACTATTCATTATTATCATGGTTGATCATCAAATTCAATACCCTGATCCCACCTTCCCCCCATATCCCTTGATCTCTTCAGCGCCAAGAGCTATATTTAACTCTTCTTGAAATCACACAACGTTTTGGCCTACACTACTTTCTGTGACAGTGAATTCACAGATTCACCACTCTCTGGGTGAAGAAATTTCTCCTCACCGCTCTCCAAAAACTATCCTTCAACTATGACCCCTAGTTCTGGACCCCTCACCATCGGGAACATTCTTTCTGAATTACCCTATCTAATCCAGTTAGAATTTTATAAGTTTCAATGAGATTCCCTCCCACTTTTATAAACTCCCATTAATATAATCCGAACCGATGTAGGCTCTCCTCATATGACAGTCCCACCATCCCAGGAATCAGTCTGGTAAACCTTTGCTGCACTCCCTCCATAGCAAGAACATCCTTCGTCAGATAAGGACATAAAACTGCAGACAATACTCTAGATATAGCCTGACCAATACCCTATAATTGCGGTAAAACATCGCTATTCCTATACTGAAATCCTTTTGCCTTCTTTACTGGCTGCTGTACCTGCAATCCTTACTTTCAGAGGACACCAAGGTCTCGCTGAGTATCTACCTCTCTCAATTTACACCCATTTAAATAACAATCTGCTTCCTATTTTTCCTACCAAAGTGGGTAAACGCACATTTATCCACATTATTCTGCATCTACCATGCATATGCCCACTCACTCTCAGCCTGTCCAAATCACACTGAAGCATTTCTGTATCCACTTTGCAGCTCACCCTCCCACCTAACTTTGTATCATCTGCAGATTTAGAGATAATACATCTAGTTCCCTCATCCAAATCATTATTATGTAATGTAAACAATTGAGGTCCTAGCACAGATCCCTACAGTACCCAACTACTCACTGCCTGTCAATCAGTTTCCTGGATAATTGGGGCTCATTCTGGGGAAGGTGGGGCCTCTACAAACGGGATGGTCGACACCTGGACCAGAGGGGTACCAATATCCTGGGGGGTAAATTTGCTAATGCTCTTCGGGAGGGTTTAAACTAGTTCAGCAGGGGATTGGGAACCTGAATTGTAGCTCCAGTATACAGGAGGTTAAGAGTAGTGAGGTCATGAGTAAGGTTTCAAAGTTGCAGGAGTGTACCGGCAGGCAGGAAGGTGGTTTAAAGTGTGTCTTCTTCAATGCCAGGAGCATCCGGAATAAAATGGGTGAACTTGCGGCATGGGTAGGTACCTGGGACTTCGATGTTGTGGCCATTTCGGAGACATGGATAGAGCAGGGCGAGGAATGGTTGTTGCAGGTTCCTGGGTTTAGATATTCCAGTAAGCTCAGGGAAGGTGGTAAAAGAGGGGGAGGGTGGCATTGTTAGTCAAGGACAGTATGACGGTGGGCTGAGGTTAGTAACAGGAAAGGAGAGGTCACCCTGTTAGGGGTTTTCTATAGACCTCCGAAAAGTTCCAGAGATGTCGAGGAAAGGATTGCAAAGATGATTCTGGATAGGAGCGAAAGCAATAGGGTAGTTGTTATGGGGAACTTTAACTTTCCAAATATTGACTGGAAACGCTATAGTTCGAGTACTTTAGATGGGTCCGTTTTTGTCCAATGTGTGCAGGAGGGTTTCCATATTGCATATTGGATTTGGTACTGGGTAATGAACCAGGACAGGTGTTAGATTTGGAGGTAGGTGAGCACTTTGATGACAGTGACCACAATTCGATT
Organism: Scyliorhinus canicula; assembly: GCF_902713615.1. NCBI lineage: Eukaryota > Metazoa > Chordata > Chondrichthyes > Carcharhiniformes > Scyliorhinidae > Scyliorhinus > Scyliorhinus canicula. The sequence continues at coordinate 73,878,691 of NC_052162.1, read as the reverse complement.
ACGTTTACTTTAGTGATGGAAAGGGATAGGTATATACCGCCGGGCAAGAGTTATATCTGGGGAAAAGGCAATTATGATGCGATGAGGCAAGACTTAGGATGCATGGGATGGAGAGGAAAACTGCAGGGGATGGGCACAATGGAAATGTGGAGATTGTTCAAGGAACAGCTACTGCGTGTCCTTGATAAGTATGTACCTGTCAGGCAGGGAGGAAGTGGTTGAGCGAGGGAACCGTGGTTTACTAAAGCGGTTGAAACACTTGTCAAGAGGAAGAAGGAGGCTTATGTAAAGATGAGACGTGAAGGTTCAGTTAGGGCGCTCGAGAGTTATAAGTTAGCTAGGAAGGACCTAAAGAGAGAGCTAAGAAGAGCCAGGAGGGGACAAGAGAAGTCTTTGCCAGGTAGGATCAAGGATAACCCTAAAGCTTTCTATAGATATGTTAGGAATAAAAGAATGACTAGTGTAAGAGTAGGGCCAGTCAAGGACAGTAGTGGGAAGTTGTGCGTGGAGTCCGAGGAGATAGGAGAGGTGCTAATTGCATACTTTTCATCAGTATTCACACAGGAAAAAGACAATGTTGTCGAGGAGAATACTGAGATTCAGGCAAGGGCTTGAGGTTCATAACGAGGAGGTGTTAGCAATTCTGGAAAGTGTGAAAATAGATGTCCCCAGGGCCAGATGGGATTTATCCTAGGATTCTCTGGGAAGCTAGGGTGGAGATTGCTGAGCCTTTGGCTTTGATCTTTAAGTCATCTTTGTCTACAGGAATAGTGCCAGAAGACTGGAGGATAGCAAATGTTGTCCCCTTGTTCAAGAAGGGGAATAGAGACAACCCCGGTAACTATAGACCAGTGAGCCTTACTTCTGTTGTGGGCAAAATCTTGGAAAGGTTTATAAGAGATAGGATGTATAATCATCTGGAAAGGAATAATTTGATTAGAGATAGTCAACACGGTTTTGTGAAGGGTAGGTCGTGCCTCACAAACCTTATTGAGTTCTTTGAGAAGGTGACCAAACAGGTGGATGAGGGTAAAGCAGTTGATGTGGTGTATATGGATTTCAGTCAAGCATTTGATAAGGTTCCCCACGGTAGGCTATTGCAGAAAATACGGAGGCATGGGATTCAGGGTGATTTAGCAGTTTGTATCAGAAATTGGCTAGCTGTAAGAAGACAAAGGGTGGTGGTTGATGGGAAATGTTCAGACTGGAGTCCAGTTACTAGTGGTGTACCACATGGATCTGTTTTGGGGCCACTGCTGTTTGTCATTTTTAATAAATGACCTGGAGGAGAGCATCGAAGCAGGGGTGAGTAAATTTGCAGATGACACTAAAGTCGGTGGAATTGTGGACAGTGCGGAAGGATGTTACAAGTTACAGAGGGACATAGATAAGCTGCAGCGCTGGGCTGAGAGGTGGCAAATGGAGTTTAATGCAGAAAAGTGTGAGGTGATTTATTTTGGAAGGAATAACAGGAAGCCAGAGTACTGGGCTAATGGTAAGTTTCTTGGTAGTGTGGATGAGCAGAGAGATCTCGGTGTCCATATACATAGATCCCTGAAATTTGCCACCCAGGTTGAGAGGGTTGTTAAGAAGGCGTACGGTGTGTTAGCTTTTATTGGTAGAGGGATTGAGTTTCAGAGCCATGAGGTCATGTTGCAGCTGTACAAAACTCTGGTGCGGCCGCATTTGGAGTATTGCGTACAATTCTGGTCGCTGCATCATGGGAAGGATGTGGAAGCATTGGAAAGGGTGCAGAGGAGATTTACCAGGATGTTGCCTGGTATGGAGGGAAGATCTTATGAGGTAAGGCTGAGGGACTTGAGGCTGTTTACGTTAGCGAGAAGAAGGTTAAGAGGTGATTTAATTGAGGCATACAAGATGATCAGAGGATTAGATAGGGTGGACAGTGAGAGCCTTTTTCCTCAGATGATGTCTGGCACGAGGGGACATAGCTTTAAATTGAGGGCAGATAGATATAGGACAGATGTCAGAGGTAGGTTCTTTACTCAGAGAGTAGTAAGGGCGTGGAATGCCCTGCCTGCAACAGTAGTGGAATCGCCAACACTAAGGGCATTCAAATGGTCATTGGATAGACATATGGATGATAAGGGAATAGTGTAGATGGGCTTTACAGTGGTTTCACAGGTCGGCGCAACATCGACATTACTGCGCTGTAATGTTCTATGTTCTATTTTCTAATCCGAAAAAGACCCATTTATTCCAACTTTTCGCTTTGTGCCTGCTAACCAGCTTCCTATCCATCTCAAGACATGATCCTCAAACCCATGTACCTTAACTTTACTTAGTATTCTGCTGTGTGAGACCTTGTTGAAAGCCTTCTGAAAATCTAAATAAACCACATCCACCAATTCTCCCTTGTCAACTAGTTACATCTTCAAAAAATTCCTGTAGATTTGCTAATCATGATTTTCCTTTTGTAAATCCATGCTGACTTGGTCTGCTTATATCATTGCTTTCCAAATGCTATGCTATGAAATCTTGATAATGGACTAGAGCAACTTCCCTACTACCTAACGATGTTCGGCTCACTGTTTTCCCTCTACCTCCCTTTTTGAATAGCGGGCTTATATTAGTTACCCTCCAATCTGGAGGAACCATTCCAGAATCCAAAGAATTTTGGAAAATGACCACAAATGGATCTACTATTTAATTAAGTACTCTGGGATGAAAATTATCAGGCCTTGGAGATTTATCCACCTTCAATCCCATTAATTTCCACAAAGCCATTTTTCTACTAATATGATTTCCTTCAGGCCCTCACTGAAACTTGTGTTTCTCAGAACTTCTTTTTTTCTAAATTTAGAATACCCGATTCATTCTTTCCAAATAAGGGGCAATTTAGCATGGCCAATCCACCTAGCCTGCACATCTTTGGGTTGTGGGGGCGAAACCCACGCAAACACGGGGAGGATGTGCAAACTCCACACGGACAATGACCCTGAGCCGGGATCGAACCTGGGACCTCGGCGCCATGAGGCAGAAGGGCTAACCCACTGCGTCACCGTGCTGCCCAGTGTTTTTCAGAATTTCTGATTGACTATTCGTGCCTTCCTCTGCGAAGAGGCAAAGTACAAATTTGGTTCCTCAGCCATTTCTTTGTTCCACGTTATGAATTCCCTCATTTCTGACTGTAAGGGGCCTACATTCATTTTTGTCAATCTTTTTCTCTTTACATACGAATGGAAAGTATGACAGTCAGTTTTTATGTTACCCGCTGCTAGCTTACTTTCATATGGTATTTTCCCCTTCATAATCAATCCCTTGGTCTGCCTTTGCTGAATTTTAAACTGTTCCCAATCCTTAGGTGTATTGCTTTCTCTTGCTAATCTGTATGATTCTTCTTTGAAACTAATACTATCTATAATTTCCCTTGTAAGACATGGTTTGGCCAGAGTTCCCTTTCTACTTTTGCACCAAATAGGAATTTTTGGAGTTCACCTATTCGTTCCTTGAATGCCTGCCATTGTCTGTCCACTGTCCTTCCTTTCAGTAATGTTTCCCAGCCAGTTATAGCCAGCTCATGCCTCATACATCATAGTTAGCTTTATTGAGTATCAGGACCATGGTCTCAGAAGCAACTAACGCACTATCCACCTTGATAAAGAATTCAACATATTATGGCCACTCATCCCCAAGGGTTCTTTCACAACCAGATTGTCAATTAATCCATTTGCAATGCTCAGCACCCAGTCCAAGATGGCCTGTTCCCTTGTTGGTTCCTCAACGTATTGGTCCCGAAAACCATCCCGTATACACTTCAGATATTCCTCCTCCATTGTACTGTGACTAATTTGACTCACCTAATGAATATGCAGATAAACGTCACCCGTAATGACAGATGTTCCTTTATCATACGCATCTCTGCTTTCCTATCTAATGCTATTCCCAACATTACCACTACAGTTTGGTAGTCTGTATACCACCTCGTGAATGTTTTTTGCCCCTTGGTGTGCTAATATCTTTCCTCAATATTGAACTAATATCTTCTTTTGTCGACAATGCAACTCCACCGCTTTTCCTTTCTGCCTGTCCTTCCTAAAAACTGAATAGCCCTCAATGTTGATCCTTGGTCCTTGGTCACCTTGGAGCCATCCTTGGTCACCTTGGTCACCTTGGAGCCATGTCCCCGGAATCCCAACAACATCATATCCCTTTACATCCATCCGTGCAACTAATTCATCCATTTTATTTTGAATGCTTTCAGTGTTCATGTACACATCCTTCAGGCTAGTCATTTTAAAGTTCCTTGCCCCGTCCCTACTATTTTTGTTATTGTGTCCTTATCTTATTTTAGAACATAGAACATAGAGCATAGAAAAATACAGGACAGAACAGGCCCTTCGGCCCACGATGTTGTGCCAAACTTTTGTCCTAGTTTAAGAACAAATTAATCTACACCCTATCATTCTACCGTAATCCATCTACCTATCCAATAGCCGCTTGAAGGTCCCTAATGTTTCCGACTACTTCCACAGGCAGTGCATTCCATGCCCCCACTACTCTCTGGGTAAAGAACCTACCTCTGACATCCCCTCTATATCGTCCACCATTTATCTTAAATTTATGTCCCCTTGTAATGGTGTGTTCCACCCGGGGAAAAAGTCTCTGACTGTCTACTCTATCTATTCACCTGATCATCTTATAAACCTCTATCAAGTCGCCCCTCATCCTTCTCCGTTCTAATGAGAAAAGGCCTAGCACCCTCGACCTTTCCTCGTATGACCTACTCTCCATTCTAGGCAACATCCTGGTAAATCTCCTTTGCAACTTTTCCAAAGCTTCCACATCCTTCCTAAAATGAGGCGACCAGAACTGCACACAGTACTCCAAATGTGGCCTTACCAAGGTTTTGTACAGCTGCATCATCACCTCACGGCTCTTAAATTCAATCCCTCTGTTAATGAACGCTAGCACACCATAGGCCTTCTTCACAGCTCTATCTATTTGAGTGGCAACTTTCAAAGATCTATGAACATAGACCCCAAGATCTCTCTGCTCCTCCACATTGCCAAGAACCCTCCCGTTAACCCTGTATTCCGCATTCATATTTATCCTTCCAAAAAAGGACAACCTCACACTTTTCAGGGTTAAACTCCATCTGCCACTTCTCAGCCCAGCTCTGCATCCTATCTATGTCTCTTTGCAGCTGACAACAGCCCTCCTCACTATCCACAACTCCACCAATCTTCGTATCATCTGAAAATTTACTGACCCACCCTTCAACTCCCTCATCCAAGTCATTAATGAAAATCACAAGCAGCAGAGGACCCAGAACTGATCCCTGTGGTACACCACTGATAACTGGGCTCCAGGCTGAATATTTGCCATCCACCACCACTCTCTGACTTCTATCGGTTAGTCAATTCGTTATCCAACTGGCCAAATTTCCCACTAGCCCATGCCTCCTTACTTTCTGCATAAGCCTACCATGGGAAACCTTATCAAAATGTTGGCTTTCTTGCCTATCACTTTTCTTATCCTCCTTGCTGTCTGATGCACGATCAATTGGACAAAGACTAGAGTTGGATACAACTGAGGATTTATTGCTCTAAGATGTGTGGCCTCCCACAGCAGCTGGCGAAATGGCTGCTGCATGGAGGACACACATTATTTATACTCCGTCTACAGGGCGGAGCCAGCAGGCAGGGGCTACCGGCGAACCTGTAGTACAGATCCTACCATACATCACCTAATAAAGGTGTAACAGTGGTTTACCACACTGTCTTTTTCTCTTGTTCTTGATTCCCCCTGCTCTGAATCCTTGTAAAGATTAATTCCCCTGCCATATTAGTTTAAACCCTCCCCTGCTCCAGCAAGTACCCCCCCCCCCCCCCCCCCCAAGACCTTCAGTCCCGCCCTGCACAGGTGTAACTTGTCCCACCTCCCCCAGAACTGGTCCCAATACCAGGAATCTGAAACACTCCCCCTTGCACCATCTTTTTAGTCATATATGCATCTTTATTTCTTGCTGTTTCTACTCTGACTAGCATATGGCACTGGCTGCAATCCTGATATAACTATCTTTGAGGAGCTACTTTTCAACTCACTTCCTCGATCCCTTCTACTGCTTTTAAAAGAACCTCATCCTTTTTTTTTAACCTTGCTGTTTGTACCATTGTGTACCACGACAACTGGCTATTCACCCTCCCCCTTCAGAATATCCTGCAACCGCTCTGAGACATCATTGACCCTAGCGGCAGGGAGGTAACATACCATCCTGGAGTCTCTTTTGCGGCCACAAAAACATCTAACTATTCCCCTCACAACTGAGTAAATTGTCAGTAAACTGTTTCTCTATTCCTGAAAATGACTTCAAAAATATATGCAGGACAATTTACTAATTATCTTGGTGGAATAAATTAAACAAAAAATGTATTGACCACATGTCAATACATATCCTTGTACTTAAAAAAACAAAGTTTTATTTTACCAGCTGAAGGCCTGAAACCAGGCACAATTGGCTAAAAGAAAATCATCATTTGGTCTGGTTGTGTAGCCATTTTGTTGGCGGGGAAGGCTTCAATCATAATTTTTGTTGAGCTTGTAATCCAGAGACCCAGAGTAATGGTCTGGAGACCTGCAACTGGATTCTCCGGTCTCTCAGCCGTGGGTTTCTCAGCACGCCGTTCACTGGCGGTGAGATTCTGTCTTCCCGTCGCTTGTCAATGGGATTTCCCATTGAAGCCACCCCACGCCGCCGGGAAACCCCTCGGGGCTGGGATGCGCTGCTGTTGGGAAAAGTGAATTGCAAAGGCCTGAAAATCCCGGCCCCTGGTTCAAATCCCACCACAGCAGATGGCGGAATTCAGTAAAATACTGGATTTACAAGTCTAATGATGAGCGTGAATCCATTGTCGATTGTTGTAAAACCTCATCTGGTTCGCTAAAATTAGGGAAGGAAAGCTGCAGCCCTTACCTGGTCAGGCTTATTTGTGACTCCAGGCCTCAGGGTCACCCTCTGAAATGGTCAATTAGGGGTTGATAAAATGCTGGACCAGGCAGCAATGTCCACATCGCAGGAATTAATTTAGAGAAAAAAAAATGGAAATCCAATGTGCATTGAATGCAATTTGTGCGAGAAATTCTTCAGTTTTTGATGCTGTTTGAGTAAATTGTGCTGATAAAGCCAGTGCAACCCAGCAGAAACCCCTAACCATTGGACTAATGATGTTGATCACCAATAAAACTGTAAGATAGGGGTCCATAGTAATACATTTATGTTGAAGCTGACCTCAACTGCACAGAGAAAAGGATATTTATCAAACCCGATATTGTTTTTAAATCTTCAGTTTATTGTCCAATCGTGATGTTCATCAGGACTTGATTTCAGAAAGTAACTCAGATTTTGGTACTAGTTTCCCATATATATAAAATTCCACTTGCATCTTTGACACCATTTAATATTGTAAGTCCCAGAAAGATTCCCGAATACTGGTTAGCTGAGTGAACTACAATTCTTTGTAAGGAATCCCATCTTGGAAGCCAATCTAAAAAACTTTCAACTTTGCAGTACCTAGTCTGGAAATGTAATTTTATGATAAATTAACTGTGAGTATATTACCAGCAGCCTCCGAGGGGAATAAAACCTGCTTTATGAAATCTTCATTGTATAGACAATATTGAGATTTATAATCCACTGTATCAGGACGAGATAATGTCTGCATTTTAATTATATCCTTGTTGAACTAGACAGTGTGTTATTTATCATAAGAATTGAAAGATAAACCTGGATCTAATTATTTCCTGTGGGGGTTTTTTCTTGCTGATATCCAATGAGCAAAGCAATCATAAGTGTGGCTTGAGTTGACTGTTAAGTTTTTTTTTTTTTTTTTTTTTTTAAATAATTTTTATTGAAAGAGTTTTTCCATACAGACATTTACCCCTACTAATTTTTAAATTATTTACAACACAATCCCTCTAGGCAAATGTCCCTCCCTTGCCCGCCCTCTCGCGCGCACCAGTCCTCCCCCCCCCCCCCCCCCCCCCCCGGCAACCTTAACAACCAAGGCAGCCTACAGTTTCAGACATGAGCAGCGAGCAGGCTTGCCCGCGTTACAGTCGTGCGTGTCCCCCCACGACCCTTGCTGCCCCCCCCCTCCCCTCCCCTCCCCCCCCCTCCCTCCCCCCCCTCCCCCCCTCCCCCCCTCCCTCCCCCCCTCCCCCCCTCCCCCCCCTCCCTCCCCCCCCCCTCCCCCCCCCCCCCCCCCCCCGGGTTGCTGCTGCCACGACCCCGAACGTCTATCTCTGATCTAAAAAGTCAAGGAAAGGTTGCCACCGCCTGGCGAATCCCTGTACCGACCCTCTCAGGGCAAATTTGATCCTTTCTAGCTGAATATAGCTAGCCATATCGTTAATCCAAGTTTCAACGCTTGGAGGCCTCGCGTCCTTCCATTGAATTAATATCCTTCGTCGAGCCACTAGGGACGCAAAGGCCAGTATTCCGGCCTCCCTAGCCTCCTGTTCCCCCGGTTCTACCCCGACCCCAAAGATCGCAAGCCCCCATCCTGGTTTGACCCTGGACCCCACCACCTTCGACACCGTCCTTGCCACCCCCTTCCAGAACCCTTCCAGCACCGGACATGCCCAGAACATATGCACATGGTTCGCTGGGCTTCCCAGACATCTGACACACCTGTCCTCACCCCCAAAGAACCGGCTCATCCTTGTCCCCGTCATGTGAGCTCTATGCAGCACCTTAAATTGAATGAGGCTCAGTCTCGCACACGAGGAGGAAGAGTTGACCTTCTCCAGTGCATCCGCCCACGTCCCGTCTTCTATCTGCTCTCCCAGCTCCCCTTCCCACTTGGCTTTCAGCTCCTCCCCCGATGCTGCTTCCGCCTCCTGCATTATCTTGTAGATGTCTGATATCTTCCCCCCTCCGACCCAGACCCCCGAGAGCACCCTATCACTCGCCCCCTTACTGGGGAGCAGGGGAAACCCCTCCACCTGCCGCCTAGCAAATGCCTTCACTTGTAAATATCTGAACATGTTTCCCGGGGGGAGCTCGAACTTCTCCTCCAGCCCTCCCAGGCTCGCAAACCTCCCCTCTATAAACAGGTCCTTCAGCTGCCGTATGCCCACCCTGTACCAGCTCTGAAATCCCCCGTCGATGTTCCCCGGGATGAATCTATGGTTCCCTCTTATTGGCGCCGCCAACAGACCTCCCATTTCACCCCTATGTCGCCTCCACTGCCCCCATATCTTGAGGGTGGCCGCCACCACCGGGCTCGTGGTGTACCTCGTGGGGGGGAGCGGCCATGGTGCCGTTACTAGGGCCCCCAGGCTTGTGTTGCCACAGGACGCCCTCTCCATTCGTTTCCAAGCTGCCCCCTCCCCTTCCATCATCCACTTGCGCACCATTGACACATTTGCCGCCCAGTAGTACCCCGAGAGATTGGGCAGTGCCAGCCCTCCACTGTCCCTACTCCGCTCCAAAAAGACCCTCCTCACCCTTGGGGTGCCATGCGCCCACACGTAGCTCATGATGCTACTCGTCACCTTTTTGAAGAAGGCCCTAGGGAGGAAGATGGGCAAGCACTGAAATAAAAACAAGAACCTTGGGAGGACCGTCATTTTGATTGACTGCACCCTCCCCGCCAGCGACAACGGTACCATGTCCCACCTCTTAAACTCCTCCTCCATCTGTTCCACCAGCCTGGAAAAGTTCAACTTGTGGAGGGTCCCCCAGTTCCTTGCCACCTGCACCCCTAAGTACCTAAAGCTCTTTCCTGCTCGCTTGAAGGGGAGTCTCCCAATACCCTCTCCCTGGTCCCCCGGGTGTATCACAAAAACCTCGCTTTTGCCCAAATTTAATTTGTACCCCGAAAAGTCCCCAAACTCTGCTAATAGTTCCATTATCTCCGGCATTCCCCCTTCTGGGTCTGCCACGTACAGCAGTAGATCATCCGCATACAGCGATACTCGATGTTCCTCCCCTCCCCTAGTCAGTCCTCTCCACCCCCCTGAACCCCTCAGTGCCATCGCCAACGGTTCAATCGCCAGTGCGAAAAGTAGGGGGGATAGGGGACATCCCTGCCTGGTCCCTCGGTGGAGCCCGAAATACTCCGACCTCCTCCCGTTTGTCACTACACTCGCCGTCGGGGCCGAGTAGAGCAACTTCACCCACTTAATAAACCCTTCCCCAAACCCAAACCGTTTCAACGTCTCCCACAGGTACTCCCACTCCACCCTATCGAATGCCTTCTCCGCGTCCAGCGCTACCACTATCTCAGCCTCCCCCTCCACTGCCGGCATCATAATTACATTCAGCAATCTCCGCACGTTCGTGTTGAGCTGCCGCCCCTTCACGAACCCCGTCTGGTCCTCATGGATTACCCCTGGCACACAATCCTCTATTCTAGCTGCCAGGATCTTTGCCAGCAACTTGGCATCCACGTTCAAAAGCGAGATAGGCCTGTAGGACCCGCACTGCACGGGGTCTTTATCCCGCTTCAATATCAGGGAGATCAGAGCCTGCGACATTGTCGGGGGCAGAACCCCCCCCTCTCGCGCCTCATTAAAGGCTCGTACCAGTACCGGTCCCACCAAGTCCACATTTTTCTTATAGAATTCCACCGGGAACCCATCTGGCCCCGGCGCCTTCCCCGCTTGCATCTGACCTATTCCCTTGACTAGCTCCTCTAGCCCTATTGGCGCCCCCAGCCCTTCTACCAGCCCCTCCTGGACCCTTGGGAACCTCAATTTGTTTAGGAAGTCCTCCATTCCCCCTCTCCTCGTCGGCGGCTCAGACCGATACAACTCCTTGTAAAAATCCCTGAAGACCCCGTTCACTTCTTGCCCCTTCTGCACTACCTTCCCGCCCCTCTCCTTCACTCCCCCAATCTCCCTAGCCGCATCTCGTTTGCGAAGCTGGTGTGCCAGCATCCTGCTCGCCTTTTCCCCATACTCATAGACCGCGCCCTGTGCCCTTCTCCACTGCGTCTCTGCCTTCCTGGTGGTCAGCAGGTCGAACTTGACCTGCAGGCTGCGCCGTTCTTCCAGCAGCCCCTCCTCTGGTGCCTCCGCGTATCTCCTATCCACTTCCAATAGCTCCCCCACCAGCCTCTCCCTCTCCTGCCTCTCCTTTCTTTCTCTATGCGCCCTTATGGAGATCAGCTCTCCCCTGATCACTGCCTTCAGGGCCTCCCAGACCATCCCCACCTGCACCTCACCCGTGTCATTCAAGTCCAGATAGCTCTCAATGCTCTTCCGGACCCTTTTACACACCTCGTCGTCCGCTAACAGCCCCACATCCAGCCGCCACAGCGGGCGCTGGTCCCGCGCCTCCCCCATTTCCACATCCACCCAATGCGGTGCATGATCAGAGATCGCAATGGCCGAGTACTCAGCTTCCCGTACCCTCGGGATCAGCCCCCTGCTCAACACGAAGAAATCGATTCTGGAGTACACTCTATGGACGTGGGAGAAAAAGGAATACTCCCTCGCCCTCGGCCTACCAAACCTCCATGGGTCTACTCCTCCCATCTGCTCCATGTACCCCCTCAGCACTTCTGCCGCTGCCGGCCTCCTATTGGTCCTTGCGCTCGATCTGTCTAGCCCGGGGTCCAGCACTGTATTAAAGTCCCCCCCCATGATCAAGCCCCCTGCCTCCAGTCCCGGAATGAGGCCCAATAGGCGCCTCATAAAACCCGCGTCATCCCAGTTCGGGGCATATACGTTGACCATCACCACTTTCTCCCCCTGCAGCTTACCCTTCACCATCACATACCTACCCTCCTTATCCGCCACCACCTCCTCCGCCACGAACGACACCCTCTTTCCCACCAGAATCGCCACCCCCCCGGTTCTTTGCGTCCAATCCAGAGTGGAACACCTGTCCCACCCACCCCCTTCTCAGGCGAACCTGGTCCACTACCTTCAAATGGGTCTCCTGTAACATTGCTACATCAGCCTTCAGTCCCTTCAGGTGTGAGAATACCCTTGATCTCTTGACCGGCCCATTCAACCCCCTCACGTTCCAAGTGATCAGCCGGGTCGCGGGACGACCCGCCCCCTTCCCCTGCCGATTAGCCATGTCCTGTTCCCTGCTCGCCCCGGGTCGACCCTCCCCTTCTGACCCGCTCCCCATGGCGATGTCCCCCTCCCCCCACCTCTCCAGTCCTCCACTTCCCGTTTCTGGTCTTTTCAGCAGCAACCCGGTGTCCCTCCCTAACCCCCCTCCCCCCCCCCCCCCAGGCTAGGACCCCTCCTAGCCGCGATGTACCCTCCATCGTACTCCCGTAAGTCAGCTGGTTCACGCTGACCCGGCTGCTCCTGCCCCACTCCGACTCCCCCCGGCTCGGGGGGGGGCCTCCCCCCCCCCTTGCCACTCCTCCCTGGCCCCGCTCCAGCGCGGGAAAGGTCGCCATTGCTAGCCACGCCCCGCACTCCTCCCCTCCCCCCTCCTCTGCCCCGCGCGCGGGAAAACAGAGGAAAGCCCGCGCTTTCGCCCTGCCACACCCCACCCCGCCATCTTCAGTTCCACCCCCGTCCCCGTCCATGCCTGTAAAAGAACCCCCCCTAGGAGCCCATATCCCCGATCTGCTCTCCCCCCCGTCCCACCTCCCCAACTTAACATTATAAATAACAGATAAATAACAAATAACAATGTACTTAACAGTCGCCCTCTACCAAACAGCATAAATAACCATAAATAACCCTGAATAACCGCAATAACAATAACTAAGGGAAGTTGGCAAAGGGGGAAAAAACATCAGAAGAAAAACCACAGCAAGAGTTCAAAATCCAAACAAAGAATTCAGCTGAAAGTACCCGAGCGGCTACGGCCGCCAAGTATCCCCTGGGTCTAATTCGAGTCCAGTTTCTCTTCCTGTACAAAGGCCCACGCCTCCTCTGGGGACTCAAAATAGTGGTGTTGGTTCCTGTAGGTGACCCACAAGCGCGCTGGCTGCAGCATTCCGAACCTGATCCGTTTTGCATGTAGCACCGCCTTCGTCCGGTTGTACCGGGCCCGCCGCTTTGCCACCTCCGCACTCCAGTCCTGGTAGACCCTCACCGTCGAATTCTCCCACTTACTGCTCCTTTCCCTCTTGGCCCACTCCAGCACTCTCTCACGGTCGCTGAGTCGCTGGAACCGCACCAGCACCGCCCTCGGGGGCTCATTTGCTCTTGGCCTCCTAGCCATGACCCTGTAGGCCTCTTCCAGCTCCAGGGGCGAAGGGACGGCCCCTGCCCCCATCAGGGAGCTCAGCATTTCTGCTACATATCCCGGGAGGTCTGACCCCTCCAGGCCTTCTGCCAGGCCCAAGATCCTCAGGTTCTTCCGCCTCATTCGGGTATCCAGCTCCTCAAAACGGCTCTGCCATTTCAGGTGGAGTGCCTCGTGCACCTCTACCTTTCCCACGAGGACCGTGGCCTCCTCCTCCCTCACAGTCATCTCCTGTTGCAGCTCCCGAATCGACGCCTCTTGGGTCGCCTGGGCTCCCATCAGCCTGGTGGTCGTCGCATTCATTGACTCCAAGAGCTCCATTTTCAGCTCCGTAAAGAAGCGCAGGAGAGCGGCCTGCTGCTCCTCCGCCCATTTCCTCCATTCCTCGGGTGCTCCACCGGCCGCCATTTTGGTCTTCTTCCCCCGCTTTTTTTTGGGAGCTGCTGTTGCTTTCTTTACCACCCCACTCCGGGTACCGACCATAAAGTTGGTCTGGTTCTCTTCAGGGAGCCTTCCCCCACCGGGATTTGTCCTTACAGCGCCGTTGGGGCCCTCCAATCGGCCCGAAAACACCTTTGTAGCAGGAGCAGCCAAACGTGCGACTTAGCTGGTCATAGCCGCAACCGGAAGTCGTCAGTTGACTGTTAAGTTAACCGTTTGAGGCAAATGTGTTTGTCAATTACAAGGCAGTAGGCATATTCACCGACCACAGACAATTGATCAACAATTACCATTCCGCAAAGAAGGGATAGCTAATGTTGTAGATTACAGTTTTGCTCAGACATTTTCTGAACAAAATATAAATTGTGCACTGGAATATTGAGTGACCGATAGATTATTTAATATTCAATTTTTAACATTTGTGTATTGGGAATGGCTATTACACCCATAACTTTGTACAAGTCTACAACGCACATTTACCATACAAATCTCTATACAGTCCATTGTAAAATTGCCTGAATGCAGTTAAATGTACAGTTTATCTGTAAAACCTTTGTGACACATTGTTTAAAAGCATTTGCTGTTTTACCATGTGTGTACCTCTCAAAGATGATCTTGCTAACATTATTTTTATTTCAGATATTCAAACACTGCACACGTGCCGGTGAGCACTATCATTGGGGTTTCAGGAAGATTTTGAACATCTCCATTAGTATTTAGGTATTGCCACAGGTCATTGAACAAAATGATGAACAGGGCTCTGAAATCCCTCTTTTATGCCAGGGACCAGCAGATTGATGAGTACTTGGCACGACTAACTCTGCAGTAAACACATGTCCCTCCTCTGACTCTCACTGAGAGACACAGACAAAGCATGCTCCTGTGTGCATGACCCTGAGAAAGCATTCAAGTAGATAATTGCCTGTTGAGGAAAACTAACATTGTACAAATATATCGGGCTGGTCACCTTCAAAAAGTTTCACTTTTCATTTGTTTCTCAATGTTCTCATGTATTCTTTGTCAGGATACAAGATCCATTAAATCGGTCTCTGATAATATATATATGTATTCTCAAATGACAATTGTCCGTCTGCAGTTCCTTTACATTCTGTCGCCACTTTTTTGTTGACCTTTCTCCATTGTAGATTCCTGAATCTAATTAATTCTAATGCTGAATTTGTATTTGCTGATATCTAATGAGGAAAATGTCCGTAAATGTGGCTTGAAACTAACTGTAGCATTAACCCTTTGAGACAAATTTTAAAAGAATACATTTCAAGGCATCAGGCTGAATTACCTGACTACATATAATTGAACAATTATTACCAGTTTTGAAAGCAAGATCATTTACATTTATAGCGATAAATTAAAGTACTGCGGATACTGGAGAGCTGAAGTAAAGACTGGAAGAAAGTGCTGGAAAAATTCAGCAGGTCTGGCGGCACCTGCGGAGAGTGATGCAGATAAGAATGAGACAGAGTTAGTGTTTTGAGCCCAATCTGACTCTCCTTCGGAGCTCATTTGCATTGGTCGTGCCCTTAATGGGGCTTGCTGCCATTACTCAGTACAGCCACCAGATGGTGGTATAAAGCAAATCTCTGAACTGTTTTTGGTTCTGACACCATCTTCATTTGATTAATTCCCCGGATAACTTAAATTAAATTTGAGTATTGACCCTTTCAAACTCTTTTCGTTTTTAATCTATGTTTAAGTCCCTTTAAATGGATCGCATTTGCGACCAGGTCTGCTCAGAGGTTACATCAATGGCAATGATGTTTCATGGGGGAGGATGTTCCATGTGATGTCACCCATATCATGTGTGTTCTAACGTAGAGAGAGATGGAGGAACAGGTCTCTTACATCTGGACCAGAACTTTTAACAGAATAGAAATGGACTGAAAGTAAGTTATACTTTAGAATATGATGCGCGAGATTAACATGGATGCACATTATGCCTTACCTCACCAAAACAACTCATATCTTCAGCCACTGACAGCTTACTTGAAATAGTAAACATAGCCTATCATCTTGTTGCATATTATCAGCTTTAAAATGAAAGAGGAAAAAATGAAACACATATGTGAAATTATATATATATATTATATGTATAAGACCATGTATTTACAATTTTCACAGAATAATTGATAAAATGGTAGAATTCCGTCTAAAGCACCATTTAAAAATATCCCATAATACCATATAAATAAACATCTACTAAGTCACTGTAAGCAGCAGCCTCTAATGGCATACACAACCCTATTGCTGTGAAGCATTGTGCACTGACTCACCAAAGGGAGTCTTTTAAAACACCAATAGAAATATTTGTAATTGAAGAAGACAATATCACCCATCATATACAGGTATTAAATTATATTAGAGCCTCTATTCTTCTTATGAAGTTTTTCATGATTATCTAATAGGAGATTATAAAGAGAATAAAGAGAAAACCTCAAAAGGGGGTGCAGGAATTGTGTGGATATGAGCTATTGAATGTGGCACAGAATGTTGAGAGAGCAGTTCATAAAGCATATAATTTAGGCTTTATTAATAGGGTAATTGAGTACAAGAGTACGGGGGTCATGTTAAGACACCAGTTAGGCCCCATTATAGCCTAAATTATATGCCTTATTAACTGCTCTCTCAACATGCGTTTGTCCAGTTCTTGGAACTAAATTTGAGGAAGGATGTGGAGACATTGGAGAGAGTACAGAGGAGATTCATAAGAATGATTCCAAGGGTAAAGAACTGTAGTCATGATGATAGATCGGAAAGGTTGGTACTGTTTGCCTTGGAGATAAGAAAGCCGAGAGGAGACTTGAGAGTGGTATCCAAGATCCTGAAAGCTATGGGCAGGATAAATGATCAAAAACTGTTCCCACTTAAGAAAGCATCAAGAACCAGAGGGCACAGATTCAAAATAATTGCCAAAAAGAGTAGAAGTTATGTGAGAAAAGCATCTTCCACCCAGGGGTGATTGGCAACTGGAACAAACAAATGTCCGAAGAGGATGGTGGAGGAAGGTTTGATCGGGGTATTCAAAAGGAAATTGGATTTCTATCTGAAATAAAAGAATGTGGAAGGTGCAAGGTTACGGGGCTAAGGGAGGGGAGTGGGACTGGGAAGAATGCTGTTTCAGAGAGCCAATGCAGACCTGATGGGCCGAATGGCCTCCTCCTGCACTGTAAAGATCCTGTGAGTTGGTGACATGATATTGAAGGGGAATTTTTCAAAGTGCTGATCGCGACCTACTTTTACATTGAGAATGAAGGCCCTTGTCACCTTTTCAATGAAAATAAATGAGGCTGTCTGCAGTTTTCTAACCTGAAGCAGCTGCAGTAAGCAGGTCACATGCCCTACACGTACACGTGACGTCAAGCGCCCTCTACGCGTGTGCCTTTGCCGCCAAATCCTGATGAGCTGCTGACAAGCACGGCAAGAGGACTGTGAAGATGGATCATTTTGTTACAAGTAAGAGATGACCATACACACAAATAGGCAGGATCGCACAACAGAATCTGCTGGAGAGAGCTCCTCAGGACTGTCCAGGGCAGGACAGAGCAGTGCTAGCATTAACTCTGTACAGAGTTCCAGGGCTTCTGGTTAACAGCCTACAAAGAAAAAAGTTAACTTGGGAATAAAGCAGAATAAAGATGATTTCTTGAGGTGTGGTTTTGTCAAATGTGCGAATGCAAATAAGGATGCAAAGCCCATGTGTGTTATCAGCAGGGAAGTACTAGAAAATGAGGGAAGAAGTTTCAAATTTTGAAAGAGAAGTGGTGAGTGCAAAAATTCCTTTTGAGGTTGAGACCCCAGAGTCAGTTACTAACTTAGTGCTGGCTCCAAATTACCTGGCCTGTATACCACATTAAAAACACGGCAAAAACCCATGAGGCTGTCAGACTTCTAGAGTAGTGTCTCCCAGGGATATCCAGTGCTGAGTAAAATAAGAATTTTGTTGCTATTGCCCTTCACAACGACCTATATGTGCGAAGTTCGATTTTCCATTATCACAAAAGTGAAGGTGGCACAAAGGAACTGGCTGAAGTCTGCACCTGATATGCACATTTCCCTCTCCTCCTTTGAACCTAATTCAAGTGAGATCTTGAGGACCAAACAGACTCCCCTTTTGCATGAAAGATAAGCGAACGTGGCATGTGCGCAAAAGTCGGCATACATGGGTCGCCATGGTTGGCCAGTTGGCAAAAGTGGGTCACGGGAGCAAAGGTTTGAAGGACACTGTTTTTAAAAAAATTGTCATTAGCTCTTCAGATAACCTTATGTGTAAAGTCACTGATTGATAAAGCACTGAACCCTTTGGACCAAGGTGTTCCAGGATGAATCCTTGGTTAATGCTGAATGTTGTATTGAACAAAGGATGGAAAAAATGAAAAATTCAATAAGAAATAATGGCTTGTTTTTTTATAGATCTGAAATTTCATACCACAGAGGAATGCTGGAAAAGGGTGTACGTAAGCCATTTCCTCAGCTTTTCTCATCTCAGTTTGAGTGCTGATGGGAGATCAGCGGACCACCACATGGAATTGAGCCACACTGCCTTATTATACCCCTCAGAAAATATCCCAAAGCGGTCTCCACAAATGGCCAGATATTTGTGACCACTGCAGTCAATTGATTGGATTTAGTCACTGTTTGAAACAGTGCTGAATACGTTCAATTATCAGATAGAATCATAGAATCCCTGCAGTGCAGAAGGAGACCATTCAGTCCATTGAGTCTGCACCATCCGTCCAAAAGAGCACCCTACCTAGGCCCACTTCCCTGCCCTATCCCCATAACCCCACCTAAGGGGCAATTTAGCATGGCCAATCCGCCTAACCTGCACATCTTTGAACTGTGGGAGGAAACTTGAGCACCCTGAGGAAACCCGCGCAGAGACGGGGAGAACATGCAGACTCCACACAGTCACCCAAGGTCAGTATCGAACGAGGCCCCTGGCGCTTTGAGGCAGTAGTGGCAGTAGGACCACTGTGCCACCATTCCAATTAATATTTATTATAAATATTACAATTATTATGCAAAGATAGTTAACATTTAAAAAATGGAGTTGTGTTAAGATTTGTCAGTGCATGATTTATGTGTAACCTCATGAAGTGCTGAATGAAATGGGGACAATAGCACTCATCACAATCCAGAATCATTGCAAGGAGGATTTTCACCCATTACGTAATTATATGGTGTTGTGCATAATGTACAGCTAGTTTATCCAAACGCACTTTGTATTGACATTGAATAAGCAATGTGGAAGAGGAAATTCTCTGTTTTAAAAATGGAAAGAACTTGACCGCAATTTTCCAGATGTTTTCGCCATTGGAATCTTCTGGTCCCACTTACGGCCAACTCCCATTGCGGGATCCCTGGCAGTGGGGGGGGGGGTGGATTCAATGTGGAATCCCATTGACAGCGACAGGATCAGAAGATCCCGCTGCTGGCCAGCAGTGGCCACCGCCTGCCGCCAGAAACACGCTGGGGGATGTGTGGAAAATTCCTGCCCACCCCCAATCCCCCCACCCCCTCGTCCGTCCGTCCCCCAACCCCCTTGAGCACTGACATCTAAAATAAAAAACTTGAACTGTGAAGAAATAATAAGAAAGATTTCTTGGCCGTCCTGCTGCGTGTTCTCCGGCAGTGGAGGCAGTTCACAATTGGCTGCCAGCAGAACCTTCCGTTCATGCCAATGCATGTGGCATTTTGCATAGCTTGCCCTCACTGTCGGCGGGAAACCCGTTGCAGTCGGTGGGGGGGAGGGGGGCACCATCGGAGGGGTCCCGTTGACAGGAAGGGCCAGGAAATTAAAACCAGTTCAGTTGTTTCAGTCTATTCCTTCATCACAATGTTACACTTTTGGACAATTTGGTCCCAGAAATCCTGCCTTAGCAAACAGTTAAATTTGATTGGTAATGTAAAATAAACAAATCTCAACTCATCTTAATAAAGGGGTGGGGGGTGGGGATGAATACATGGGTAATTGCATCGGTACAATGTTAAAATACAGTCCGGACTAAAATCTTTCGATCCAAATGAAAGCTTCAGCCATAATATGCGAATGTGTGAAAGGTAGAATTCTCAGAGCTGCACACTGGGCTGCATTCTCCGATTCTGGGACTATGCCCCCACGCCGGCATGGGAACGGTAGCGTTTTATGCCAGAATAAATGGTGTAAAACGGCCACCAATTCTCTGTTTTGCTGGGGTTAGAATGCCCTCCTAAAACTCTCCACAGTACAGTCACTTTTCAATGGAAAAAATTCCAAAAGTTGAATTCAACCTGCAATCAGATTACCTAGCCCTTTAACTAACGCGGCTGTCGGGCCAGCTAACCTGCTCAAATTTCTCTGACCCGGAATAGAGTCATAGACATTGCCAGGACAACATTGGCCAAATTTAGAGCCCTGGTATGACAGCAGCTAGATTGGCTGTGTGTCATCAGGATAGCATCCACTCAACATGTTTAGATGCATGCAGAAGCTGCCGCTGCTCGCTCAACTATGTTGGCTACTGGTCAAGTAATGTTTTGATTTTAAAATCCTCATCCATTTTAAAATCCATCCATGGCTTCACCTTTCCTGATCTCTGTAATGCCCTCCAGCCCACAAGCCTCCGAGATATCTGTGCTCCTTAACCTTTGAGCATTCATGATTTTAATTTATCCTCCATTGGTGGCTGCCTCCTCAGTTGCCAAGGTCCAGAACTGTGTAGTACCCTCCCTACACTTCCCTGCCTCACTTTCCTTCTTGAATATATGCCTTAAAACCTGCCTTTTGACAAATGCTTTGGCCATCTGACCTCGTGTCTTGTGGCCCGATGTCATATTTTGTTTTCGAATGTTTCAGTGGTGTGGCTTTGGATGTTTAATTACATTAAATGTGCTATTCAACTATAAATTGTTGCACATTGAATAAAATGGTTCTCTGCTCAGGGATGTCAAGGAACATGTATGTAAATTCGAAAACAGAAAAAGGGCAAACTATTCTTGGGGAATAAATGCTTTTCACAAATGCATTAGCCAATTTCCACATAGTAATATCCGACAAACAGAAATATGATTATGAATGGATGATCTCTTTCTGGTGGTACTGGGTTCAGGCTAAATGTTGGCCTGAACTGCCTATATCTTTGTCAAAACAGTGCCAGAGTATCTCTTACATCTATCTTGTAGGGCAAATGGGTTTTTCTCTCATCCAAAACGTTGGCACTTCCAACAATGCAGCATTCACTCACTATTTCGCTGAAATGCCAGTCTCAATTATTGTGCCCAAGTCTCTGAAGTGGGATATGAATGCATAACTTTCTGGCTCAGAAGTGAGAGATGTACTCCTGAGCCATCCCAGACAATGTGTAGTCCTTTGATTGCATTGGTGAGAGGAAGTACAAGATTTATTTTATTTATAAAGATGGGAATTGTGAGCATGCATACTAAACTCATCCTGCTTGAGGCTATATGTATTTCTTTTGCCCTCCGGCACTTCTGTTGTTTACTGGTGGAACTATGTGTCTCGATGCTGTTTCCATAAATTGTTGAGCCAACAGGCCAATGTGAATTGATAAACTTATCACACGTCGGTTCACCAGCTATCCTGAGATTTCAGTCCCCAACTAAACTGGTTGAACCGTTCTTCATCTTGATGGGGAAATGTCCATTTTACACAATGGCTAAATCACCAAACATTATGGTTCTTAACGATTCACCATCATAAATGTCATCTTTGCAAAATGTTAATCATCAATTGAATGTAGCACAGCACAGACATTTAAATTAAATGAGACGGTTAAATGAGAAAAACAAAAACGGCAGATCATGACCATGAGTTCAATCCCTAAACCATCAATAATGGCACAGTAAACATTTATTACCAGCACCTTCTATCTGTACTGGAATTCAGACTTAACTTTTGAGTTTAATGAAGATGAATTAATCATTCAATATTAAATTATTGGTCATGATTAATCAACTGTAGTCTTCATTAATCATTCCTATCACCCAAGTGTGTTCTGTCAGAAAACTGATCAAAACACATCAATTGCTGCCAAATGTAGGTACCTTAGTAGCTGGGCGAGCTCTCTGGTGGCATATTCAGCCTTCCCTTTGTAATTCACTGGATTAAATTCTGCCAAACTGAAATTTACTGTTAAAAATATCAAAGGGATCCATTGCTTTCATGGGTTGGTGCAAGTAAACAAGTAGGATTCCTGCTCCTATGTTTCTGCTCTCTGGCCACATCTTCATTGGCATGTATTAAATTTATTTTCCTAACATCTGTCAGCTTCAAACATTCCCTTGAATCAAATTTAATTAGCAGATAGCTGGACCTAATATTTTTTTCTGCTCCTACATCACATGGAGTCCACTGATGTGTTTAAGGTAACTGACTGAGTTTGGAAACAGGAACATCTAAATAACAGCGTATCCATCAGCAATGTGTTTAAAAAATATTAGCAGTCACAAAGTAAGAGTTTACCTGACTCAATATCAACTGCTTCGGAAGTCCAGAACGCAGGTTCTACATTAAACAGTAATGAGTTTATTATAAGATAACAATCTACAAACTCTTCAAAGGAAAATAATATTGAATAAAATATTTAAGGAAGCAAATGCGCATTAACTTTTGAAAGGAAAACTGAACCTTAACAGTAATCATATGGAAACCAATTGCAAATATCAATTGCTCTGATCACACGTTGGTGCATAAAATGTATGCTCAGAATATAGTATCATCATATTGACCTTTAAATGCTGCATGTAATTCCCAGTAGCGAAACTCCATTGTACTTATGCTTTAAAATGCCAATTTGAAAGCTTTGAGTTGGCTAATGTTCCTCCTGGAGTGTTATCCTATTCAGAAGTAGCAAAGCTGATGAAATCGGGTTTGCTTTGGCTGCCTGAAAGGTTACAAAGTGTTATAAAGTATTTATAGGTCAGAACCAGGCCATTCAGCCCAAAAGCGATATGTTGATATTTACGTTCCACTCG
Organism: Scyliorhinus canicula; assembly: GCF_902713615.1. Taxonomy (NCBI): domain Eukaryota; kingdom Metazoa; phylum Chordata; class Chondrichthyes; order Carcharhiniformes; family Scyliorhinidae; genus Scyliorhinus; species Scyliorhinus canicula. The sequence goes on along the minus strand of NC_052162.1, from coordinate 73,856,073 downwards.
AGCCACCTCTCACCCTTGTTCATCTCAACCCATCAACATATCCTACTATTCTTTTCTCCTGCATATGCTCATCTAACGTCCTCTGAAATGATCACTGTAAGTTATTTGAATGAAAATGTAAGCAATAGATTATGTGGGTAAAATTTTATTGAAACTGGCCCACTCGCAACAGGGACAGGAAGAGCAGCGAGATGTGGGGGTGGGTGGGTAGTGTGCTGTTGCCCCATACTTGTCAATAAAAGGATCGCTTTATTTAAAAGGACCTCAGGCCATCAATTAATTTCTGAATACCTGTACCCAACACAATGGGTTGGGTTTTATGGAACACTAAATAGTTGGGAGGGAACCCACCACTTCAGGGTGAAACTTTTGCCCAAATTTAGGGAGAAAATGCTGCCTCAGAAAGTTGGCTAGCATCTCTGTAATCCCAGCCGGAAACAAGGCCATGCAGTAAAAGCTGTTGGGTTACCCCCCTGACCTGGGCATTACTTACCATGGATAAAGTAATGGCAGGGATGGAATGAGATCCTTCAGTAGCCACTAATAACAATATGAGTGTGGGTCTTAAAATCCAACCCATTGTTTCTGAAGAATGCAGGAAGAAGAATAGAAGAGAGACGTGTGGAGGCTATCCTTTGATTCTGTGACTTCCCTGGAGGCAGTGAAGGTCTGAAGAAATTAATTGTTTCCCACGGATGGGAAGTCTATGGCCAGGATGTTCCAGGACCTGCCAAAAATCCAAAGAGCTTCTTTGTGATTTTAAAAGCAGGCAACAAAATGGTTTGCTCATCATGTGAATTGTTCAACAGCCTGTTTCAAAAGAAAGGGCGGTATTTATGTTGATTACATATCCCGTGTTGTTGCTTGTCACCTTGTGAGCTTTAGACAGTCAGTGTATGTTTGAATGACACGTTTATACACTTTTCGATTCGTTTCAGGAAACGGGATTGATTCAACATCAGTCTGGAATGTCCCTTTTGTTTCCTCTTGAGGCAGAGGCATGGTTTCAAGCCACAGCGGAAGTCATCAGACCTCAGACAGCCGTACTTTGTAGTCCTTTATGTCAAATTTCATGAGCTAGGTCCTCAGAGGGCAGCCTTTGTCTCACGGTTTGTGGAGCTGGGTAACCTGTGGGAATTGTGACTATCACTGAATGAAGGACTCTGGCATATTTCAAGATATTGTGCAGCAAAATGCATGAACACCTTCTGGTGGTCACATATTAGTTGAATATTTATGGAGTGGAATCCCTTCCAATTGAGAAACAGCAGGGTGATCTGAGGACACATTGATTGTCACATGTATGTGGTCTACGGCTCCTTGTATCATTGGGAATCGAGTCTGTGGTGTTCTTTGTGTCGATTATTTCAGGATGGTTGGTATAATGTTCATAAAGACCACAAAATAGCATGAATTTAAACAAAGCTATAAATTTATTAACATTACTAACTTGGATTCAACACATATTCCTAAAGAATACAGAGTTGATTAAGAACATCTAAACTACACTAATATACAGCTAATCTCACTACTGATTTAAACTATGATCTGTACTCACTTACACTATCTGTACTTCTGACTCTCACTAGCTAACTTCTGCACATACTCTCCCCACAAGGCTTAGCGCATCACTACCTTATATAGATGTACCTGTAGCTCCCTCTAGTGGCTACTCTTGACACTTCATTAACCCTTGCAGTACTGACAGTTATGATAATACCACACAGTCACCTCAGCAAATCTCTGTGTCTGACTGGTATTCATGTCAAAGTGACCCTAAATGGCGGTTTTGTCAATCACGGTATTGATAACTTGGAAGATAAACTTGTGTGTGGCTGATTGTAAAGAACATAAGAACATAAGAACTAGGAGCAGGAGTAGGCCATCTGGCCCCTCGAGCCTGCTCCGCCATTCAATTAGATCATGGCTGATCTTTTGTGGACTCAGCTCCACTTTCCGGCCCGAACACCATAACCCTTAATCCCTTTATTCTTCAAAAAACTATCTATCTTTACCTTAAAAACATGTAATGAAGGAGCCTCAACTGCTTCACTGGGCAAGGAATTCCATAGATTCACAACCCTTTGGGTGAAGAAGTTCCTCCTAAACTCAGTCCTAAATCTACTTCCCCTTATTTTGAGGCTATGCCCCCTAGTTCTGCTGTCACCCGCCAGTGGAAACAACCTGCCCGCATCTATCCTATCTATTCCCTTCATAATTTTAAATGTTTCTATAAGATCCCCCCTCATCCTTCTAAATTCCAACAAGTACAGTCCCAGTCTACTCAACCTCTCCTCATAATCCAACCCCTTCAGCTCTGGGATTAACCTAGTGAATCTCCTCTGCACACCCTCCAGCGCCAGTACGTGCCTTTCTCAAGTAAGGAGACCAAAACTGAACACAATACTCCAGGTGTGGCCGCACTAACACCTTATACAATTGCAACATAACCTCCCTAGTCTTAAACTCCATCCCTCTAGCAATGAAGGACAAAATTCCATTTGCCTTCTTAATCACCTGTTGCACTTGTAAACCAACCTTCTGTGACTCATGCACTAGCACACCCAAGTCTCTCTAAACAGCGGCATGCTTTAATATTTTATCGTTTAAATAATAATCCCGTTTGCTGTTATTCCTACCAAAATGGATAACCTCACATTTGTCAACATTGTATTCCATCTGCCAGACCCGAGCCCATTCACTTAACCTATCCAAATCCCTCCGCAGACTTCCGGTATCCTCTGCACTTTTTGCTTTATCACTCATCTTAGTGTCATCTGCAAACTTGGACACATTGCCCTTGGTCCCCAACTCCAAATCATCTATGTAAATTGTGAACAATTGTGGGCCCAACACGGATCCCTGAGGGACACCACTAGCTACTGATTGCCAACCAGAGAAACACCCATTTATCCCAACTCTTTGCTTTCTATTAATTAACCAATCCTCTATCCATGCTACTACTTTACCCTTAATGCCATGCATCTTTATCTTATGCAGCAACCTTTTGTGTGGCACCTTGTCAAAGGCTTTCTGGAAATCCAGATATACCACATCCATCGGCTCCCCGTTATCTACTGCACTGGTAATGTCCTCAAAAAATTCCACTAAATTAGTTAGGCATGACCTGCCTTTTACGAACCCATGCTGCGTCTGCCCAATGGGACAATTTCTATCCAGATGCCTCGCAATTTCTTCCTTGATGATAGATTCCAGCATCTTCCCTATTACCGAAGTTAAACTCACTGGCCTATAATTTCCTGCTTTCTGCCTACCTCCTTTTTTAAACAGTGGCGTCACGTTTGCTAATTTCCAATCCACCGGGACCACCCCAGAGTCTAGTGAATTTCGGTAAATTATCACTAGTGCATCTGCAATTTCCCTAGCCATCTCTTTTAGCACTCTGGGATGCATTCCATCAGGGCCAGGAGACTTGTCTACCTTTAGCCCCATTAGCTTGCCCATCACTCCCTCCTTAGTGATAACAATCCTCTCAAGGTCCTCACCTGTCATAGCCTCATTTCTATCAGTCGCTGGCATGTTATTTGTGTCTTCCACTGTGAAGACCGACCCAAAAAACCTGTTCAGTTCCTCAGCCATTTCCTCATTTCCCATTATTAAAACTCCCTTCTCATCCTCTAAAGGACCAATATTTACCTTAGCCACTCTTTTTTGTCTTATATATTTGTAAAAACTTTTACTGTCTGTTTTTATATTCTGAGCAAGTTTACTCTCATACTCTATCTTACTCTTCTTTATAGCTTTTTTAGTAGCTTTCTGTTGCCCCCTAAAGATTTCCCAGTCCTCTAATCTCCCAGCAATCTTTGCCACTTTGTATGCTTTTTCCTTCAATTTGATACTCTCCCTTATTTCCTTAGATATCCACGGTCGATTTTCCCTCTTTCTTCCGTCCTTCCTTTTTGTTGGTATAAACCTTTGCTGAGCACTGTGAAAAATCGCTTGGAAGGTTCTCCACTGTTCCTCAACTGTTCCACCATAATGTCTTAGCTCCCAGTCTACCTTAGCTAGTTTTTCTCTCATCCCCTTGTAATCTCCTTTGTTTAAACACAAAACACTAGTATTTGATTTTACTTTCTCACCCTACATCTGTATTTTAAATTCCACCATATTGTGATCGCTCCTTCCGAGAGGATCCCTAACTATGAGATCATGAATCAATCCTGTCTCATTACACAGGACAAGATCTAGGACCGCTTGTTCCCTTGTAGGTTCCATTACATACTGTTCTAGGAAACTATCGCGGATACATTCTATAAACTCCTCCTCACGGTTGCCTTGACCGACCTGGTTAAACCAATCGACATGTAGATTAAAATCCCCCATGATAACTGCTGTACCATTTCTACATGCATCAGTTATTTCTTTGTTTATTGCCTGCCCCACCATCTCGTTACTATTTGGTGGCCGATAGACTACTCCTATCAGTGACTTTTTCGCCTTACTATTCCTGATTTCCACCCAAATGGATTCAACCTTATCCTCCACAGCACCGATGTCATCCCTTATTATTGCCCGGATGTCATCCTTAAATAACAGAGCAACACCACCTCCCTTACCATCCACTCTGTCCTTCCGAATAGTTTGATACCCTCGGATATTTAACTCCCAGTCGTGACCATCCTTTAACCATGTTTCAGTAATGGCCACTAAATCATAGTCATTTACGATGATTTGTGCCACCAACTCATTTACTTTATTCCGAATACTACGAGCATTCACGTAAAGTACACTTATGTTGGTTTTTTTACCTCTGTTTTGAATCTTAACATCTCCAGTTTTATTCCTTTTGTTATTACTGGGCCTATTCACTGTGCTCCCCTCAGTCACTGTACCTTGTACTGTCGCCCTTATGGATTTCTGACTATGTCTTCTCTGCCTTGCACTTTTCCCCTTACTTCCTTTTGTTTCTGTCCCTGTTTTACTACCTTCCAACTTCCAGCATTGGTTCCCATCCCCCTGCCACATTAGTTTAAACCCTCCCCAACAGCTCTGGAAAACACCCTCCCTAGGACATCGGTTCCAGTCCTGCCCAAGTGCAGACCGTCCGGTTTGTACTGGTCCCACCTCCCCCAGAACCGGTCCCAATGCCCCAGGAATTTGAATCCCTCCCTCTTGCACCATCTCTCGAGCCACGCATTCATCCTATCTATCCTGACATTCCTACTCTGACTAGCTCGTGGCACTGGTAGCAATCCTGAGATTACTACCTTTGAGGTCCTACTTTTTAGTTTAACTCCTAACTCCCTGAATTACGCTTGTAGGACCTCATCCCGTTTTTTACCTATATCGTTGGTGCCTATGTGCACCACGACAGCTGGCTGTTCACCCTCCCCCCCCCAGAATGTCCTGCAGCCGCTCCGAGACATCCTTGACCCTTGCACCAGGGAGGCAACATACCATCCTGGAGTCTCGATTGCGTCCACAGAACCACCTGTCTATTCCCCTTACGATCGAGTCCCCTATCACTGTAGCCCTGCCATTTTTCTTCCTGCCCTGCTGTGTAGCAGAGCCAGCCACGGTGCCATGAACCTGGCTGCTGCTGCCTTCCCCTGGTGAGCCATCTCCCTCAACAGTATCCAAAGCGGTATATCTGTTTTGCAGGGAGATGACCTCAGGGGACACCTGCACTGCCTTCCTACTCTTGCTCTTTCTTTTGGTCACCCATTTTCTATCTCCCTCAGTAACCTTCACCTGCGGTGTGACCAACTCGCTAAACGTGCTATCCACGACCTCCTCAGCATCGCGGATGCTCCAAAGTGAGTCCATCCGCAGCTCCAGAGCCGTCAAGCGGTCTAACAAGAGCTGCAACTGAACACACTTCTTGCACGTGAAGGAGCGAGGGACAGTGGACGTGTCCCTGAGCTCCCACATCGCAAACAAGGAGCATGACACGGGTCTGGGATCTCCTGCCATGTTTTAAACCCTAGGTAAACTTAAACAACTAGAATTTCAAAATAAAAATAAATAAATTAGACAATGAAAAGAAAAAGAGAGACTACTTACCAGTCACTTACCAGGGTTAAAAAGCACCTCCTCACACTCTGCACCGAATTACCTCACTGCACCAAATTACCAAGTTTCAATCTCCCACTCTGTATGAGTCTCACTCCGGATGTGTCTCCTGGAAAAGTGCTCGTAAAATCCTGAGGATGCCAACAAAAGATCCCTGGAAGAATTCAGAGATGAAGAAATGTGGATATGTGGTGGCATTGGCAGCCATTGGTAAAGCAGGCCAACTTGGTCCACTGTGAAAGAATTCTCGTTCCAGGAGGTTGCAGATGTCAGCAACCTGCCACATAAGTTTGAACATCCTGCAATACCATTAGTCAGTTACTTTGAGGTAGTGAATCCTCTGCCTGCCTACACAAAATCCAGGGGTATTACTTGCTTTGAGCTGGAACACTGTGTCCATCCCCTCTGTCCTCTGAAGCAGAAAGCGTCTGCAGAGAAGGCAATTACTGTTGGGCGTTGTTGCTGTTCCTGCTGTTTTTGGTGTAGTGGTTGCTCCTCTTGTTATCATATCATAGCTGCTTAAGTTGCTCCCACGTTATAGGGTAGCCTGACAATAGGGAAGTGCAATTCAAGGTGAGCAGAGTTCAAGGAGTGGGTGAAATAGCTTTTGAAAAGTTGGCAAAATTCCTACAAGCAGGAACAAACAATTAATCTGTATTTGGCAGTGGTAGCTGAAGGAGAAATGTTGGTCAGACCAAATATTAGGCCTGTAACACCTCTCCAGCAGCAACTTCAGTTGTTGCTGCACCGCACATGCGCCGCGTGATGACTTGAAAGTCGGGTGTACTGGCATGCGCGCTGGAAGTTTGCGGTATTCAAATTCCCAGCTGTTTTCTTTTGACAGCTTGAAGCCCTGAGCTGTGCTGCAGCTGCTGAATGAAAAATCCAGTGACAGCACTAACTTTCGGAGCACGGCTCCTTCTTCCGTGCTCCGAAAGCTCGTGTTTGAAACAAACCTGCTGGACTTTAACCTGGTGTTGTAAGACTTCTTACTGTGCTCACCCCAGTCCAACGCCGGCATCTCCACATCAGCACTAACTTGGGCCACTGACCCTGATTTTAGGGTAGTTCATATACCTTTTTATTGACACTGAAAAGTTTTGACCGAGCAGAGGCAGGATACATTGGTCGGTTATTGTTTTAGATTATCAGTGTTTTGCATTTATAAATATGTTTAAATGCAAATAAAATGAAAGATATATATTTTTTTTAAACATTGGTTTGTCATGAGGATGTTAATTCCATTAAATGAACTACAATGGATAGAATGCGGTGATCATTCGCTAACGGGTATGAGGATACTCAGTGTTACTGGCCACGGGTTTTGTGGGTCTTGTGTGGCTGATGAGCCCAATCCTAGAGTCGCATATTCCATCTTGAATCACTCTCTTGACAGGAGTTTCCAAAAGGTGGGATCAGTCCTTGGACGCTACGTTACAGGTATTCCTTTCTCAGGCTTCTTTTCTGGGCCTCATCTTGCCGTTGGGTGTCCTGGAAGAATTATTTCCCTTCAATCAAGAGGTTTCTCCAAATAGGTCTATTCTGAGCAAAGGGTTTCCAAGGCATTGACGTCTATGTTCCATTTCTTGAGGTAAGCCTACAAAGTGGCACTGAAGAGCTTCCTTTGTCCTCCTGTTGTTTGGGATCCTTTCTTTAGCTGGGTGAAGAAGAATTGCTGTGGCAGTCGAGACTCTGATATCTTAAGTATATAGGCAACCCAGCAGAGTTGGTTTCAGATGATCGTGACCTTAATACTGTTGCTATTGACTCTTTCAAGTACACTAATTTCAGCATGTCTATCCTCCCTGCTGATTCAGAGCTAAAGTACATTTGGATTTTGCAATGTAATTTAAGCTGAGTTGTTTGTGAGTCTCCCTGATGTAAAGTTCATCCTTAGGAACCTCAGTGATTACTTCAAATGCTTTAACAAAGTTTAATGCCTTAGTTGACATAAGCAAACCTCCAGTAATGTATTGTGAACTATCTGTATGACAGGTATTGCAATGAATCAATCACCCACCCTTTAGAGTGTACTGCCAAAGGACCTCCTGAAATGATGTTAGAGGAGATGTGTGCCAGGACACTGCTTCAGCAGCTACTGCTTTCGGACATGGAGCTAGTCAATTGATAAATAATATGTCAAAACCCTCCCTTTCCCCTCTTCGCTCCTTTCCTCTCTCCCATCTTCCCTCGCTCCCCTTCCCCCCTCTTCCTTCTCTCCCCTTCCCTCCCTCTTCCGGATACATACCTTTAAAGGTCTACATAGCTTTAAAACATTCATTTAAAAGTTGCCTGTTTCCTATCTGAATCTATTGTTTAAATGCCTGCCCTCCCAAACTGGGCGTTCACAAATTGGCTGCTGTAAGTGGGTGGAGTTGCACTCCTCCTGCACTGCGTTGGAGCCTGAGCAGACCAGGATGCTGGAGGCCTGATGCTGCCAAAGGGAAAGGAAGGTTCACCGCACCATCGGAACGGAGGTAAGTGCGCAAATTTCTCTTTTTAAATAAGCACCATTGGCTTCATGCCGCTGGCCGGTAGTTACAGGTCATTATGTTATAAAGAGAATGTATGATATATATGTAAACATACACATGTTTAAAAAACGTTTTTGTTTTTATTGGCCTGAAATTATATTGAACTTCTGTTTCTGTCTCTGTAATCTTGCCTTGTTGTTTGTTATCATCTCTGTTGATGTACCAGCTGTCTTAGGGTAAGTATTTTTCACAGTAGGTGTTCATGTCCAAATTAATAGGAAAGCAATATTTTGGAAATGTCTCTAAATAGCCTTTTCACATGAGAAAACACATTTTCATTATCTATTAACTTATTAATTCAACCCGTTAGCTTCTAAAGTATTAATTTCACCACAATGCAAACAAAAGAAATCTTGATGTGTCAACCACTTGAGCATTATACCGTGACCACTCAATGGAGTGCTGTAAGACTTAACTAATACGATAGCAAAAGGTTGTTTAGCACCTTAAATGGGTTTCTCATTAACTGCTGATACACTCCAATGTGTTTATTTTTCTAACTCCCCCGTTCTAAATTGTGCCTGCAATTTCAAGACCTACTGTGTATCCCTACAGGTTTAGTGTTAGATAGAATCACAGAATCCCTACAGTGCAGAAGGAGGCCATTCGGCCCATCGAGTCTACACCCAGCAGCCGCACCTGACGTAGGACCCTCTCTATCCCAGTAACCCCAGCTAACCTTTTGGTAATTTAGCATGGCCAATCCACCTAAACTCTACATCTTTAGAAGGTGGGGGGAAACCAGACCACCCAGAGGAAACCCACGCAGATACGAGGAGAACATACTAATCCCACACAGACAGTGACCAGAGGTCAGAATCGAAACCAGGTCCCCGGCGCCATGAAGCAGCAGTGCTAACCACTATGCCACCATGTCACCCTGAGTAATCTGAGTCTTGGTGACAACAAAGCTTGGGGCTGGATTTTCTCAATGGAGGTGAAAGCATAAGTTGAGAAACCTCCCGTCTCTACAGACCTATCGCCTTGTTCATGACTCCCACATGCACAATTTTTAGTCAGGGTGGGGCAGGGGCAGAGGCATGATCAAATTGAGCTTGCCACCTCCAGAGTAGTTTGGAGGTAGTCAAGGTGAAGGGCAGGTGCAGAGGCATGCTGGCTCGAAGACCTATCTTGGGTCTCTGGGACCAAAGCCCAGTTTTATAAATGACACTTTAGTCGTCACCACTCCGCCCATGTTCTCTCATACCCTCCATGTCACTTCCATGCCACCTCATACCCACCCTACCAGCTCCATGCCATCTTGTACTCTTATGCCTCCTCCTTAGTCACTCACCCAGACTTCACTATGGGCATAGCTCAAGAGACATGTGGGATTTAAACAAAATCAACTTCTTACAATCAATGAGCTCATATTCATAAACAGTTGATATGGAAATAAAGAACTTTTTTGTGAAACCCATTCAAAGGTTTTAAAATTGCCTCAAGCTGCTATTGGTTATTAAAAAAAACTTCTCTTGAGTAAGAAAATCAAAGATAACTAATTCTTTAATAGTCACTTAAAGCTGTCAATAAAAATGTAAACTCAACCCTTCAGCTGAGTTAAGTGGCTTTGTGGCTTTTGAAACTCAGCTGGTCTGATACAGCGAAAATCTGATCCATGAAAGAAGGAGAATGAGCCAAACATCTGACCCTAATTATCATTCAATAACTGCGTCGGGTAGATACACCATGTAAACATTTGATGAGGATACTGTTGTCAAATCGTCATCCAATACTTACCATCTAAGTTCTTCCATGAAAAATGATCAGTTTAGGGAGATACTAGAAAGTTGTCAGTTCCTGAGGAGTAACTCTCCGACATAAGGCACAACTTTTTGAAAACGATCGATTGGCAGTAAATTGAATTTAAAAATAGTGAACTCTACTCATCAAGCTTCCAATGCACCTATTATGTTGTGCTCTTTTTCAACCATTTTAATATGTGAGCACACAAAAAGACCATTTTTCCAAAAAACCAATGCCACCAACGATCTGTACTTTATAGGCTTTCATTTTATCTCAGTATATTTCAGATTAAAATCCATTTTCACTCAGAGAAAATATCCCAATTTTAGAAGCTTTTAGTCTTGCTTCACCTATAACAGAGGTGATCACGATTGCGAGCCGTCCAAGTGTACTGCCTCTAACAATGTGCCCATACTGTGCAATCTTGAACAGTGTATTGCCATATGATTACGTGACCCCCCTGGTGCAACAATGGGACTCCCTTGTCAGCTTCACCAGTTATCTATATCTTGCATAGGTCCCCATGTGTGAATCCCAAATCTTTTCAAAGGTCGACTGAAAAAGCATTTGCTGAGACAAGCTGGACATGAATTCAAAAATGTAAGGAGAGTGTAAATCGTACAAATTATTCTCCTTGCATTGCATATAGTTAAACTTTGCAATTAGAATATTATATTTAATAAATAGTTTTACAAGTTACAAATGAATGCAAAACCATGTATTACAAACAGCAAGGCTTTTAAGAAATTACATTTGTTTGAATGTGTTGAAATTCAAAGGACAGTTTTTTTTTAACAACCTTCTTTTGTCCCATCCCAATGGTTGGCAACCAAACAACACTTTTTATTTTCTTTTGCATCCATCGACTTTAGGAAGTAAAAATGCCCTTGTTTGATCGAGGGAAAAAACTATTTCAAATCACAAATTGCAATTCAAAATGTAAATTTTCCACGCATCCCTAAATGGGTACCCTTGAATATCTTTCATCGTTTCAGGCTTGCACAGAACAGCATAATTTTGCAGTATAATTAGTTATAATTTCACGCCACATCTGGTCAGAAGTGGGATGATTCTCAGTGGTGTCATCAGCAAAGGCATCACCATTGGCCTTCAAGGATCTACTGAGGACGCCATCGCCTTTGAAGATTGATTTTAAAAACGGTACAGAAATACTTGGTGCACTGCATTGACAATGCAAATTCTTTCGCTCAGTTTGTGTTTGGATTTATTGATCCAGGTGAACTTTCTGGGGTCAGCCTCAGATGACAATTTTGCCGAATTCTGGATGAATCCCCGTCTATAGTGAAAAGAACATCTCAGGTGGAAGGGATGGTGAGGATGGGCTTCGGGTAGGTTTAGGGTGAGGGGCGGGGGTGGGAAACAAAGGCAAATGCCTGAGGATTGTTGCATTAATTTGCTTTGTGCATTTTAAAGGTGGTAGATAGTTAGAGTACCATCCTCCTTCTTCTATTAGAAGAAGTCTAAAATCTGCTCTGCACACTGCAGTAATTTTGTAATGTGAGGCAGAAGTGCGTGCTTCCCAGCAGTCAACATCCCATGGTATTAATGATCGGAAAATTGTCATATAATCTTCAACCATATTAGATGAATCATTACAAAATATGGTGGATGTATCCAACATCTGCAATCATTTCTGGTAGAGAGGTACACCTCCCCACCTTTATGTCACCCCACCCCTGAGGTCAGATGAGAAAACAAGCAGAAAATCAAAATTCCGCATCTGAGTGTGCATATGAACTGAGCTTTACTTCTGGTGACTCCAATGGGGATGCAGAATAACTCAGTCCCTCTGGGCATCAAACTCTGGGACCAATAATGGGATCTATTGCCAGCAACAATGCACCAGGCAACAACAGCTCATATTATCAGGCAGTTTGCCCTGAGGCTTCCATTATCCCCATGTAGGTTGCACTTAACCACAGAGCCTGTAAGCACCTTCGGTGATGAGAATATGTGCTGGTTTAACACAGGGCTGGTTTAGCACAGGGCTAAAGAGCTGGCTTTTAAAGCAGACCAAGGCAGGCCAGCAGCACGGTTCAATTCCCGTACCAGCCTTCCGAACAGGCGCCAGAATGTGGCGACTAGGGGCTTTTCACAGTGACTTCATTTGAAGCCGACTTGTGACAATGAGCGATTTTCATTTCATGTGCACAAGGCTCATTAGATTTAAATGAGCAACATCAACCCTAACTGTAGCCTAATATCTAAAGAGCACTCTGAGTAGAGCGCCAGCTAAATGGGGCATTCCTTTGGAGTACAGTCTTCACTCTGCTCCCTTCTCTCAGCAGACTATGGATAAATTATGTGAGATTTCACACTTCATCTCCCGGCACACAGCCACTTCATATCAGAAAAAAGTCAGGTGTCAATGGTACAGAAACTTGGAACAGCTAAGATAGGGACAATTTTGTGAATTTTAATCGGCATCTAATGTGTTTGATACCACCTGCTTCAGCCTTTCTTTACTATTTTTGCTCTGTTCTCACAGCTGAACTTATTTAGAGTTTCTTGAAGTCACACCACATCTGATATCTGCTTTCCAATGTCAGGAATCTTTATCAGAGTTGTGATCACGCCTCTCTCTTTGTAGGCTTGGGAGGCAAAAGATGGGAAGCAGTGCTCTCAGACAGGTTTAGCCAGATGTGGAGATAATGAATAACTAGGAACGGATTGATCTTGAAGCAGTTGGAGCAGAAAATGGACTATGTTAGTAGCTTTCAATGTGCTTTGCACTTTGAAGAAACAGGCTGAATCTCTCTGGATTCTCTCATTCACACTGGTGACAGACAGATGTATTCGATAGGGCCATGTCTGTCATTACTTCGCACTGGGCTCCTGGCCTCTTTCTTGGACCTTTTAACTATCGAGGAAGTAGAACTGAAAGTAGATACAGATTGAGCAGACCAATGGATTGGTGAAATAAAGGTTATCTACAACCTTTCCAGGAATGTCTTGCTGGACAGTCCAGTCATGATATCGAAGGCAGCCTATAAGTAAACCCATTGATGGTAAAAGAAACAATTGTCATGGCAGGTCTTGATAACTAAGAGCTGTCAGGGGAAGTAAAACACTTAAAATGAAGAAAGCAGTGCAGAAATTATTTGAAAACAAGTCATTTTGTTTACTGTACTCTTCAAATCAAAGCTGATGCCCGAACAATCATGGACATCCACTTTGTGTGAGTGTCATTTTGAACTGATTTCCTGCCTGTGGGAATATTGGGAAATTGGCTGCAGAATATCCCCACTCAAAATTAAATTGAAGTTCCTCTTCTATTTGGTTGAGGCAAATGCTCCTTTGGATTATTACTCCCTGCCAACAGTAAATTATAGGTGACATAAATGGCCGCAACTCTAACTTTCGAACCAGGTTCGTCTGAGTTTTGCCCATAAATGGAATAGGAATCTGGTTGGAAAATCAAAATCATTGTCGCCCAAGTGAAAATGGTGGCTAACATCTACCTTTCCACCTTATATGACATCACAGACACAAGGGACATCCACCTTATAAGACATCACAGACACAAGGGACATAGGTAGCTTCCATTACAATCCCAGACCAGACTCCAACAGTGACTAGGATACTGGATGGAAACCCCAATATTTTAGTTTATTTATAAGGCTGTGTGGAAAGAATGATTCACTCCAGGAGTGATTGCATGAATAAGTAGAGCTTGGGTATTTTGAAAACAAACTTTATTGTGGATTAATATTAATCTTTTCAAACATCACACCCAAACAAGAACAGCTTCTGCCTCAAACATTATTACTCAATCTCCCATTAAACAACAACATAAGAAATATACAGATCTCAATCTATCTTAAAAATTAACATGGCATAGAGTAACACTTATCATAGAACATACAGTGCAGAAGGAGGCCTTTCGGCCCATCGAGTCTGCACTGACCCACTTAAAGCCTCAATTCCACCCTATCCCCGTAACCCACTAACCCCTCCTTACCTTTTTTGGTCACTAATGGCAATTTATCATGGCCAATCCACCTAACCTGCACGTCTTTGGAATGCATCAGAGAACAGGGGCGGAATTCCCCGACCCCCCGCTGACGCTCCGGCGCATGCGCGGACTTATGCCGGCCGGTGAAGTCCTTTCGGCCCTGTCTGGCGCGGTGCCAAAGGCCATTCACGCCAGCCGGCGGAGTGGGAACCACTCCGGCGCGGGCCTAGCCCCTCAACTTGAGGGCTTGGCCCCTAAAGGTGCGGAGAATTCTGCACCTTTGGGGCGGCCCGACGCCGGAGTGGTTCACGGGTAGGGGAGAATCCCGGCCCAGATTTGGACTCCGGTTAGAACATCTACAGACTGAACATCTTCAAAATGTTGGATCACCTGCCGTGTTTCAGCTTCTTTCGTGTCCCCAGATAAGACTGCTCTGCATTACATATTACTCTTTTATATTTATCATACTGCGGCAGCATTGTGGACTCAGCATCAGGCGGATCAGAATTCACCTCCTCTCTCCATAGTTTCTCCAAAATAAGCTGCCTCTTAACAAAATGTCTCTCTGAATTCCTTGACTTCACACAGCGGTGACTTCATTTCCACAAGCTGAAAGACAAATTATCTCTGCAGGCTGTAAAGCATATTAACTCCCCAGGGCCTTTCCCAGTAAAACCACAGTCGATTGGTCTAGACTGAAAAACACATTCCTTTCTCAATTTCACCTGACTGCTAAAGGCACCTAGTCTCTCACGGCGCTGAGGTCCCAGGTTCGATCCCGGCTCTGGGTCACAGTCCATGAGGAGTTTGCACATTCTCCCCGTGTCTGCGTGGGTTTCGCCCCCACAACCCAAAAATGTGCAGAGTAGGTGGATTGGCCACACTAAATTGGCCCTTAATTGGAAAAAATAATTGGGTAATCTAAATTTATAAAAAAAAAATCACCTAGTCTCTTCAAAACAGAAATATTAACAAAAACTTGACCATTGCCGTCAAACACACTCTAACTCCAGTCTTATTAACCTTTAAATCGCCCAATACTTCAAGTCCAATTTCCGAACGTTCTCTGACACTCTGTGCACAGAATGGAGATGTGGTTTTCGTCGTCACACTGGCGGGGCAAGGCCTGATAGAGAGGACAACACCAGCGTCAGAGTAAATGGGACGCTGTTTTTAAAGGTCATCCCTATCTGGATTAAAGCGATACTACCCCCCCCCCCCCACCCCTCCTGCCCCCCACCCCTCCCCCCCACCACCTCCTCACCACAAGCACTGGACAACCCTCTCTTCTCCCAAGAATATGGGTAAACCCCATCACGTCCTATCTCTCATAAGTACCGGGCTACTCACATCCCCTGCATTGATAAGGGGAACCCCCCCACAATGGTGCTCCCCAGAGGGCCCACCCTGGCAGTTCCAGACGGTAGTGCCAGGACTCTCCCACCAGGGGCTATTTACCTTTGCTTCCCCGGTGGGTTCCTCTCGACTGCTGCAAGCTTCAAAATATCTACTATATATCCAGCCGATGTGATGTCACATTGGTGAGGCAGGAATTCTTTATGTGTGGGGAACATATGGCGGGGAAAGCCTTTAAGCATATGCTAATTTATGAAAATTGATTTAAATGATGTTCCCACCCTTTCTGGTGGGACCTCACCATGTTACCGGTGAGGAGCGGGGAAAATCAGAGAATGAAATCCCATCGCAGAGGTTCTCGTTCCCACAGTCTTGCAAGATTTTCTGGCAGCATCGCCATGTTTGCATGTGACAAACACCGGCAGAAAATCTCTGCCTATGTCCCCGAATTCTAGGTTCACCAAAAGAGGAAACACTCGCACAGCATCTATCCCATCATGTCCCCTCAGGGTGTTTCAATAAGTTCATTATTCTGCACTCCAATGAGTATAGGCACAACCATCCCTCTTGAGACAACTATTTCATTCCAGGAATCAACCTTGTGAACCATCTTTGAACTGCTTCCAAGACATCCCTCAAATAAAAGATTTGGCAAATGGAGTGTGAAATGGAAAAAATGTAAGGTTGTCCACTTTGGCAAGAAGAATAGAGAAGAATATTATTTAAAAGGAGGGAGACTATGGGTCTACAGAGTGCCATGGTACAGAATAATTTGGATGTCCTTGTACTTGAATCAGAAAAGTCAGCATGCAGGTACAGCAATGATTAAGAAGGAGACCAAACTGTATGGTGTATTCTAGTGTGGTCTCACACATGCCTTGTACTGTCATTGCAATATCCCTGGCTTTATACTCTGTCCCACCTGCAATAGAGGACAACATTCCATTTGCCTTTTTAATTGCTGACTCAGAATGTCACAAGTTCATGTCCCCTTTCGACACTTGAGCATTGAACATAGGCAGAAACCCCAAAGTTGTACCGAGGGAATCCAGTGTTGTTGGAGGTGCTGTATATATTAGAGGCCCCATCTGTCCTCTCAATTGGAAAATTCAAGTGAACCATTTGAAGAACAGGAAATTTCTGACTAATATTTATCACTCACCCATCAACTAATACCAGAGGATTTGACCATTTATTTCATTGCTGTCTGTGTGACATTGTTATGTATAAATAGGCTCCTATTATCTGTTGCTGGTATTGTCGTCTCTATCAGGCCTTGCCGCCAGTGTGACAACATAAACCATACCTCCAGTCTGTGCACAGAGTGCCAGAGAACTAGACAACTAGAAGATGTTCGAAATATTGAATTCGAAGTATTGGGCAATTTAAAGGTTAAAAGCCTGGAGTTAGAGTGCGTTTGACTGCAATGGTCAAGATTTTAAAAAATATTTTTGTTTCTTACCATTGATCATGCTTCAAAAGTACTTTCCTTGGCTGTAAAGCATGCTGGGAATGTCCTGAGAGGCACTATGTAAATACAAGCTCTCTCTTCTACGTGTACCAGGTGGTTGTCATGTCACTCTGAGTTGCACCGCTGTCAGGAAGGGGGATTCAGGTTGGCTCTGCGCTCCCATGGTCTCCTGGGTGGAAGACCCTGGATTGTGCTTCAGCGCTACCTCTTCCCTCTGCATGCTCCTGGGCCATTGGGCTACTCCATGAAATGGAGGTGCAGTTAGACTGAGTTCCAGAAGTCTGAATGTCATCTGGTGCCACCAGTCCTGGAGGCCGGTCATTGTTTGCACCATGCAGTCGAACGCATTTGCCGTGGTCCTCAGGGCTTCAGACTTCTTCCATCATGGATCTGACTATTTCCCCAGGCTTTCCACTGCGAATGCCACCCTTGCAGATTTGGTATGGGTGTCATGTATCTCCTGTACAATCTCCTGTGACAGAAAATTTTGGGACTCCTCCATTCAGCCTTACAGTCACAGAACTGTTGCTGACAACCCTTCCTGGAATTCCTGAGTCTCTTTCCTGCCTGCCCTATTTTCCAGTGGGGCGCGTCCCCACCGGTAGCGGGATTCTCTGTTCCCGCAGCCGGCCAATGGGCTTTCCCATTGTGGCCACCTCACGCCATCGGGAAACTCAGAGGTGTGGGTACACTGCTGGCAAAGCAGAGGATCCTGCTGATGGAGAATCCTATTGCAGAGATTTCAGCATGTATTTCTCACTGGTAAAAAAAGTCCAAAGGATAACATCAACCATATTTGCTGTTACTATCACTCCTTTCTTTGTTGTGTTTTGCTTTTCCGGCCCTTTCCCATGGGCACAAAGCCGATATTTAAGTGGAGAATATCGGACCCTAGATACCTCCAAAGTGTTCCCAAGACTTTTCCTGCAGCAGATGCTAAACTGGATGGCCTACAGTTTCTAAATATATCATTAGAGAGTTTTTAAATTATGGCCTGAGATTAGCAATTTTCCAATCGTTAGGAATCTTTAACAGATTTAGAAAACCTGTCAGTTAAAGTGTCATTAATTATCCTTTAAGACTCTTGGGTGCAAGATGTTTAATTAGTTATTTAATCTATTTTAAGCACATTCAACACTTTTATAGCTGCGTATATAACCTTTCATTGTATGGTATTCATTAAAGATGATGATTCTGGACCTGATATATATATATATATATAGATATGCTTTTTAAAAAAAAGTAGAATTTGCAAAATGATCTGCTTTTTAGGTCAGTTAGAGATATTTGGTTGTGTTGCTGTGCTCTGGCAGTCTTCCCCACCAAACTCAGTGCATCAAATACTATTCTTGTAATTTTCACAGTGTGGGCCAGTCTGCTCTGAAAATAGTATCTCAGTTTGCAGCCTTAGATTGGCTGATAGATATTCTTGGACGGCTGCGGGAACGGCATTTGGCAGAACGTGTCTGCACCAGAACTTTTTAACAACTGCCCAGTTAACTTTCCATTTCCCTGATCTCTCCCCATAATTTTCTTTTCCAGGTACACATCCAATTCCCTTCACAAAATACCGCTGAATCTGCTCAAACTAACTTTTTTTTCAGGCTGTGCAATCCACACCATAACCATGTGCGGTGCAGGATCGCTGCTCCGAGGGGCCTGTTGATGCCTGTCATAATATGCACTCGTGCACATAACGAGATACAGACAGGCATTGACAGACACTCAGTACAGCCAATCAACACCTAGGACAGAATACACCAATCACCAGGCAGAATACTATAAAACACACGAGGGATCAGCACTCTGCCTCTTTCCACTGGTGACAACTGTGGTGACAGTCAGGGTGTATATATCTGTTAGCACCTTCTACATGTGGCTCAGAGCTAGTCTGGTCTAGTTAGTTATAGCAAGCACGCCTAGGTTAGTAGAGTGCCAAACCCACAGCGAACTGTGCTCTGCTTAACAGGTTCAATAAAACATACTGAATGAACTTCAACGTTTGTAGTCTATTTTCCAGTACAACTGGATCCAGCTGCAGTCCGTGTTACTCCAGGGTGATTAACACGACATGGTACCAATCGTCTACTTTCTCTAAGTGGCTTATCTCGAGTGATTCCGTGACGACCAGCAAGTGCCTTCCAGAGGCATGGAGAAGATCCAGGCCCCTCCATAGCTATGGATCTCCGGCAATCGTGGCGGCAACTGGCGGGTCTTCAAGCAGAAGTTCCTTCTCTACATTGAGGCCTCAGGCCTCGAGGATGCGTCCGATGCCAGAAAAATTGTGCTGCTCCTATCAACTGCGGGGGACTAGATTTTCAACTCGCTTGATCTTACTGATGGCCAGGACAAGACCAAATTCAAGACAGTTTTAGAGAAGTTCGACAGCCGCTGCAAAGTTGAAACAAAGGAGAGCTTTGAGCGCTATATCTTCCAGCAACGCCTTCAGGGTAAGGATGAACCTTTCCAATCCTTTCTAATTCAGCTCCGTACATTAGCGTAGTCCTGCAATTCTGGTGACACCGCTGATTCCATCATTAGGGATCAGATCGTGTTTGGGGTGCACTCCGATTCCTTGCGGGAGCAACTCCTGAAAATTAAGAACATGACCCTGCCAGTCGCAGTCGAGATGTGTATTGTGCATGAGCATACGAGAAATAGGTACTCCCGTCTCAAATCGGCAGAATTTGAAACACTTGCCTCCCACGAGGCAGTGTACAGGCCATCGCCCAGATGCAACGCCTCAGTATCGATGGATGCGGCCATTTCGCGCGCTTTTCCCAGGGCCCCACGCATGCACAATACGAACAGGAGGACGAAGCCACCGAAAACCAAACTGCGCAGGTGCGAACCTCGGCTGAACGCACTCCGCATGTGCGACGACGCACCGAGTGTAATGACGTCAACGTCATGGCATGCCCGAACTGTGGCACCGCCCATTTAAAGTGGCAATGCCCTGCAAAAGGCAGGCATTGTTTAAATTGTGGGAAGCCTGGACATTATGCAGTCGTGTGCAGGTCTGCACCACCAGTCAAGGGCCAGCGATCCCAATTTCAATGCAAGCGTGTTCAATGTGTACAGCAAGGTTTACTGGATTCTGATCCTGGTAGCACTACGGATCCAGAGGACGACTGCCGGGAGTCCCCCTATTGCCTGGGCATCATCCTCACATGCTAGTATGCCTCCTCAAATTCAGCAAGACGCCTATCTATCCTCAATATGGAATCCGCAGACGAATGCGTGCTGTCGTACACATAAATCACTGCAGCATCCAGTTTAAACTGGACACTGTTGCTTCAGCCAATCTCATCTCTCAAGCTGATCTTGACTGCATTAAGAAGCAACCCAAAATTCTTCCGTCAGCCTGCCAGCTCCTCGATTATAATGGCAATGCCATAACTGCACTAGGATCTTGTCACTTATCTGTCTCCAACAAGGACATCATGTCACACTGCGATTCGAAATCGTCAAGCCCGACAAGGCATCACTGCTCAGTGCCCATGCATGCAAGCTACTCAACCTCATACAGCGATCCATGCCATGTCGTCTTCTGCCAATGTGGATCTTCAGGCTGACATTGAGGACATCCTGGCTCAATATCCGGATGTATTTGATGGAATGGGTACTCTGCCATACTGCTACAAAATCCTACTCAAGCCTTATGCCACGCCTGTAATCTTTGCACCAGGGTACTCCAGGGTAATTAACACAACGCTGTCGTAAATCACGACGGCGTTTACGACGGTGTCAACATATAGCCTCAGGATCAGAGAATCCCACCCCTTATTCCTCTCCATCTTTTGCCAATTGTCACGCTTTGAAACATTGCCTCATTGTTTTAGCGTTCAGAATTTGGCTGGATAGCACCCATAGTTTCAGTGATATGGGAGATGGCTGAAGGGAAAATAGCGGAGGCCTGATCCTAACGACCCCAACTCATGCTGGTTGCCATTTAAAAAAAAGTCATAGTTCAGGCTTTCCCGTGCTTGTACTGGAAATGTGGGCAAATGGTAATGACAGCCATATGCCCAACTCAGTATGTGGTGAGCTGCACCAGACATTGCCCCCAATGCTACTTGAAGACATCACTGTTCAACTTTCAGTCGAGTTAATCTGCTTTTCTCGTTGGCGCAACAGAGTTAGTGGACATTGTTGGAGGAGTTGAGTAACATTCTTTCAATCAGAAGGAAGTGGTGCTGGATCTTTGGAAGGGGTGGTGTGGTTTTGAAAGGCCTGAGTTCACCATCTTCTTCTCCCAGGTACAGGGACCATAGCTACAGTCCATCTTGGGCTGCATAATCCCCAGGAAATACAGCGGCGAATGCAAAGAAGAGTTGTTCACAGAGTAAGGAGGAGGAGGATGAGTGGAATCACTCAGAAGGGGCAGCACGGTAGCATGGTGGTTAGCATAAATGCTTCACAGCTCCAGGGTCCCAGGTTCGATTCCCGGCTGGGTCACTGTCTGTGCGGAGTCTGCACGTCCTCCCCGTGTGTGCGTGGGTTTCCTCCGGGTGCTCCAGTTTCCTCCCACAGTCCAAAGATGTGCGGGTTAGGTGGATTGGCTATGCTAAATTGCCCTTAGTGTCTTAAAAAAATATAAGGTTGATGGGGGGGGGGTTACTGGTATAGGGTGGATACGTTGACTTGAGTAGGGTGATCATTGCTCGGCACAACATCGAGAGCCGAAGGGCCTGTTCTGTGCTGTACTGTTCTATGTTCTATGTAATATCATTGCTCCGAAAGGGTTGTCCATTCTTGGGCAGTCCTTCGGTATCGAGAATGACTTGTTTCAACTCCGAGGAGGTAGGTACTGAGGAGGCTGAAAAGTCCGGTTCTGGATCCGCAGATCCTGTCACAGATTTGGCAGGTGGTGTTCGATGAGGTGGGTGAGTGGGATGCTGTGGATTCGGCACTCTCCTTAAGCTGTTTACGCTTGGACTCCGCGTGCTCCACCCTACGACACTTTAGTTGATTGGCACCTTTGTGGATGATATTTCTCCAGTTTCTGCGTTCTCAGGTAAGTGATTCACATGTGTCAATGGGGATGTTGCATTTATTCAGGGAAGCTTTCAGAGTGTCCTTCTAGCATTTCCCCTGCCAGCTTTGTGATCACTTGCCATTGCAGAGCTCGGAGTAGAGTGCTTGTTTTGTTCTTGTGCTTCTTGTGAACCCCACAATTAGCCATCTTTCAATTCCTCTGCTATGAATCACCACCTTCTCTTGATCAAAATCCCCAAATAAAATACACGACAAAGCAACCACTCTATACCAACTTCCAATAATACAGACCCTACTCAATTATTTACTTATGCATTTCCCTAGTGGACATGTTGTGGGAGCCTTTGTCTTTCCTAGTCCTGCTGTGTTGTGTTATTCCAGGGACTGCTGCAAAGTTGTTGGAAGGCTACTGACTTCCAGTGGGGAGCCTACAGATGACCTCAAGCAGCTCTCGTGTTTGGGGCCCCGAATTCCGACTGCCTTGGTATGCGCAGCAGCACTCTGGGCTGGCTAGCTGACAGGCAACAGCAAGAACATTGGCAGAGTGGCAGTGGTGGGGAAACAAATTTTGCAGGTTTGTGTTCCATGCCTCTCCTGCGACGTGTTGCCTCAGCAATCCTGGTAATCTGAGGAGCACAGATTTCAATATTGTTATAAGATCCTATTATCCACAGTGATAATGGCATCAGGCTGAGCCGACACAGCGCCAAGCAGGGATCTCATTCGCTTAGTAGACATTTCAAATGCAGCAATCAGATATTGAGTGGTGTCTGTCTGTGCTGTAATGGAAGTTATGACATTGACACATGAGGCATCATAGTTGTCTCTGCAAGTGTTACCATGGAGATTGCCCCCAAATAAGATTGGCTCCAAGCTCTGTACAAATTCAAGTTGGAGCTGAACTCCTCTATGCCCCTTGACAGTGCCAACTGGCTCTTTGCAGGTATTCCAATTCACCAAGCATTTCAGTATGCATGCCCATCAGCCTTTGCCTGAATGCTGTCCCATCAGAGGCCTCATCTGAGTCCTCTGCAGCTGGTTTAGTCCTTCGCTGAGCCAACACACCTATTTTCTTTTCCTGTTGGCTCGGCTGCAGCCCATTAATTGCTATGACTAATCACGTGCCGATCCCACTTCTAACCTGCCCTCTAAATTCAGGCAGATGTTTTGCCACAATAAAAACAGAAAATAAAAACAGTGATACTGAGCAGTTCGGGCAGCATCCACGGAAACCAAAGTTAACTATTGAGTTTGGTGATCTTTCACCAATATGGATTTCAAGCTGTCTCCAACATGGAAAGCAGTGAGTGGGACGAAAGGGTAATTAGTCAAAGTGGCAGAAGGTGGGAAGTGGTGTTCGACAATGATCAGTGCTTGGGATCACTGCAGTTCGCAATTCGTATTAACAACTCTGTGGTAAATTATAAACCTAGTAATTCACGCTGTGTTGTATTATATGTATTGTGTCCTTGTGGGCTCTGTATACGAGCCGTTGCGCGGCTCTGCCCATAGGGGGAGATGAGGAGTTTGTACTGGGCTCTACCCTTGGCTCCGCCCATGGCTCCTCCCACTAACCGGAAGTATAAAGGCTCTGCAGTTGTGAGCCTGCTGCCAGTTCATCTCGTCACAGGCAGGCTCAGTTGTCAGACTATTAAAACCACTGTTCACTTCCAATCACGTGTCTTGTGAATTGATGGTCTCATCAATTTAATAGTCTTAGGAAACTTGAAGAAAACTACTATGGAATCAGCCCTCGAACCTGGCCGACTAGAACTTGACCCGCAGGCTGCAGAGGCGAAATAAATCTTTCTACACTGGCTTAGATGTTTCAAGGCATACCTGGCTGAATCAAGCACTTCAGAAACTACGGACGAGCAGAAACTCAGCCTACTGCACGCAAGGGTGAGCCACCGTATCTCTACTCAACTTAACAGTACTTCCTCATATACGGAGGCCCTGGCCATGCTCGATCGAATGTACGTGAGGCCCATCAACGAGGTCTATGCGCGCCACATTTTTATGACCCGCCGCCAACGCCCCGCGGAGTCGCTGGATGAATTCCTGCGCGATTTAAAAGTTTTAGCTCGGGACTGCAATTATCAAGCTGTTTCAGCCGTCCAACATATGGAGCTCGCTGTCCGAGATGTATACATGGCAGGGCTCAGGTTCAACTATGTGCGTCAGCAGTTGCTTGAGAAAGGGGCCCAGAACTTGGAGGAAACTGTAGAGTTAGCTACAACCATGGAGGTCTCGTTCCGCAGCCTTACCTTGTTCCCCGCGGACTAAGCGACCCCATCATGGGACCCCCGACCAGCGACTGCCCCAGGCCTGCGCCGCGCGGCCACCCACCCACTACGCAGCTCCAGCGTGCCATTTTTGTGGGCAGCCCCAACACCCACGGCAGCACTGCTCGGCCCGCAACGCGACCTGCAGCAGCTGCGGTCAGAAAGGACACTATGCCCGGGTCTGCCTGGTGAAGAAAACTCCTACCCCAAACTCTCCCGCAGCCCAGAGCACTCACTTCCCAAACTCACAGGCCCGCAGGCCCCGTAATGCTGCAGCCTGTATGCCGACTCCACCCCCACCTGACACGTGCGACTCATGGGGGCCGCCATCTTGGCAACCCTCCTCCACGCAGCCGGCCACTTGCGACTCATGGGGGCCGCCATCTTGGATGCCATCGTCCTCGCCGCCCATCACGTGCGATCCACGGGGCGGCCATCTTGGGCTCCATCCTCTTCAACCTCTGAAACTCACCTCAAAGACTACGACCTCCGCGGACAGTCATCACGGGGCCACTCCAGCACAGCTGATCGAGCCGCCGACTACCCGAAAATCAGCGCGGTCACGTTGGACAATTCGCGTCCGAAACACCTTCGCAACTCTATGATGACCATTAAAATCAACGGGTACAGTACACCGTGCCTCTTCGACTCCGGGAGCACCGAGAGATTCGTACTGATCTGGTAAGACGCTGTTCGCTCCCTATTTTCCCTGCACGGCAAAATATCTCCCTCGCTTCGGGCTCACACTCTGTTCACCTCCAAGGGCGCACCATCGCGACCCTAACGATTCAGGGCGTCAGCTACTCGAACTTCCAGCTGTACGTACTCCCCGAACTTTGTGCCCCACTCCTACTTGGACTCGACTTCCAGTGTAACCTCAAAAGCCTTACACAGTTTCGGCGGACCCCTACCTCCACTCACATCTGCAGTCTAGCGACGCTAAAAATCGACCCCCCTCCACTCTTTGCTAACCTCACTCTGGACTGCAAACCCATAGCCACACGCAGCAGGCGGTACAGCCTGCAGGACAGGGTGTTTATCAGAAGCGACGTCCATAGGCTCCTATGTGAGGGGGTCATAGAGGCCAGTAGCAGACCCTGGAGAGCTCAGGTGGTGGTCGGCAAGACCGGGGAAAAATTCCGAATGGTAGTGGACTATAGCCAAACCATTAATCGGTTCACGCTCCTCGATGCGTACCCCCTTCCCAGGATTGCAGACAGTTCATCTCGACGCTCAGGCTCAGTTGTAAGACGATTCAAACCACTGTTCACTTCCAATCACGTGTCTTGTGAATTGATGGTCTCATCAAACTCTTTGAAATAGAAAATGCAGGGCGTGATACAGCAATCGCGCTGAGCCGGGCACAGATCAAGGTGCAATGGGAGAATCGCGTGAGATTTGTGCCCTGGTGCCAGTGCCATGTGTCAGATCTAGAAGCGCGGGTGGGGGAGGGGGAGGAGGGGGGTGGTGAGGGGTTCTCAAGGGCCCCAGTAAAGGTTGGGGGAGGGGTTGAAGATGGGGGGGATCCTGAAAGCCGGGGTGGGATTGGGGGGCTGCTGAAAGGGGAATCTACTGGATAGCCTTCCAAAATTATGCCCCAGTCTGCGAGGAGCTGCTGCAAGTGTAGGACGGTTGCTGAAACGTGGCATTGCTGGGAGAAACTCCCGAGACGCAAAAAACTGGCAAAGTTCCAGTGAATAGCGGGGTGAATCTTGCCGCTGCACAATGGCAACAACCTCAAAACGATTTAAATTACTGATCTGTTGAAGTGTCAATTTGCCCACACCCACTTACACCAGAGCCGATTGCGAGGCAGCCAATTCACCTGCCGACTGAAGTGGTAAATAGATTTTGATATGAAAATGGCGGCTCTATGATGTCCATGGCACCCTGATTGCCATTTTATAATTGATTTAATTAAAGTGTATGCTGCACGTGGGCGATAGAGCTACAGGTACCTTAAAAAGGTTTTCCATTCTATTTTGAGGGATCAGAAGTACCCCTCTGGGTCCCACAAAAATAATTTGGGCTGCTGAAGCCTTAATTGCCACCCTCCCACCCCTGCCCCACTTATTGTGGGGCTTTTCCCTGGACTGACCTTGCTGCTAGTTGCCTGACCTTAGCATGTGGCATTGTCTTGTGCCATAGTCTGGCAGCTCTATTTAAATGAGAAAGGCTCTAATCTCTTTGCCTCAGAATAGTAGACTGCTGATCCTCACTCTGATGGCCCCTAAAAAGTTAATATCGACCATTAAGTCATGGGCTAGTGAAGAGGTTTAGCAGTAGGCAATTATTATTTGTAATAAAAAGTGGAAAGTTTCTATCTGCAGATCATCTGTTAAAGTCTCATTATATTCCAGTTGATGTCCTTATTGATTATGTAATAAATCTTCTCTATGTATATGGAAATCAATTAACGTTAAACTAAGTTTGTATGTTTTCCATTCGTAACACGTCAGCATATTATAGGAATTAATTTCAAGTGGGTACAACAAATGAATTTGTTGCTCAGCATATATTTGGGCTGATGTAATGCCAGAGGACTGGCAAACACTATATTTAAGAAGGGAGATAAAAACATGTCCACTGAACTAGAAACCAGTCAGCTTCACACTAGTGGTCAAAGCGATAATGGATTCCAATGAAGTGAGAAAATTTAAAAATATCTGAAAACCCAAATTACATTAATTAATAAAAAGAGAAATGTTGGAAAACCTCAGTGGGTCTGGTAGCATCTGTGGAGAGAGAAACACACGCTGTTTTCAGTCCAGCGTGACTCTTCTTCAGAACTGGTTACAATTATTACAATCAAGAAGAGTCAGAATGGATTTTGAAAGGAAAAGTTTTACTTCTTCAACTTTATTAAATTCTTTGACGAGCTAACATTGCGAGTAGTGTTACGGACAGGACGGGACACTAATTAAGCAGTCTTGATTTACCCTCTTACCATTCGTCTGTAAGCAGAAATGTGTTTTTGATTTGCCCCCTATATAAGCAATCGTGTATTTCCCAACCTCTGAACTTTGATGTGATACCATTTTCTATCAATAACCCTACAGCAAGCTAGAGATAAGATGAACTCAGAGGGATAGCTTATTTGCAGTAGGGGGTCACTACAGTAAAGAGGGATTGAGAAATGAATATATAAGCAAAGACCTACAGAGAAAAAAATACTTTCATTTGCTTATGAAATGCAGATGACCTTTTGTATGGTTCCCTTTAAATTTGCTCTCTGCAGCCCACAGGGGATCATTAACGTTTCTTCAGAGATAGCAAGGGGTCATTTTCTGTGAAACTGTCATATTAAGCCTTGTTATTCCAGGGTCACACCAACAGACATGGCTACAGCCATTTTTAGAAAGGGGATATTGTTCTGTTTTTAAATATTTTAGAAATTAGCCATTAATATATATTTGATAAATATATAAATTTGAGTGTGGGATCTTAGCCCCTTAACAATAGGTAAAGTTAGCATAGTCGATATAATTCATCTGTATTATCAAAAGACATTTGATAGGGTGTGACATAGTAAATCAACAAATAAGGTACAAACATGTGGATTTAGGAGACAGGTGGTACAATGGATAACTAGTTGGCTGCAAGACTTGAGGCTGAGAGCAGACGTAAAGTGTTCCTCTTCAAAGTAGCAGAAGGTTAGAAGTGGGGTCCAAAGGATCAATGTAGGCACCACTTTCAAATCAAGAACACAATTTCTAAATTTCGGCATGAAATCAAATTTTGGGATTGGGGAAGTGGAATAATCAATACTGAGGAGGATAGAACAAATTACAAGAACAAATCTGAAGAATGAGCATATAATTGGCAAAGATAATTCAACACAGACAAGTGCGAGGCATTTTTTTTTGGTAAGAAAAATAAAAATTTGGAAAATAAGAATCTAAATAGCACAGAGGAGCAAAGGGAGTACAAATACATAAGTCACTAAAAGTAGTGATGCAGGTCAATAAAGCCATTAAAAGGAAACCAATCACTAGAGTTTATTTCTTGAGGGATAGAATTGAAAAGTCGATAATTAGTGCAAAAGCTGCTTCGAACCTGAGGTAGACCACACATGGAATACTATCATGGTTCTCATCCTATGTTACAAAAAAGATCTTGAGGCACTGGAAGGGGTAAATGTACAAGGATCACACCAGAACCGCAAGGTTATATGTACCAGGAAAGGATGACTAGATTAATATTCTTTTCTCTTGGAAAGAGAAGACTGAGCGATGACTTAATGAAGGATTTTAAAATTATACTGTTATGCCCAGAACAGGCACGTAGATACAAGAAAACTTAAATCTGTTTTATAAAGCCATATTTTTAAAGGCAGCAAAAGATGGCGTCTGGCCATCTCCAGACCTCCCTTTGAGATTGAAACTACTCTTTCTCCAGAGAGAACAAAAGAGTACATTATTGAATGATTGCAAATGATTGTGAGTCAAATCAAAAGGTAAATGAAACCCACTGACACTTCATTATAATATGATGCTCTGTGTTACAAACACCAATGCTTTTGGCTGTCTGAATCCACAGGTGTAAAATGCCACAGTTGGGTAGGCATAACAAATGTCATAGCACCTTATTTCGACAAAGACACGATGGCTTTATACGAGGTCAGTAAGAAGTCTTACAACACCAGGTTAAAGTCCAACAGGTTTGTTTCAAACACGAGCTTTCGGAGCACGGCTCCTTCTTCAGCTTTCGGAGCACGGCTCCTTCACCTGAAGAAGGAGCCGTGCTCCGAAAGCTCGTGTTTGAAACAAACCTGTTGGACTTTAACCTGGTGTTGTAAGACTTCTTACTGTGCTCACCCCAGTCCAATGCCAGCATCTCCACATCATTTATACGAGGTGACATGGCTTTTTAAACACAACAGTTTTCCAGCAGATGTTCATCCGAGACCATCCATAAAAGACTATCGAAGGCCATCGACAATTGGAGTCAACAAATCAGCCAACCAGCAGCAATATCTTGAAAGTAGAAAAGTAGCATCTTATTATATTCTGTTTCCGCTTCAAGTTCACCTGAGTGACCAATCTCCTGGCAGATCGACTACAGGAACCTGCGCAACTGCAGAAAAATAATTGATTTGATTTGATTTGATTTGTTGTTGTCACATGTATTAACATACAGTGAAAAGGATTGTTTCTTGCATGCTTTACAAACAATGCAAACCGTACATAGGGAAGGAAGGAGAGCCTGGAGAATATAATGTTACAGTTATAGCAAGGTGTAGAGAAAGGATCAACTTAACACGAGGTAGGTCCATTCAAAAGTCTGATGGCAGTAGGGAAGAAGCTGTTCTTGAGTCGGTTGGTACGTGATCTCAAACTTTGGTATATTTTTCCTGACGGAGGAAGGTGGAAGAGAGTATGTCCGGGGTGCGTGGGGTCCTTAATTACGCTGGCTGCCTTTCTGAGGCAGCAGGAATTGCTTATTGAGATCTTCACTCCAGCCAAAGCATCTTATTTAAGCATTGCGCTGGTGAAATGAATTATCTTCTGGACATCGGCAAACGTTATGAGAAGTGACAGAATGGAGAATGCGTTTCCACATGTGGGCAAGAGAAAATCTACAGATCATCAATATAAGATCACAGAAATCAGTGAGGTGAATTTTATAAGCATTTTTAAGAGGACACTAGATAAACATGGAAAAGGGAATAGAAGGTTATTCTCAGAGTTAGAAGTGGGAGGAAGCTCGAATGGAGCATAAACTGACTGGGCTGAATGACTTCTTTCCTGTGCTGTCAATTTTATGTAATATTATGATTTCCAGGATCCACTCTGTATGAAGGGAATCTTGCTGATGGGCATGCCTATTGGGAATTTGCAGTCACAGGCTGCAATATGACAGCCATTGACAAATGTTCCCATTGCATATGTAGTCAAACGAGTGTTTCTTTTAGGAATAGAATACCTGGCGTATATTGTATTGAATGAAGCAAGAAATTCTCCGTCGGGAAATGCCGGATTCGCAAAACTTGATTGGACGGAGAATCCATTTGTCGCCAAAATCGTGGCGGGAGCAAGGTTCACGCCCCATCGCAATTCTCTTGTGCCTCAACAGCGGCGTCAATGTGTTCCACTCCGCACGTACAGTAAATGCCATTGGCTTATCATTAGCAGGCCTCACCTGTCCAAACTCGCCAGTCCTGCCGGTGGGTTCCTCACCGCTGTTCTATGACACTTAAGGTAGCATTGTCCGATTGCCGACACCAACATCGAGTTAGACGATTGGCCGGAGAATCAGTTTTTACGCCGATATCGGGGGGGGGGGGGGGGGGGGGGGCCCGCTTTTCGGATGCTCAAAAATAACCTGACATAACCTGAGGCTCTCCCCCGATGCTCTGCCCCCGATGGGCCAAATTCCCGATGGTGTAGTTCACGTGTGCTCACAGTTTTCGGGGACCTCACGTGGCTTTACATACTGATTATGTTCATTTGAGATACAAAGATGTTACATTGTCAGTTGAAGACATATCTCCTTATTTTAGACAATCTTTTCTGCAGGCTTGTTATTTCAAGCATCAGTAGTCATCAGAATGCAATGAAATTAAGCTCTATAGAGTTCCCCATCACTAATTTTCAATGCACTTTATTTTTATGCTTCATTAATTTGATCCATCCTAACTTTTTTTTTTACATGGCTTCTGCTGATGTTAACTATTAATAAAAATTCCATTTAAATGAAAATGTATTCCATATTCATGCCTTTACCAAAAGCCATACCAACTGTATAAGTTGAATTTTATTTGTGCCTTACATTAATGAGTGATTTTGTGTAAATTGAATTGTAAGTGAACACGTAAAGGCTATGCTTCTTGATGCTGTTCGCCAACAAATTGTCTTTGGCCCTTGATATGTCAATAAAAAGTTCAATTTTCAAATTAAGGCTGCCAAACAAAACAAAACCAAAGTCCAGCGTCATCCATCTCCAAGGTCATTGCAGAGTTGTCCCCAGGGTTATCAGGCCGGAATCCAAACTATTGTAACTATTGCAAATGCTCAGACTGCTTGTCTAGAGGTCCGGAGCTTCAATCTTGTCACAACTTCAACGGGCAGGGCACCCAGTGGAGAGAATCATTCTGCAGGGCATCACTCAAACCTCACTGACCTCTGGACAGAGCAGTAGACATCAGCAACAGCAGGCATGGATGACTCTGCTACCTTCCTGGCCAGCCCTGTCAACCCCCGCCAGATGATCGAAGATGGGACAAACTTGGGTGAAAAACAACCAGGAGCTGCAGCATCTAAAGCCACGGCATCAGTTTTAGGGTCATCTTCGAGCACAATGAAGTGCAGTCGATATTCTAAATAAGGACAGGTGATTGAATGGCTAGGATTAACCTCTTTATCAATCTGAATCCAAGAGCTCGCCTCAAGCATCTCCAGATACCAGTGACTCACTGGTTTGTCTAAAAAGGTGGAGTACATGTAAGGGAATTTGTACTGGATATTGTATGAGTTAGGTACCAAGTTTAGAATCATAGGTTTCAGTGAAATGATAAAGTAGATTTAGGTGAGTATTGAGATGAGTGTGAACTCAGGATAACTTTGTGTGACCTAATGTAATCAAGTATAGTTAATATGATTAAAGCAGCAGACCCAGAGAAATAGCATTTAAAATACAAACAGTCACTTGGAAGAACAATGAACAGCTCAGGGCTTAACTAAAATGGTTGCCCATAAATAAGGGCTATAAAGGAGTCTGTTTTTGTATACATTCGGCCTTGGTCAGCAAAAACCACGACACAAGCAGGAAAGTTTACAGAGACGAGATAAGGACTGACTTATGGCTACCATGGTTGACGAAGCAGAGAGAGAAACGACCAGTCTTGACTGAGACAGATAGAGGCTCACTATAAACAGTGGTGGCCAAAGTAAGGAAAGCAAGATAAGAGGGCTGTAAATTAAGATAAGAGTTTGAATCATGGAGTTAAAATGTATATAAAAGGCGGTAAGCCCTGAAGCTTCTTTAGATTGCTCCGGACAATCTCAGCTTTGTTTTTCTTATGCTAAGAAAAATAAAGTTCACTGCTTGGAAGATCGCTCCTCAGACTCTCTGTGTTTTAATATTTGAATAGGTACAAACAAATTGTCGTCCTGGGGAACCACGACAAAATTGGCGCTGCGAAGAGCAGGGTTGGTGAGAGATCGCCCAGAAAAGCATCTGGAAGGAGTGGCGGAGGCGAAGGTTCGACCGGGGCTGGACATCCCAAAGCCGGCATTCTGACAGCAAGGTAAGCAGATTTGTATTGCACGTAAATCCTTGTTGTCAGAAAAGGGATCTCGAGGCCCGGCGCACTCAGCTCTTTGCTGGTCTTGAATCTCCCCAACCACAAAGATATCCTGCGTGATTAAAACCAAATTGGGTAAAATAGTTTTGAGAGACTGAAACTGATCTGAAGAGTAGAGTTTTGCATGCAAAGCGCACTGTGAATACTGTATTGTCTGTGAGTGGGTAAAAAGGGAGACGAGAAAAAGGCCGAACGCTAAGGTAATGCAATTAGGTTAAGTCAACCGGTTTGGAGCGGGTTTTTCCAGGATACGACTTGCCCAGAAGAGAGTGAGTGTGGGAAAAATCTGCCAGTCCAAACCTACCCAGGACCTCGGGTAACGGACGTCAGCCGAGAGGGAGAGAGATCAGTGAGAGATCACTCTCTGACCTAATACGGTAGTCAAAAGCATAGGAGGGGAACCTAACCCCGGAGGGGGGGATTAACAGCTAGAATAGAGAAAGTAAAAGACCAATTTGAACAAACTGGTCTGAGACAGTAGCGTGGAGGACAGAAATAAGAAGGAGAGTCGGAACACAGGTAGGGTAATAACTAACAACGTGGAAAGGTCACACTGACAAAACCGCCTAGCGGAAAGAGGGGTATAATCGATTGGGAAGGAAGATTAGTTAGGGGATTAAGACGGGATAATAACAAAAACGGAAGCAACACTGGATTGGGGAGAAATTACACATATAACTAACTTAAAAGAGGTAGAGAACGAGTGGCCGTATGTAAAGTGGGAAAGAATAGCTGATAGGAATTGGATAGACGAAATAAACTTGGAAACTCTAGGGAAATTAATAAAGGAATCTGATCGATATAGGGTTTCTATAGACATAGACAAGCACGTAAAAACCTACTACCCTCTAGCCCGGGAAAGGAAGATAGAGCCGGGACAGGGGACTACGGGGAAGTGGATATCGAGACCCCGGTTAGAATTACAGATATTGTCAAGGGACACCCAAGAGAAAGGTAAACAGGGGACTGAACACGGAAAAACGACACAGCAAGTAATAATCACTGTAACACCTAACTCTGACGGATTAAGTGATAAAAATTGTGACAGTAATCCGAAAAGACAAGTAATGGCACACCAAATTAAAACACCAGTGGAAACATTAGGGGATAAATTCCCAGCCCTCAGGGGAGACATAGAACACGTTTCTAAAAAATGGGCCAAAAGAACAAGTAAAACTAATACACCGTGGCCGGAGGAAGGCACTTGGTGCGTAGAGAGATGTGAGGACCAGAAGGGAATGATAAAGAACTATAAAATAAAAGATAAATCTAAGAAAAGAAAGGAGAAGGGCATGGAGGGAAATATGGATGCAAATGCCAGTGCAACTTCAGGAAAAAGCAAAATTAGAAGATCCAAATGTAGTCCCGCCCCCATACTCAGAGGAACAGGGTTCCACGGGACTATATCCAGTTATATCAGGCACGATGAATTTTGAGGGAGCATTTGACACAAAACCGATGACGATGGAGGATTGGGAACGAAGGGAGCTAGAAAAGAAAAAAGGTGTAGAGGAAGAGACGAGGAAAACAGAAGAGGAGTTGGATGAGTTAAGCCAAAAGAGAAAGCAGTTGCAGGACGAAGTAGATGTAATAGACCTTTTGGAATGGGCAAAAAAGGGAATGGAAAAAGAAAAGGAACGAGAAGAGGAGGGAGAGAATGATAGAAGAAAAGATGAGGGACAAACAAGTCCTGATTCTTGCGAGGGTGAAAGGGAGGCGTCACAGGGAAAAATAGAAGGAAAGAGGGTCAAAGCCAGCAGAAAGGAAAGAGAAAGAAGAAGAAGCATAGAGGAAACATGTGGGAAAAGGCGCAAAGAGGCAGAAAGACGAGAAAAGGGGGATGCATGGACGTGGAAGCACCCAGTAAGAGTCGAGGAAGAGACGGAAGGAGAGACAGGAGAAAGTAGTGACAGCGAAGGGGGACAATCAGTGTTAGGAGAACAAAGAAAATCGACGCGGGTAAGACACCAAACTGTAAAGTTTCCAGAGGTGGAAAAAAGAAAGAAAAAGGTGTTCCCGGTGATTCTGAAAGGTGGCAGAGCACAGTATATCCCTTGGTCAGGTCAGGATTTGCCTAATCTAATTAATGAATTACCCAATATTTTGGATGGGGCTGGAAGGTGGATTGGACAGTTGGAAGCAGGAATGGTGGGAAAAAGGATGGCACTGGGTGACATCAAAGCTCTCCTGACAAAAGTGCTAGGAATGGACCAAATGGCAGAAGTAATGAGACGTGCCGGCATCCAGACCGCAGCTCATGACCCAAACGTAGACGGGACACTAATGGACCCGTACCGACAAGACATATGGCAGGCACTAAGGAATATGTACCCCAATCGAATGGATGTAAAAACCCTAAGGGGAGAGCCACTGGGAGAGGAGGAGAATGCAGCTGTGTATGTGGAAAATCAATTAAAAAGGTGGAAAAGGGACACGGAGAGGGACATTCTAACAGACCCGCTGACCAACTCCATGTTCCGGGCTGCAATTCTAGAGGGCCTGCCAGTCTCAGCTAAAACAAAACTGGAGGATGTAGTGGGCTTGGACTCAAAAAGTTACCGGGAGTTTGTGGATTATGTTGCCCATGCAGTAGAAAGACATCGCAAAGATGAAAAGAATGCAGACAAACAGCTGAAGGAGATACAACGTAAACTCCTTCAGGCACAATTGGAGGAGATCAAAAACAAAGATAAGCTAAAGGCAAAAGAAGATCTCACACCCAGAAAAATAGCACCGATGATGGTGGAACAGAAGCCAGGGGAAATACCTGCACTAACAATAGGGGGAAGCGGAGATGGAGGCCAGCCCATCGTAACCTATAACATTTCTGCCTTCCCACTGCCCATAAACCCAGAAGCCCACAGCCTAAATTATCAAAACCGATACGCCCTACAAAATCAGACTGACTGGAATAAAAATGGGAAAAGACAGGGAAGTGGTAGGCCACCCTTTCAGAATCAGAGAGGACAGGGACAGGTTAATTATCAAACTCCGAGACAGGGACCACTGCCTGGCCCTCCAGGTGTGTGCTGGGGGTGCGGGGAGACAGGTCACATAAAAAGGAATTGCCCGCGGAATTCCACCAGACAGGGAGAAAACCAGCAACAGGCAGGCCAACAGCTGATCCAAGGGTCGCCGAACAGCGTCCCGATGTTTCAAGGGCCGGGGAACCATCAGAGTTTCGCATAGAGAGGCCCAGAGAACCCCGAAATGGTAGGACAGTACGTACAAATAACAGAAACCGCAGAGCAGGAACCTATAGTTAATGCTAGAGTAGGCGGGATCGAGGTCCCCATGATGATAGACACCGGTGCCACCTGTACGTGCATACAAACGAAATATGCGGATCACCTACCATTGTCAAACCGGTTTGTAAAAACTGTGGGGTTCTCGGGGAAAATAACACTAGCTCAAATGACGATGCCGGTGCCTATTACCATTGGAAATAAAACTACCCATGTACCTATTTTAGTATATGATAAAACTCCTTTAAATCTATTGGGAAGGGACGCAATCCTAGGTCTGGGACTGAAATTAGAATGTACCGAACAAGGAATTGATTTGATGGGAATGTATTCACTTGAGGTACCAGGAAAGGAAGGGGTTAATGTATATTGGCTGGGAGATATAGAGGAACAAATTAAAAGACAGATCTGGACAGTCTGGGGAAAACTTATAGACACTTGGGTTCCACAAGCCAAGTGGCCGAGAACAGAATTACACAGTACAATGATATTTGATGAAGGACAGGCACCTGAAATACAAGAGAAATGGGAAAAGGAGGCAGGACGAGAACAGGAAATAAAGTCAGGAAGTATTTTAATTGGACTAGAGGGAGTGGCCCTCGCAATCGTTAGGAATGAATGGATTGACAAATGGTTCTCGGTACCTGGGGCGGAGCCACATGTCACATTGAAAGTTAATCCGGGATATAGATCAAAGGACCTAGGACCCATGGTGTTAAGAGCGCAAGACTTAGAATTTGTACAGACAGATAGTGCGGATATTTGGACGTCCAGCGATGGACAAATGACGAAAATAATTTTGGATGTTAGGATGCTTGGGACACCAAAGCAGATAACAATAGGAGTGCAAAGTGAGAAACAGGAGCGGGAATGGAGAGAGAGCTTAGAGCAGGATTTGAACTCCCTCCCACAGGAGTTGTGGTCCAGACAGGACACGGATGTAGGGAGGGTTAAAAACGCTAATCCAGTTGAAGTCAGATTAAAGACAGGACGCCAGGGGCCCTATAGACCACAATACCTAATCAAGACAGAAGCAATTGAAGGAATTAGAGAAACGATTAAGGGATTGATAGAAGCAGGGGTATTAAAGGAAACCCGGAGTAGGTGTAATACCCCGCTCCTACCAGTAAAGAAGGCGGACGGAGAAAAATGGAGATTGGTGCATGACCTAAGGGCAATTAATGAGGTAGTGGAAGATATGCCCGTAGAAGTTCCAAACCCTTACACCTTGCTGACAAATATACCACCTGAAAGTAGATGGTTTACGGTAATCGACCTATGTTCAGCATTTTTTAGTGTGCCACTAGCTCCAGAAAGTCAGTATCTCTTTGCATTTACGTACGAGGGGAAACAATACACATACAATAGAATGCCCCAAGGATTTAAACATTCCCCACATGTATTCAATCAGGTGTTGAAAGCAGATTTAGAAGGAATACAGTTGGAAGGAACACTGCTACAGTATGTGGATGATTTACTATTATGCACAGAGACACAAGAACAATGCAGGAAGGATAGTTTAAAACTTTTGAAAAGACTAGCAGAGGGGGGTCATAAAGTATCCTGGAAGAAGCTGCAGCTGTGCCAGAGACAGGTAGAATACTTGGGGAGAGAAATATCAGCAGGACAGAAGGGGATAGCTCCACAGCAAATAGAAGCAGTACTGAAAATTCCGAAGCCACAGACGGTGGGACAAATGATGACATTTTTGGGAATGACAGGCTTCAGTTCAGAATGGGTGGAAAACTATGCAGAAAAAACGCAGGCACTACGAAAGATAATGAAGGAAGCAGGGTGTGACGAATTAAAAGCCAAACTAAAATGGGACAAAGATGCGCTAGAAGCATTTGAGAATATAAAGAGTGAAATGGCACAGGCACCAGCATTGGCTTTACCGACCTATGACAAGCCCTTTGATTTATTTGTGAGTAACAGAGAAGCAGGATTTGCTACAGCAGTGTTAACACAGGAAAGTTGCAAGGGAAGGCGAAGGCAGACTGTAGCATATTATAGTACCAAACTAGATGACGTAGCAATGGGATACCCGCCGTGTTATCAAGGCCTGGCAGCAGCTTGGTGGGCGTACGAAAAGGCAGCTACGGTCACAATGGGATATCCGATAAACATACATGTATACCATAAAATAGCTGAATTGATTGAAAAAGGGAAGTTTGTTCTGACGCCGGCTAGAATTCACCATTTTCAAATGCTGACCACATTCCCGGACATTACGATAGTAAAGTGCAATAGGGCCAACCCAGCTGACTATATGCCATTGCCACATGAGGGAGAGGAGCATGAGTGTGTGAGAGAGACAAGAGTGTTTATGAAACTGAGGAAAGATCTGCAGGCTGATAAGTTAAACACAGAAGAAAAGAGAACGTTGTATGTTGATGGCTCGTGTCATAGGGATCATAGGGGAAATCATGCTGGCTATGCAGTAGTTGAACAGAAAGGGAAAACATTTGAGGTAGTGGAGGCAAACGAATGTGAGCAGCCATGCTCAGCCCAGTTAGCGGAGCTTGAAGCACTGACAAGAGCATGTGAATTAGCAAACGGGGAAGCAGTGGAAATTTATACTGATTCAGCCTATGCCCACGGGGTTTGTCACCTTTTTGGGGCAATATGGAAGCAAAGGGGATTTATGAAAAGCGGAGGAGGACCAATTCAACACGAAGTTCAAATCAGGGCTTTAATAAGGGCTATGATGGGCCCAAGGGAATTAGCCATAATTAAGTGTCAGGCGCATAAAAAGGGAACAGATAGCATCACACAGGGAAATACCAAAGCTGACAAGGCGGCTAAAGAAGCGTCAGGATACATTGAGGCTACGATAGCCCCAGTAGAAATAGCAAGGCCGCACCCAGGGCCAGGTGTGGGGAATATCGAACCTCAAATCACATTAGAAGATGTGGCACAATTACAGGAAGAAGCCCCTGTAGCAGAAAAAACAATGTGGAGAGAGAGAGGAGCATTACAGGGACAACATGACAAAATATGGAGAAATGGGGAAGGGTTGATCATAGCACCCACATCATTACTAACCGTACTAATTAGTGAAGCACACGGGGTGGATCACTGTGCGAGAGGAGAAGTGGCTAGGAAGATTAAGAAAGAAGGATTCTGGTCACCATACCTGCAAAACTCAATTGACTACATACTAGGTCTGTGTGAGGTGTGTGCTCAGAATAATATCAGGAAAGGCATTACTGCCCCAATAGGGCACATACCCATTCCAGAAGGGCCGTTTAAACATCTATGCATGGACTATGTGGATATGGGAAAGGTGGTAAGAGGAAAAAGATACATGCTAGTGATTATTGATAGATTCAGCAGATGGATAGAAGCAACGCCATCCAAAGATCAAGGATCTGGAACGGTAATTAACTTCCTGTCAAAAGAAATTATCCCAAGATTTGGCATACCCATGCAATTAAGTTCAGACAATGGATCTGCTTTTATAGGGAGGGCACTGAGAGAGACACTCTCAGCACTCCGTATAAAGCAGAGGTTTGGATGTGTGTATCATCCTCAATCCCAAGGAATGGTGGAGAGAGCAAACGGAACCCTCAAGGCTAAAATAAGCAAAATTTGTAGTGAGACAGGAAACAACTGGATAGATGCTCTGCCATTGGCTTTAATGCAGTACAGGAGTCAG
Organism: Scyliorhinus canicula; assembly: GCF_902713615.1. Lineage (NCBI taxonomy): Eukaryota > Metazoa > Chordata > Chondrichthyes > Carcharhiniformes > Scyliorhinidae > Scyliorhinus > Scyliorhinus canicula. Next base: position 73,816,466 of record NC_052162.1, on the reverse strand, counting down.
GAAAACAGAATCACACATTTAAGCCCGCATGAGATGATGACAGGAAGAGTAATGCCGGTGCCAAAGATCGGGGGAACAGGGGGCCCCACATTGGAGTGTTTAGATCAGGATGCAAGAGAGTATGTACGACAATTAACTTTTATACATAGAACTATTTTTGAACAGGAAAAGGCCAAGGAGGAGGAGAGCCCTGCCACGGAACACCAGATCACACCGGGAGATCAAGTATACATCAGAAAGTTCCGGAGACGTTGGCATGAACCCAGACGAGAAGGGCCGTTTGAAGTCACCAGAGTATCTCCCACGGCGTTGCAAGTAGAAGGCAGTACACTGTGGTATCACTTGAACCATTGTACCAGAACGGTACCTGGGGTAGGGGAGAGAAGGGAGACTGAAGTTAGAGGTAGGGTGGATAGAAGTAGCAGCGAGGAAGAGATAGCACTACACGAGGATAATCGTGAGGGGGAGGAGCAGAGCCAAAGTACAGCAGAAATAATAAATGATGATGAGAGTGGTTCTGTGCATGAGCTGGCTGATGATACAAATGCCCAGCTTCAGCCTGTTAGTCACGGTGCCGAGGGAGGTGAGGACGGTGAGAGGGCCTCATTCCCCACAGGGGACTTGGAACCTATTTCCCTGGGGGACTTCCTTGACCCGTAACAAGGGAAAGCGGGATGCAGATGATATAGGGGTGCGGAATCAGGAAGGTAGAGTATTAAGACAAACAAGACGTAGGCGATCAGTGAGTACGGATACTATTTGGGAGAAAGGAGGGGTCTGTGTTATGTTTGGAGATCAGTGTTGCACATTTATCCCTAACAACACTGATCCAGAGGGGTCATTTACACGGGCCATGAATAAGTTGAAGAATCTTAGGGCAGAAGTGAAAGAAAATGCTGGGTTTGGGCATGAAGCCTGGAATTGGTTGGATAGGATGTTCGGAAGATGGGGGGCATGGTTCGCCAAAGCTGGAGCTGTAGCAATCACAATCGTAACCGTTCTAGGACTCATATTTTGTTGTTTTTTACCCGCCCTGAGATCCTTCCTTACCAGAGTTGCAACACGGCAGATGATGGTGACAAGCAGCTCACGTTCGCGAGGAAAAACGGAGGAAAGGGAAAACCTTGAGCTGCCTCCGATGAGCGGATTCACCATGACCCTGGTCGAGATGGAAACTCGTCACTCTGTGAAAGGACTATAATAATGGACGATTGCTTTGTACCAACAACAGCACCTGACTGAAATTCGCAAGAGACTTGGAGAACTTAGTCTGTACACAGGAATCAGTCTTTTTTCCTTCCCTTGACAAGGGTGGGAAGGTTTTTGGCTGATGGCTGTTAGGAGCAAGCAATCTGGGGGAGCGACCCGAGAATTCGAATCTGGATAGATGAATTATGATAAAGAAGAATTAGGGGCGTTGTTCCCTGACCAAAGTATTCGGCTCCTCCACATTGCCTGCAAAAAGTGTTTAAAATAAATTGTAAATGGGATCCAGTAAGGGGATTATTTGAGCTTGGTAATTTGTGTGAGGCTAGGGAATAGCCTCAAAGGGGGGACATGTAAGGGAATTTGTACTGGATATTGTATGAGTTAGGTACCAAGTTTAGAATCATAGGTTTCAGTGAAATGATAAAGTAGATTTAGGTGAGTATTGAGATGAGTGTGAACTCAGGATAACTTTGTGTGACCTAATGTAATCAAGTATAGTTAATATGATTAAAGCAGCAGACCCAGAGAAATAGCATTTAAAATACAAACAGTCACTTGGAAGAACAATGAACAGCTCAGGGCTTAACTAAAATGGTTGCCCATAAATAAGGGCTATAAAGGAGTCTGTTTTTGTATACATTCGGCCTTGGTCAGCAAAAACCACGACACAAGCAGGAAAGTTTACAGAGACGAGATAAGGACTGACTTATGGCTACCATGGTTGACGAAGCAGAGAGAGAAACGACCAGTCTTGACTGAGACAGATAGAGGCTCACTATAAACAGTGGTGGCCAAAGTAAGGAAAGCAAGATAAGAGGGCTGTAAATTAAGATAAGAGTTTGAATCATGGAGTTAAAATGTATATAAAAGGCGGTAAGCCCTGAAGCTTCTTTAGATTGCTCCGGACAATCTCAGCTTTGTTTTTCTTATGCTAAGAAAAATAAAGTTCACTGCTTGGAAGATCGCTCCTCAGACTCTCTGTGTTTTAATATTTGAATAGGTACAAACAAATTGTCGTCCTGGGGAACCACGACATACTCAATCCCTCTCATATCCATTCAAGGCTCTGCCTGTTGCTTTAGTCATTTTAGGAAGTGATGGTAGCATAGGGGTAAAGTCACCAGGCTAGTAACCCAAAGGACTTGGTAAAGCTCTGGAGACATGGGTTCCAATACCACCAAAATAGTGGGTGGAATTTAGAACAAAGAATAAAAAACAATACAGCACAGGAACAGACCCTTTGGTCCTCCAAGCCTGCACTGACCATGGTACCTGCCTCAGCTAAACAGTATGCACTTACGGAGTCTGTATCCTTCCATTCCACCCCATTCATATATCTATCTCGATGCCGCTTAAATGCTATCGTACCTGTTCCCACTACCTGCCCAGGCAACACGTTCCATGTATTTACCACCCTCTGTGTAAAAAACCTGCCTCGTACATCTGTTCTAAACTTTTCCCCATGCACTTTAAACCGATGTCCCCTAATACTTGACTCTCCTACCCTAGGAAAGAGCATTTGACTATCCACTCTGTCCATGCCATTCATAATCGTGTAGACCTCTATCAGGTCGCCTCTCAACCTCCATCATTCCAGTGAGAACAGACAGAGTTTATCTAACCTCTCTTCATAACTAATGCCCTCCATACCAGACAACATCCTAGTAAACCACTTCTGTACCTCCTCCAAAGCATCCACATCCTTCTGGTAGTGCGGTGACCAGAATTGTGCACAATATTCCAAATGAGGCCTAACTAAGGTCCTGTACAGCTTCAACATGACTTGCCAATTTTTATATTGAATTCCTCGAACAATGAAGGCCAGCATGCTGTATGCCTTCTTGACCACCTTATCCATATGCGTTGCCACTTTCAGTGATCGGTGGACATGCATGCTCAGAACTCTGTCTATCAATACTCGCAAGAGTTCTACCATTTACTGTGCAATTCCTACCTGCATTGGACCTTCCAAAGTGCATTACATCACACTTGTCCAGGTTAAACTCCATCAGCCATTTCTCCGCCAGTTTATATCCTGCAGTATCCTCTGACTTGGAAGGGAAATTAACATAAACCAACTTCGAAGCATGCTGCGGAATGCTTGACTATAGTTCAACACTGCTTTTGAATGAAAATAAGTAGGTCAGGTAACATAAATGAAATGCTGCTGAAATATTCTGGTTTTGGCCTGATTATGAAAACATATTGTCCTCCGAAAGATAACAAAATGTGTACTCGAGTTGTTTTTAGCCAAGGGCAAGACCATATGTATTATGTATTTCATCTTACATACTTTCCAAGGTCTATTTTATATAAACATGCCTGTTTACTTCAAGTTGTTATTTCAGACTATAAAACATGTTGTCTTCAATCGAATCTCAGAGAGCAGTGCATTGGCTTTTGCAGCTGGAACACTATCTCTCCGCAAATATATTTGTGTAAATAAATTTCCTTAAATTGAACCTCGAGGAATTTGACTTTATTATAATTTCCACGACATCTGGAAATCCTCTTCACTATCCGCAACTCCACCAATTTTTGTGTCGGCTGCAAACTCACTAATCAGACCAGCTACATTTTCTTCCAAATCATTTATATACACTGTGAACAACAAAGGTCTCAGAACTGATCCCTGTGGAACACAGCTAATCACAGCCTTCCATTCTGAAAAGCACCCTTCTACTGCTACCCTCTGCCTTCTGTGCCCAAGCCAGTTCTGTATCCAACTTGCCAGCTCTCCTCTGATCCCATGTGACTTCACCTTTTGTATCAGTCTACCATTTACATTCAATTAACACGCTGGGCATTTAAATCTTGTGAGTGACCATGCAACCATTGTTGGATGAGTTAAAAATGAGTTACCCATCTGGTTCAGCAACGATTCCCTTCTGTAAGGAAATCTGCCATTCCTACCTGATCTGGCCTACATGTGACTCTAAACCCACAACAATGTAGTTGATTCTCTGACATAGCCTAGCGAGCCTTTCAGTTTCAATGGCAATTAGGGACGGCTACCAATGTTGGTCTTGCCAATTATACTCACATCCCATGAAGGAATAAAGGGAAAAAGAAATGCTTTTATTTGTCCTTTCATTCTGTGCTTCTTTCAAAGATAGAGATGGGCAACTGCCTAACACTCTATTTTATTTCATCCAGTTTGAGGGAAAACTGAATCCTTTATCTTCTGACTAAAATTGACTGGGCCACATGTTGCACATCTTGTTTGATTTTGTTTTCCATTGCTTTAATTGAAAATAAAAGTTCGCCAAGATGTAAAACAAGCCGTTAATTCGCTATCATCCAATTTCAATAAGTTTAAATTGCAAAAAAAAAAGACATTTTGTCAAAGCATTGCATCTCGCAGTCATCAAGACAATCATAAGAATACCAACATCCGGGGAAGCAACAGCTTTATCCTGCATGATAAAAGAGCAGTGATTGGTTGACAAATGGACTCTGGTTGGTAGAGGTGCTGTCATTGAGAATGCATCAGTTAATGGTTACTGGCAGTTAACTGCCAAGTAGTGTTTTAAACTTAAACCATACAGCTTGACTCTGATTGGTCAAAGCATTGCCCTGAAAAATAAACCAGCAAATGGCTACCAATTATTTTGTTCTCCTGAAACAGGCTCAACATGTCAGTGAAATCCCTAGCATATAGTCGTTCTTAATGTAGACAAAAGAACATGTACACACATTGGGGCAAATTTGGTGGATCCCATTTAAATGTCTGTTGAACTAAGGTGGGAATTTCCAACTTCTGGGGCGACCATGACCAGAAAATCCCGCCCATTGTGCCTCTTTCAGATGAAAGTTTAAATTACTCCAGATATGCACTTCACTTGCTGCCTATGGTCCTGAGCCTACAACTAATTTAGTGGCAGATACATCAGCAACAAGACTGCGAGAAGTGTTATTCCAGATCCAGAGTAATGGAACAGAAAGATCTGTCCAGTATGCATCAAGTTCCATACCTGAGACAACAGCATTTTGTTGTCATGAGAAGGAAGGCCTCGCAACTACTTCAGCCCTGTAAAGATGTTCTGATTATGTCTCGGGTCGACAGTTCAAGATCAAAACTGATTACAAACAGCTTTGTTGCATAGCAAGGAAATCACACAGATGAAACCCATATCAGATTGAGGCCAGTACTGTGGAGTATGTGCAGGGTCCAGATTATAGCTAACACTCTGTCATGGATACACGCTAACTACCCAGAGCAAGGAGATAAAAACTTTTGGTGAGGAATTCAAAGCCTTCATGATGTTAATCACTCAATGTTTGCCAGTAACATGGTGCGAGTTGCAAGAATTTCAAGAGGCTCAAAGGTGAGATTAGGAATGCATGCAGGTGCACATATACCATCTTAATAGAAGACCACGGTATATTCATAGGAGCCCTGTTATGGGGCAGACTTTGAACAACGTTGTCATATCAGCATCATAAAAAAATTGTCTGCAATGAACGATTTCTGGTAATGGACTTGCAGCTTAGAAGTCCTCCAAAAGATTCACCAAGGACATGCTGGAATTAGAATGTGTCAGGCAAGGACACAATATTCTGAATGGTGGCCAGGCCTCTCATATTCTTGTGAATGCAAGGGGTGGAATCTTATCAAAAAGTGGCAAAGTGTCAGTCCCAGCAAGAAATAGACACCTTGAGCCCTTACGATAAAAAGTGTGTGGGCGGACTCCAACTGCATCACCTGCACCATTCACAAATTTCCGCAGAAAGAGCCACTTCTGCTCTCCTCTTTGCCATCCAGGCCATGGGAATGCCTTGGCATGGACCTTTTCGAATTCAAAAGGAAAGTATACCTCATCATGTTAATTATGATATCCGCTGCATAGAGGTGCAGAAGCTACATGGGCTCTCCTTTGGAGCCATTCAAACCTATCGGAAGAGAATGTTTTCCACACACTTCTGGCATTACAGAGGTTTATTAAATAGGTCACTGTACAAAGGCTAGGGGCTAGATTCTCCATTTGGGAGACTATGTCCCCACGCCGGTCAATCGGGGAACTGGCGCCAGTCCCTATTCCATGAGGGGAAATGAATTCTTCGCCCCAGCACCGGCCGCAATTTTGGCGTCATAGTGTGGAGAATCCAGCCCCTGGTCTCACCAAGGCCCTCTACAACTATAACATCCTTACTTATATGTTCAATTCCTCTCGTAATAAAGGATAGCATTCCATTAGTCTTCTTGATTACACGCTGTACCTGCATACTAACTTTTTGTGACTCATACAGGAAAATTCCTATATCCATCTGCATCTTTGCATTCTGTAGTCATTCTCCTTTTACGTAATAGTTTGTTTATTTATTTTACCTGCCACAGTGAACATTACATTTTACAACATAACTTCATGTGCCTGATTTTGGCTCCCTCACACAACCCAGCTTTCCACCTGCAAATCCTAATGTCTTCTTCACAACATACTTCTCTACCTATGTTTGTATCATCTGCAAATTGAGCTACAATACCTCAATTCCCCTCATCAAAGTGATTGATTTAAATTCTAAAAGGTTAAGGCCTTAGGACTGGCCCCTGTGGGGCTTTACCCGTTCATCCTGGCAATCAGAAAAATACCCAAAATTGGCATGTGTGATTTCTGCGAGCCAGCAATCTTCTATTCACGCTAATATATCGGTATGGGACAATTGGGCACGGCCGTTTTGGCAGGGCCTTTTGGACGCAGCCGTTTGGGCGCCATGGGACAATTGGGCGCAGTTAATTTGGCGCGGCCCTTTGGGCGCAGACGACAGAAATTTTTTTAGTTTTTGTGGCTAGTAAATTGTTGCCACTAAATTGTTGCAAGATTCAGTATCATTCGAAGGAAGGACTTAAAAGCAAGCTTAAAACTGTGAATTAAAAGATGAGCTTTAAAAAGTTTTTAAACTAACTTTATTGTAAATTAAAAACCTTAAATTAGTTCACTTAGTTAAAAACCTTCAATTAGTTCATTTAGTTTAGTTCATTTGGTAATTATGAGCAAGGCTCCTCAAGTACTCGATAGCATCCATGTTTTCAAATTTAAGAACAGTTTCATGTATTCTTTTATCTTTATTGTAAATTAAAAACCTTAAATTAGTTCATTTAGTTAAAAACCTTAAATAAGTTCATTTAGTTTAGTTCATTTGGTAATTATGAGCAAGGCTCCTCAAGTACTCGATGGCATCCATGTTTTCAAATTTAAGAACAGTTTAATGTATTCTTTTATCTGCATCTCTATACTTTTTTAGTTTTTGTGGCGGTTCATGGCCGGCTAGTAGCCTTTTATAATATGCATCTCTACCTTTCTGTACTTTACGCAGGCCATCAATTAGTTTCCATATGGTGGGATGATGCATGCCAAGTTCGTATTTCAATCGACGGTGGGCTGCCTCCGCATTATTCTTCGTGAAGTCTTCCCCGTTTAATGTTCTCTGATAAAGGTTCCAAATCTCAGGGCGAAATAAAGGTGTTCGTCTACCATTTCGCGTTGCTTGTTGGGCAAAAGAGCATAAACCGTAGGAGTAACTCCTCCGTGTTTTTTTTACCATAATTACATAAATCTGAGAAAAGAGGCTGGGAGCAATACTGAATGTGCCATCTGCAAACCACATATCAGATGTCAATAAGTGCTGTAGCCAGCTCTGTCTTCCGAAGATTAATATCCGGTCGTGACCTGGTCCGCTATCACAAAGTAAAAAATGTTCTTCCACTCCTGGTTGAGGGACATATATCCTGTAGCATTCTGGCACAATCAATTGTTGTAAATCACTTGGATTGGTGGGGGCGTTCAATACATAATTACGCTTTCTGCTTATCATTCTCCTCAAAGCAGATATATTAGGAATGGCTGGTAGACTAGCTTGGGATATGTCTGTCAAACATTCATTAACAACTACAGTCGGTGCCTCAAGGGTTTCCTGTGCTCTCTTTTTTATTTTAGTTTTCACGAGTGCAACCTCTACTTGTGCAGCAGAAGCATCATGCGAATGGCTGTTCAGCTCCCTCACCACGTTTGCAGCTTTAGTATGGAGCCGTGCTTTGCACCGGTGTTTTTGCTCACAACGCCAAAATTTCACTTCGCTGTCACCTTTGCTTGTTTTGTCAAAGACGTAAAGGAATCCGTTATGAACAAATTTTTCTTTACCACGTTTCGTTGATACTTCCTCAGCCATCATATGGGTATGCGAATTGGTTTAGATAAAAAATATATAAAAAGATGGTGATAGAACGAAACACTTGTGACAGCGGACCCGCATCAGCAGCCAACTCAACTGAGGCTAATTTACAAATAAAGAAATGTTATTATGGCCAAAACTTCCGGCGCCAAAACGTCCGGCGCCAAAACGGCTGGCGCCAAAACGTACCTAACCCCTAATATATTGTGCCCTACACCATGGGCTTTTAGTTTCCGCAGTAACCTTTGATGTGGCATCTTATGAAATGCCTTCTGGGAATCTTAGTACAATACATCCGCAGGTTCCTCTTCATCTGCAACATATGTTGCTCCTCCAAAAGCTCAAATAAATTGGTTGAACATGATTTTCCTTTCACAAAATGAAGCTAACTCTTTCATATCTTAATGTACAATTGGAAAATTATTACATGCCTGGTGTTGCAACTTGGCTCTCACTCATTTTGGGAGACTGCTATTTTGCTCCCCGTCCCCATTTCAGACAAAGTTCAGCTCCGCTGGTAAGATAACAGAACTCGAACCCCACGCTCCATAGAAACGGTAGGCCATTTAATGCCCAATTACTGGCTTTGGGGGAAAGTTTATTGTTTTTCATCAGATTTGCTTAATTTATTATTTGTTGCATAAATGCATATCAATGGCTCATTATCCATGTTATGGTGCTTTTCTTATTTGATAATCCAGTTTGATTGAATACTGGAGAGACCAAGGGCTATTTTCTGTCAGTGATGTCTGCTAATCCATTGATAAATAATTTAATAGCACAGAAAGGCATAAAATGGAATCTGTGTGTTGTTCCACACTCCTTTGGTGCATTCATTGGGCAAGACATCCAAACTTGTCAGCAGCAAAGGGAGCCGTGTGCCATATGTCTACAGTGTGGTTAATACCACTTTTCTTTCAACCATGACCTTCATGATGTGCTTTACAATGTGCTTCCTCACTGAAATTTATATTTCCCAGCTAAGATATTATGATGTTGTGCCTGAGCACGGTCCAGGGTGACAGTGAGAGCGAGTTTATAGCTAAGAATGAAAATGAAAAGGATATTAAGAGCCCTTATTTGGATTTGTTTATTGTCACATATACCTGGGTACAGGGAAAAGTATTTTTCTGCGAGCAGCTCAACAGATCATTAAGTGCATGCAAATAAAATAAAATAAAATAAATACATAATAGGACAACACAAGGTATAGAATGAAATGACATAAACACCGGCATTGGGTGAAACATACAGGGGTGTAGGGCTAATCAGGTCAGTCAATAAGAGGGTCGTTTAGGAGTCTGGTAACAACGGGGAAGAAGCAATTTTTGTGTCTGTTCGTGTGTGTTCTCAGACTTTTGTATCTCCTGCCTGATGGAAGAAGTTGGAAGAGTGAGTAAGCCGGGTGGGAGAGGTCTTTGATTATGCTGCCCATTTTTCCATGGCAGCAGGAGATGTAGATGGAGTTAATGGATGGGAGGCAGATTCATGTGATGGACTGGGCATTTTATTATTTCCCTTCCCTTATTTTAAGGGAAGACGCAGACTTTGATTTGACTATACCGTGCAGGCTTTTCATCCCCGGAATTCCAATGTATTCCTTAAAGTGCATTTGAAAGTTACACAACTTTTTCCAGTTTTACTCCATTTCCTTTTGTTTTATGTCACCAATTCCTGAAAGTAGAGAAGTATTATATGATACTGAAAGTGCTGGAAGCATGTACATTCAACCATGGATGAGGTGGTTTTCCCATCTCATCCGTAAGTGCATCAAAACACATATGATGCAGCTAGATGTTGACAGAATGATTCTTTGTTTGAAAAATCTTCAGCATGCCAGCAATTTCCTCAATCAGTTTAAGATGGAGTTCATACCCTGCAAAAGGGCAAAGAATAGTAACCATTCTAAGCATGAATGGAAGCATGGGACAACTATCAATATTTAACAATGTGCAAGATGCACGTGACATGCACACTTTGCCTTTCTACTTTATAGAGAGTGGTGCATTACACGGCTTGCTTTTCCCAATGGTTCCAGGATGGTACAAATTAAATTGGAATATGTCACTTCCTGCTGGACATGGCTGATTACTCTCTTGGGCAGATGCCCTGGTATGCCCAGCAGGGAGAAGCTTTCTTTTTGTCACTTCTTTAAGCAGCGCTTCAGTTGTTACATCTTAAAATCAGGAGAGCTTTGTCTTGACAATGGATGGTTTGAGAAACGATGCTTTTCCTGCCGGAAACAAAGGTGTATTTTTTGCGTCGTATCAGCCGCTTCCCAGCATGTCCCACCTCATTAATAATGTATGCATGGGAAACATGTCAGATCGCTGGTGGGCAGCCTTGGATTTTCCCACCTTGCCATTACGTCAGTGCTTATGCACTCTGAGCACCATATTTAATGTGCACCATGACACAGCCTACTTGGTGTCTACAGACTAGGACTGCTCAAGACGACAGATGGCTCTGAAAGTTAGGATGATGGCAGTCCCCACATTTACTGACACCTCAATGGAGCACCTAATGGACACTGTTGCAGCTGACCGTGATGTCATCTATCCTCCCCCCCACTACTTTGGCCACAGGAGGTCCACCAGAGTCACCAATCCAGCCTGGCAGATTGTGGCAGCAGCAGTCAGTACAACGGAACACATAGTAAATTAGCCATCGAGTGTAGGAAGAGGATAAATAAAAGATCTGTTTCACCAGAGTAAGTCAACCACCTCATCATTCTCAACACACACTCCCAAACCCATCATAAATCCGTAGGAATTTCACACCTCACTAACGCTCATACACAACCTCACATCTCCATTAGGCTACTGTGGTGAATGTGTAACCACTATAATTCACACTGTACATTACTGCGTTCCTGTGGGCTCCGTCTGTGAGCTGTTGCGTGGCTCTGCCCACAGGGGGAGATGAGGAGCATGTACAGGGCTCCGCCCTTGGCTCTGCCCCCATCAGGAAGTATAAGTGCTGCGGTCCTGCGAGTCCGCCCTCAGTTCAGTACAGTCGCAGGCAGGCTCAGTTGTAAGCCGATTAAAGCCACAGTTTACTTCAACTCGTGTCTCTGAGTGAATTGATGGTTGCATCAGCTACTATCCTCTGGAGCTCACCTGCTCATCCCGTCCATAGCTCCGCTCACCACATCCTTATCCTCTGCCATGTCGTGCGTCCTGCTCACACAGTCTCTCCATCTGTTTTCATGTAGGAGAAAATGGCTCATCCAGACCAAGAGGTGGAGTGGGCGATATTGGGCCCTTCACTCAATTTGAGGACCGTGCCATCATGCTGAATGGTGAAGACATGGACCTAGCCTGCAGCGATGGTAAGATTGATGGTGAACACTCACATGAGGATTCCGCACAAGGTTACCCCTCTCTCAATGTAACTGTGAATGCTCTCTCCTGTTTTTGACTGCGGTCATACACTAATTATCTCTATAGTTCACAGGAAGCTCTGCCAAATCACAGATGCCAACCCATCCCTCAGTCTCAGCCAGCCTATCCCTCAGATCCATTCAGGTCCTCGCCTCCGGTGACGAGGAAGATCTGGAAATAATCAACATGGAAGACACATCACAGCACTTACTCTGATCCTCCAACAGCATAGAGACACACATCTCGATGGGACCTTGATGTAGAACACTCTCTGGATCACATTCCGATGGTCACCGCACAGACAAGTGTCTACAGCAGGAGGAGGCAAGTTCAGTTGAGCTTCCTAGCGCCCAGAGGCCTGCTGAGGAAAATCAGATGACCTCTGGATTTGGGCTTCCAACTCATTGTGGAGAGTCAGCAGCTGGCAGGGGAACATGCCACAGAGCTCATGGAGCTCTCAGCAGAGTGACAAACAAGTCAAAGAAGTGCATCTGCTTGCTCTCTGGTGAAATGGTGCCCACATGTGGAGGTCGCTTGGAGGTCTCCATGGGAAGGGTGGCAAATGCCATGGAGACCTTGGTCCACCAGGAAGTGGAGAGGTGCACAGACTTGCACTCCATTGTGGTAGACAAGGGGAAGTTCCTAAAGTGGAAATGCAAGACAGCAAAGCACACACCCCACTCCAACCCCAACACCTGGTACACCTTCCTGTCCCACTCATGCCTGGACTCCATTTTCAGGTCTCCCCCATGCCACTCATCAACTGCTTATCTATACCATCCCATGGGAAATTCCTTGGAAGATGGTGTGAGCCCACGGCAAATTCCCTGAAGGTCTGAAGCAGGTCCGAAGCATCAGCGACATCAATTAAAATCCAAAGCCTCAGCAAAGTCAAAGATGCTGCATGGAAACCTCCCTCCTTCCGAGAGCTCTTTTGTGGCAGAATCATGTGTATAAGGATACACCCACCACGTGTTCCTCCAACATCTGGTAGCTGTAGGCCTGCAGAATATTCCTCACCTTTGATTCCCTCAATTTGAGCAAGGCCCTAAAGGTAAGTCTCACCTGACTTTTGCACATCACTCACACTGCTCCGGACGTATTCTGGACCAACGGATCTTTCCACCTGCGCAACGGTAAATTGGGCAACGGAGGACAATTCCAGCTGGGCCTGACTTTGCATCCCATTAGCGGTATGCAGATCAACTTCTTGCCAGCCTCCAGCGGGATTTGCGTTTCACCATGGCAGTAAACACTGAATGATCCCGCTGGAATTTCACACCAGCGAAGAACTGATGTCTGTCTTTCCTGCCAATTTCCCAACCGCACCCGCCTGCCATGACGCCCGGAAACAGAAAATTCTGGATTTCATTCCTGTTTATCAAGTGTTGCAGCCCTTTAAATGGACCTAACACCAGGTACCTCATGCCCTAAGTCAACAAGGTCACTGTGTCTGACTGGTTACTTACTGGTAGCTGATCTGGAATGAGAAATGAAGCAGAACACCAGAATCTGAATAACAGCTAATTACAGTCCATGTAGATGCAACACCCACTGCCTGTACCTGAATGCAGTCAAAACAATATTCACTTCCATAGAAATGTTAACAGGATAAAAGCTGTGAATTCAGATACAAGATGCTGCAACATGTGATATTGTTACAGAGTAGATATAATTAGATATAATTTGTTTGTTTAAAACTAATAACCTTAGTAATTTATTTTAGGCATTGGGGTTGGGTGGAAGAATTCTTCTTGATAAAATCTTATTGACAAATCAGAAGCTCATTTGCAGTGGGATACTATATACTTGCCATCAACTTCACTCCTGCTCATCAACGTCACTCCTGTTCGCCCTGATAATACAAAGCAAAATACCAAAACATTAAACTATGGGGCGAACTTTTGATGGAGTGGCAGGTACCATTGCATTGCCATGCCCTCAGCTCCTATTTCCCTACTTTATTCTGCAACTTCATCTCTCATCCAGACGTCTGGCCTGCAACTTCTGAGAACCGTGGAGCACAGCTGCTCCTGGAGTCCTTCAGTGTAGATTAGGAGCATCAGGGAAAAATATGCCATGCCCTCTTTCTATGGCACTAATTGCAATATTCCAGTAAGTTGAAATATCCTAATGACTTTATAAAGGCAGGAGAGAAGGTCAGTTGGTGTGGAGTTGGGAGGGAGGGGTTGGTGGTCAGGGTTAAGGATGGTTGGGGGATGTAGTGGAAGGTGGTTGGGGTTGTCAGTTAATCAGGGGATCCTGGGAATACCCATGCTGTGGAGGTTTTCTGGGGTAGGTGTATAGGTGGTTGGGCATGTAGTCTGGGTTAGTCAGGGGGCCAAAGGAGTAGTTGGGGATGCTGAGTAGCTGAGGCGGACGACGGGTTCAGGGAAGGTTTGGGGGCTAGTTGGGGGGATTGAGGCAATCAATGGTTTGGGAGGGTAGTCACAAGGTTCAGGAGGGTAGTGAGGTGGTCAGGAGGAATGTTGGGGGAATAGTCAGTTGGTTGGTGGGGTAGTTGAGGAGGGTAGATGATTGATTGGGGAGTGGAATTAATTTGGTCTTTGGGAATACTAGGGGCGCATGGGGGTCAGGAGGGTAGTCTAGGATGGGGGTGAGCCGGAGGTCAGAAAATATTTATTTAGTCAGGGGGTCAGAAGGTAGTTGGGGATAGCTGGTGGGGGTGGGTTTGGGGGGGGGGGGGGGGGGTGGAATGGCGGTTGTTGCAATGTCAAGTGGGGGGTCTGAAGTCTGAAGATAGTGTGGAGGGGGTTTGGGACAATTAACGGGTTGGGTGGGTAGTCACCAGGTTGGAGCGAGTAGTCAAGTGGTCAGGGGGATGGTGGGGGGCAGTCAGGTGGTTGCCAGGATAGACGAGGGAGAAAAACATAGTAGTTGAGTCTTTGGGAGTACTAGGGGGTTAAGGAGGGTAGTCGTGGGAGAGAAACACAGTAACATAGGAAATAATCACAGGAAGAGGCCATCCGGACCTTCAAGCCTGCTCCACCATTCATTATGATCATGGTTGATTATCCAACTCAACAACCTAATCTTGCTTTCTCCCCATATCTTTTGATCCCGTTTGCCCTCAATGCTACATCTAACTGCTTCTTGAAAACATACAATGTTTTGGCCTCAACTACTTCCTTTGGGAATTGGGGGATTGGGAGAGGGGGGGGGGGATAGTCAGAGGGGTCAGCACCACAGTTACCCGGCAGTCTGAACTGGTTTTAATTTTTCTAACTATTCCTGGGTAACATTCCTGCTAAGTATGTCAGAACCGCGCAAATTCTCCGACTTTAGTTTTGGAGATTCAGAGTGTTCCAGACACAAAGGTCCTCATAATTCCAACACAGTCCTTGCATGAGGCAGCAGGTGGTACTTTTGGTGTATGACCACCCCCTCCCTGCCGCCAATGCAGTGAGCCAAAGTACTTGCACCTGTAAATTTTGTATAATTCCCTCATCCCTTGTGTCATTCTGGAAAACCATCTTCATACTACCTCTCAGGCCTTTTCATCCTTCCTCTGGTATAATGCCCAGAATTGGATACAGTACTCCCGCTGAGGTTAAATCTTTGTAAAGATTTGTGACATGGAGTTCCTGTTTTGGCCTGCAATGCCCCTCCTTAAAAATTTAAGTAACCAATATATTTCCTTAAACATTATCTCAACTTGCCCTGTCACTTCCAAGAGGTGTTAACACACAATCCCAGTTCTATTTTTTTCTTGCATCTCTTCAACATAGTATTATTTAGATTCCATATAATGCCTGCCCAATTAATTTGTTCCGAAGCGCATTACTTCGGAATGCGCTTCTAAATTATCCACATTAAATTGCATCTCCTATGTAACTGCCCATTTCATTAGTCTGCATACATCCTCCTGAAGTCGGCTTCTTTCTTGCTATTTTCTACATTGTCAAGTTTTGTGCTGACAATAAACTTTGAAAATGTTCTCTTTGCACAGAAGCCGGGGTCATTTATATACTACAAGAAAGCATGTCAATCCCAATGGGACCATGCTGCATTTTTATCTCTAGTTTAAAAAACAAACATCTGTTCATTGCAGCTCTCTCTTCCTATCCCTTAGCTAATTACATGCCCAAGTTACCATGGTTCCTTGAATACCTTGTGCTTCTAGTCGCCGAATAAGTCTCTTATGAGGTATTCGTCAAATGCCTTTTGAATGTCACTGTAGACAGCGTCTAATTCCGTACCTCAATCATTCACACACTCTGCCTCAAGATTTATTTTTTAGTTCCTAATCGGCCCTGCCATTTCTTTAACTATCTCTTAACATTTTCTGTGGTTATACGATATTTGGAGTTCCTTTCATTTTATCTGCTAATCTTTTCTCATAATCTCTCGCTGCATACCTTATATTTTTCCACAATTCCCCTTGCACTCTGTGTATTTTCTGCATGGGTTTTGATTGTTTCTGCACTCTAGCTGTCGAGGTCCTACCTTTCCTCCTTTGAGGAGACTATAACTCCACCGTTTTTTTTTTTAAATCAACAGAGAAATAAAGAAAAATGAAAAGGTAGTGGCCTTAATTCTCTGCCCACATTTTCCAGCGGGAATGCCCAAACGTTTTTTTTGCAAGCCGAATTTCCCACACAGATTATCCCCAGCATTAGCCAATGATGTAATGAAGCTCCTACCATGAAAGGCGGCAACCTCATTACTGTAAACTTTCATCTCATTCGCGGGCTTCCCTACTGTATTATCTCTTCGCACATTCTACCCCCACCCCCAGGCTGATGTGATGTCATATAAGTGAGATTTACAACAGGTCTGGAGCAATGGAGACTTGGCGGAAGGTTCCTGCAAGGGCGCACAGCTAATTACATCTCCCGGGGGGAGAGGGTCATGCCAGGCCATACCCTGGAACAGTCAGGAGGACTCCTGCTCGGAGGTTCCGGGTGAGGGTTCCCAGAGGCTGAGGTCCCATGTCCCTGGAGGGAGGGTCCCATATCTGTGGGTGGGGGAGGTTCTATGAGGGCTTTGAGCGTTTAGGGTGGGAAAACATGGCAATGCAGCTAGCAAGCTTCTCTCCACTTTTCCCGCCTGAGACAACACTTACAAAGAAAATGGGAAAATTCTGCCCAATGCCTTTTACAACCTAGGGATTTTGCAACTAAAGATGCTGCAAATAGCAATAATCAGACAATCTGCTTTAGTGAGGATAGGTGTGGGATAATTACTGATCAGGACTTTGGAAAAACTCTCATGATCTTCTGCAGACTATGCTATGGGATCATTTATATGCACTGGAAAGAGCAGAGGACACCTTACTTTAACATTTCACTGGCTCTTCTGACAGTGCAACACCCCCTCACCTCTCCACTGAAGAATTAGCTTGGGTTATGGACTCATGTCTCTCGAATGAGACTCAAAGCTTGTGACTTGGAACTAAAAGTGTTATCCTGAGGGAAGGCAAACATATCGGAATGCCAATAAATCATATCAAACTTTTGTAAGCAATATTAATAATAGTTTCAAGGCTTATAATCTTTTCAACAGAAGTGTTGCAGAAGTACCAGAGGTTTGTTAAGTCACATATCCCTCCTTTAACCAAAACACAGACCACTGTTATTAAAGTGGTTTAATCTTAACCAATTAACCCAGCCCAATTCATTACTTACATTCCATCACAGATGCATAGCTGTGTCCAGGAAATTCTGTGAATCCCACCAATATCTGGCTTTTAAAGCAGGCCAGCAGCACGGTTCGATTCCCGTACCAGCCTTCCCGGACAGGCGCCGGAATGTGGCGACTAGGGATTTTTCACAGTAACTTCATTGAAGCCTACTCGTGACAATAAGCGATTTTCAATTTTTTCAATTTTTCAATATCATCTGAGAACTTATCGTATCAGTATGGTTATTAGGTAATCTGTCACTTTGTATTCTGCAGTTTATCAAGAAATTTTGTAAACTACTTTACAATCCATAATAATAATTTAAATGTTGATTGGAAGAGTGGCTGTTGAATTAGACGTATTTCTGTTGTCTCCATATTGTATCGGCAATGAAATATATTTCTAAGCATTGATAAAAAATATCATTTTGGGTTGGATTTTCATCTTCGAGGTGGACAGCGGAAGTTTGGAAATTTCCTGACTTGGCGAGCCTGTCTGCAGAAAGTTTCGGTTTTGTTCGGTGTTCAATGTCTAGCAAGGAATCCACAGAACCGCTTGTGACTTGTCCAAATCAGGAACTTTATTAAATCACATGTGGTAAGGTAATGATCTGATACAGAACAAGTATCACGGTAGCATTGTGGATAGCACAATCGCTTCACAGCTCAGGGTCCCCGGTTCAATTCCGGCTTGGGTCACTGTCTGTGCGGAGTCTGCACATCCTCCCCGTGTGTGTGTGGGTTTCCTCCGGGTGCTCCGGTTTCCTCCCACAGTCCAAAGATGTGCAGGTTAGGTGGATTGGCCATGATAAATTGTCCTTAGTGTCCAAAATTGCCCTTAGTGCTGGCTGGGGTTACTGGGTTATGGGGATAGGGTGGAGGTGTTGACCTTGGGTAGGGTGCTCTTTCCAAGAGCCGGTGCAGAGTCGATGGGCTGAATGGCCTCCTTCTGCAAGGTAAAATTCTATGATTATCATGGAGTGTCTTTCTACTGCCTTGGAACTACCCCTGTGCACGACTGTCCTCATGTACGTCTTATAACCATCTCTGGATCACCAGCTCGGCTTGCATTTATATCTGAATGCCTTGTCACATAACCACTTTGCGAGACCACAAAGTGGATCTGTACTGCCATCTGCTGGTTGGAGGTTACACCACCAACTATCTACAATATTGCTTACAGGCATATCACCACAGTTTCAGCAATTATGGGATTTTCAGTGTGTGTGTGTGTGTGTGGTTAAAGGCTGCAGTGACGCCAGTTCCCAGCTGACATAGGATAGAGTTTAGCGGCAGCCTCAGGAGCTGCCAGGCGCCGAGGTGTTCTCTGGGAAAGGCCCTCCTCGGCACTGGGGCTTTGCGGCATTGAATACCATATAACCCCTACCATGCAGAAGGCGGTCATTCGACCCATCGAGTCTGCACCGACCCTTTGAAGGAGTACATTACCTTGACTCACTTCCCAGCCCTGTCTCTGTAACCCCACCTAACCTGCATATCTTTGGACACTAAGAAGCAATTTAGCAATCCACCTGCAGTTACAGTAAAAAAGGTAAGACCCTCTGGCCCTCACTATTCACACCCTCTCATTCCCATTCCCATCCATCTACCCACCCCCATGCAAAGTATGCTTTTCACCCACCCCCTTAGGCCTCTCATACCCCATGCCAAGGTATTCCCCCATCCACTGCACCATAGCTCACCATAACCCCATGCCAAGACTGTATTCACCCACAGTATAGGACCAACAAACCCTATACTGACATTCGTATGTGCTAAAAAAGAGGTTTTAAAAAATAGTCATTCACTCATAACTTCCACTTTTTGAAACAAAAACTTATTTTTATTACAGGACAACAAAAGTGTCAATCATCCAGACTCTTTGAAATATCAATAGCAGAAACTGAAACACTTGAAACCTATTTACCTAGTGTAAAAAGCATTGTGTAATTGACAGAAGAGATCAGTGAGTAGGAGCTGTCAACCAAGCAATGTTGCCCTGGGTCTCAGCCAATGTAACAGACGAATGGATGTCTAGGCTCTCGGCCAAGCATCTCAACCAGGAGAGGAATGCAAAGTTTGGGCTCTTGACCCAAACTATCCTGCAACCTTAAATGTCACAGTTAAAAATCTGAAACCCAGAGAGTGGGGCTGGGGTTTTAAAAAGGGTTCCTTGCTACCATTTTTACCCCTCTATGCAGTCTGCCCAACTTCACAAAAAACCATCACATAGTGTTAGTACTGATTCATAGATATAATACAACGTTATCCTTATTCCAGAAGAATTTAGTGTATAAATGAATTCCGGCATTCGTATTCAGTTGAGCCCTATACCCTGAGGCAACAAAGCATGTTATTTGATGATTTCAAGTATGACTTGACTGAACAAATATCTTTCAGCTAAGCTTTTTCTTGAGATCTTCAAATATCGCAGCATATGACAAAGAATTGGTTTAAACTCGAATACATGACTACCGATTACAATATTAAAATAAATAGATGCCTGATGTCCGAGAAAATGTTTATCCTAGTCTTGAAAGAAAAGCAATTTTGTAAAATTTATGCTTAAATTCAAGTTGTTCCAGTACAGTTAATAATTTTACTGATTGCTGATAGTGGCTTTTGAATATATGGCATGATGCAGTGCTAATTGAGTACAATATTACCGCGAGTAATGAATAGACTTTCAACTTAATAATTATGTCACCCACTATAGTATAATATGTTGCATTTTCTATTTTGTTGGGGATAATAAGAAAAGGGACGGGAGTCTCTGTTCCTGAGACATAGGGCTGGTTTCTCTGATTTAGGGCTGGTTTCTCCGATTTTGAGGCTATGTTCAACACCACTCCACACTGATTCTCTGCCCAATGAGGGCTAGCAGCCACAGCACGTAACACCCCCGTGTTCCCGACAGAAACGGCCAGAAAATTGCTGGGTCCATGGCTGCGCATGCACACAGTGACGACCTGTAACAGTCAGGCCATACAAGATGACGCCGGCCACTTGTGAAACCATCCTGCCAGACAGTGCCCCCCTATAACCTCACTCGCCACTGTGGTGAATGTACTGTATTAACCATTCACCATGTATGTCACTGTATCGCGCTGTTGCCCATGTGGGCTCCACCTATGGACCATTGTATGATATTACATGGAATGTATCATGTGGTGCCCTTGTGGGCTCCGCCCTTGGCTCCTCCCTTGGCTCCGCCCCTTGAGGGGAGGTATAAAGAGCAGCAGCCCTGTAGGCAGCTCTCACTCGTGGAGCAGTCACAGGCAGGCACTGTTCAAGTCGATTAAAGCCACAGTTTACATCTACTCTCTGTTGTGCGTGAATTGATGGTCGCATCAGCCACCCCGGTCCAGTCCTCCCAATCCTCGCCAAAACACACCCTGGCCAGCGGTACGGCTCGCCCTCCCCCCCAACTCTTTCTTTACTTTATTGCTTATTGTCACAATTAGGCATCAATTAAGTTACTGTGAAAAACCCCTAATCGTCACATTCCGGCGCCTATTTGGGGTGTACGGGAATTGAACCCGCGCTGCTGGCCTTGTTCTGTATTACAAGCCAACAGTGCTAAACCAGCCCCTAACTGTGGCGGCGCTGGACACAGTCTGCATCCCGCCACAGGAAGTTGGTGAAAACTCAGCGCACACGTGTCCCACTCCGTCGGGAAGTCGGTCCATCGGGGGGTTGTGGCCTGGGGGATACCCATATGACTCATGGCCCTAAGTTTACAGTGGGCAGTTAGCGGCATGCACAGCTACATGGCTGTGTTGCAGGCTGCGGCAATGATGTTCCATGCCTGTCCACCCTGACCCCACAGCTCACCACCTGGCCAATCCCGCTACTCCCCTCGACCCTGGCAGAAACCCCACAGCCAGTTGTAGAACTGTTCGCAAAAATGGCAATGATGGACACTTTCCATACCCCCTCTCTCTCACTCAGCAGCCACGACACCCGTTTCATGATTTTAAAAGCATAAGTGAACCTGGCTGTTGGGAATTCGCCCCAGTGGAGGCGGAGAATTGCGGAGGCCCCGCAGAATACCGGATCAGGCCCGCTAATGATATGCCAACGGTATTTACCGTATGTGAGGAGTGGAATGCATTGACGCAGCTGTCGAGGCACCGGAGAATTGTAATTTGGTGTGAAACCAGCGCCTGCCATGGGTTCAGGGCCAAAACCGATTCTCCGCCCAATCACGTTTCCCGATTCTGCATCAGCCGATACCCACGACATGCAATGACTTTATCGAAGGTTGTTCCAATTTTCAACATCCTGGATGATCGAGGAAATGAAATGCTCTAATCACTAAGCCCAGTTGAGGATCATGGATTTTGAAGTTGTAAATGTGTAACGAAGAATCATTTATTTACTCACTGAGCAGCTACTTCATGAAATGAAAAAAATGAAAATCGCTTATTGTCACGAGTAGGCTTCAATGAAGTTACTGTGACAAGCCCCTAGTCGCCACATTCCGGCGCCTGTCCGGGAAGGCTGGTGCGGGAATCGAACCGTGCTGCTGGCCTGCTTGGTCTGCCAGCGATTTAGCCCAGTGAGCTAAACCATGCTTGTACTCTTTCCGTGCTCCCGGAAAGAACTCCCGTGCTCCTGACACGTGACATTTTTTGTCGCCGTATCATCACATCATGATGTGATGAGACAACCGGTGGCATGAGATGTGAATGGAAACTGGGTACAGACCATTTTGTAATATCAAATTAAACAGGCCAACTATACATAATGATTTACATATGGTGAGGCATGGATTAAGCTGGTGCATAGCTCTTTGGGTCTTCTTCCACCCCCTTCTTTTCATTGTAGAAGGCTAGTTCTGGACAAGATGCTAATAAAGTCTTAGAACCTTGGGCATGATATCCCCAAATTGGGATAGAGTCCCATAGTGCGCTTAGCTGGGTGCTTCTCGGTACTTGGAGCTCCGGGAAACACCCCTATATTTAACGCCCATCTGGGTAGATTGTGGGCCTCAGCAGTGAACCTCCTGGTGAGGCTACACTTCGCCCTGTTTTTCGCAACGAGGAGCTCCGCTCGCTGAAACATTTAAAAAAAATTTTTTTTTTTATAAATTTAGATTACCCAATTATTTTTTCCAATTAAGGGGCAATTTAGCGTGGCCAATCCACCTACTCTGCACATTTTTGGGTTGTGGGGGCGAAACCCACGCAGACACGGGGAGAATGTGCCAACTCCACACGGACAGTGACCCAGAGCCGGGATCGAACCTGGGACCTCAGCGCCGTGAGGCGGTTGTGCTAACCACTAGGCCACCGTGCTGCCTCGCTGAAACATTTTTAAATGGCGTCCCGATCTCTAAAGCCCCGGACATGACCCCCACACCGCCGCCCCATCCCCAACTCACGATAAGGAGGTCCCTAGACCACCCTGCACCCTCACACCCATGCATGGCACACCTGGAAGCTGACAGTGCCAACTGGGCACGTTGGCAGTGCCAGGTTAGCACCCAGGTGGTGAGCCGGGTAGGTCCCGAAAGAGAGATCTCCCGGAACCTAGTGGGTGCAATGTGACCGGTTGATCCCGCCCCTTGTGTTTAATTTGCTCAGGCATCCTAAGCATGCGGTTATGCCATTTGGTGGTGTTGTAGTATTTTGCAGGCTGGTGTCCTCAGTGTGGACAATCTGGAGAGTTCCGTCAGTGCTCGCAATGTTGGCCTCTATATATCCAATAGTAGAGGAAGCCTGTGTCAGAGGCCGGATGACTGGAGTGCTGGGGTGCATGTTGGTGCTGATTCCGATACATGCAGGAGGTGATGGGGGTTGCACACGTAGTGGGCACCTTTTGAGGCGACCATGTAACTATTGAGTTGTGGGGTCTTGGCTGTGTATCACCGCCAACTTTGCATGGCCATGTGCAATCTGAATCCTAACCGTTTGATCAGGTGTTAGAGGTCCGACTGTGGGTATCTCAGTCATCGTGTGCTTTACCTCTTAATCTCTGTTGCATGGAGGGCATCATTCATGTTGGTTTCATGTTTGGGCTGGACCAGAGCCTTGGCAGTAGGAATAATGGTCCTGTGAGCTTGGAAAAGAGTCATTGAGAGCACACCTTGGTGCGGTAGATTTTGCAGGCTGAGTGCGGCATAATAATCTGTGCAATCCTGTGCACTGTTCTTGAGAAGCTGATTAGCTGAGCATACCGATCATTCCACCAGACCGCTGGACTGTGCGTATCGGGGGCTGGTCATGATATGCTCAAAGTCCCACGTTGTGTGCAAAGTTTCTATATTCAGTGGAGACAGATTGACCAGCTTTATCTGTAATCAGTCTCTGTGGAATGCCATGTGTTGCAAAGTGTCCCGAGAGCTTGATGATGACTTTGTTACTCATTATGTTTGACAGAAAGTCGGGTTAAAACCACCTAGAATACAAGTCAACTAAGACTAGGTGTTGTTTAACCATTCCACTCGAAGATGTCAGCTGCTGTGAATGAGGTTGGGAGGTCGGGACCTCATGTGAATGCAGCTGTTCTTTTACTTGATGTGGTTTGAGCACATTGCACGGTGCACATCTGGAGACTTCTCTTTCCGTATGCAGAGGGCCAGCATAGTGATTCCTTGGCCCTGTATCTAGTTGATTCCAACCTGGGGTGCCTTTGGTGAAGTTGTTAGGTTAGTACCTGTGGTGGATGTATTAATGGTACCATTCACCATTGTATTGCATTACATTGTATTGTATTATGTTGAGGCCCTTATGGGCTCCGCCTTTGGCTCCGTCCCCTCGGGGGAGGTATATAGATCTGCAGCCCGTAGGCGGCACTCAGTACAGAGCAGTTGCAGGCAGGCACAGGTCTAGCTGATTAAAACCACTGTTCTCTTCAACTCGTGTGACTATGCATTGCTCATGGGGAAACAACTTTGAAGACTCAAGTCAGCTCGTTATGATGATGTTGTCCATGTGATATCTGCCTGTAAGGCATCTTTGAGACCCTGAATTTCACGAGCGAACTGCACATCTATCGTCATGATGCCTGTGTCTATCTCATAACCTGCCTGTTGTGTAGTGTGTAAGAAGATTCTGGAAAGAGCACTAGCCAAGTACAGCTCCTTACCACATTAGTAGAAGCGATGCAGTTTCAGCATCATCCATTTTAGCCATGCAGATGAAGTGTGGAGGGGCTTCTTTAAGTTAGTTATGAGTGGCTGATGATCTATTACAACAGTTCCAGGATGACCATATAAAAAGTCATTATATTTTGACAGGCGGATACCAGAGCAAGATGTTCCTATTCAATTTGTACCAAATCTCAGTGTCAGCGTGGGCCTTTAATGCAAAGGCCTGCCTTTCTTGATACAGACTACTCCAAGTCTGTGCTGGTAGGCATCTGCTGATGTAAGCATGGGTGCTCGAATGGCAAAGTACTGTTGGAACGGTAGGGCTGCGAGTGGCTGTTTGAATCTGTTGAAGCATGCTGTGTGGTTGTCATGCCAGAATCATTCGATATCCTGTGGAAAATTTGATGAAGAAATTCAGTGATCTCACTGTAACACAGAATGAACTTCGTGAGATGATATACCAAGGAAGTGCTTAATGGCGTGCTTGTCCACAGGAATGGCCATCCGTGTTATAGCCATTGTTTTGTCTGGATCGGGCTTTACACTATTGGCCGTGAGTAGATAACCAAGGAAGGGATCTGGTTGACCCTCATCTGCATTTCGCAGGGTTAAGCTTCTGTTGTACGATCCTGATTCTGACAATACAAAGTCGTGCAACATGTTCTTTCATAGTACAACCCCAAACCAGAATGCCAACAATGATGATTTTGCAGGAATGGCATGTAAAGAGTTGCTTCATGCACTGCTAGAAGATCTTTCTGCCAGTGGAGATCCCATAGGCATGCAATGAAAATGATATCTGCCGACCAGAGACATGAATATGGTTAGTTTTGAAGTTTCATCATCTAACGGGATCTTCCAGAACCCGCATTTTGCATTGAGGATGCTGAACACCTCAGCATTTGGCATGTCTGCCATCACCTTTGCCACTTTCTTCATAGGGTGATGGTCTGAGCAGAGCCTTGTTTAAGTGCACTGGGTCAATACATACCCAGACCATGCCATCTTTCTTTACTGCAGCCTAAATTGCTAAAACCCATTCTGTGGCTTCATCTATCGGCGTTCTGACATCTAGTGTTGTCATCTGATGCAGCCCATTGACTACTTTTTGCTTCAAAGCTACTGATACTCATCACGGAGCACAAATTGTTGGTGGTATCGAATCATCTAGTCTCATGGTAGCTTACCAATGCCATCACAGTTCAAGAGGCCTTTGTATGCTATCATTTCTGTTGCCCGGTGTTGTGAAGCATGCACTTCTGGATAAAATTGAATCAGCCCCAATGTAATGCTGTCCCGAAGACCTAATAGTTACATTCTTGTCAACTGTGTGAAATCTTTACCTTCAGTCTTGTGTTGCTACAAATTACATTGAGCGGGGTGAAGATCTCATCCTTTTCTGTGATAATATTGATAATCTCGCAATAGAGTGTTGTTGTCGGCTGTGTGGTTTAGTTGTTCTCGCTGAACTGCAGTTCATTCACCTTGCTGGTGCTCCGACCCCTGGAGGACTGACCGGCTGCCATGTTGCTGATGGCAGAGGAAAGCTGCTGGTGGTTTCAATCTGCAGCATTTAGCAAAATCATGCCATTTTCCATATTTGTTGCATCATTTGCCACACTGCTGTTCTGCTCGGAGGGGGAAAGCCTCTGCAGTTGAAGCAGGTGCACCATGTACTGCGAAGACTTCTGCTTCCCTTCAAATCTCTATTTCTTTCTTCAGATTGGTCATTTAAAATGCAGATGTTTGTAGTGTTAAATCTTTCTTTCACAGCAGCATGTTTGTGGACTCGATTGCTGCGGACACGGCACATAATTCGACCCCTGACTAACTCAGCAATGAGGGTGGCAAGATCGCATTTCTTTGCTCAGATTTTCAAGATGTAAAACTGCATTGATTGACCTGCTCTTCGGTTTGTTAAATTAAACGCATGCCTGTCGAGGATTATACCTTTACTGGAAGACAAATATTCTTGAGCATTTTTGGAATTATTTCGCTATCCTCTTTTACCTCCTCCATCTGGAAAACAAATGACTCGAATTTCTTGATGGTCTCGGGGTCTGCTAAATTTAGAAGGTGTAAACCTGTACCTATTACCACTTGTCAGATAACGCAGCAGTACAGTAAATACGCCACTCCCTCTCGAACGGATCAATGAGGCGATGTCCTTGCACTGTCCTGAGTTCTCCTGGTACCATATCCAGTTCCCAAAACATTGACAACAAGAACTTGTAACGAAGTGTAGTTTATTCAATTGCTGAACAGCTACTTCATGCTTGCACTCTGCCCGCGCTCCTGGGGGAACCTCTCGCGCTCTTGACAGTGACACTTTTTGTTGTTGCGTCATCAACAGACCACTCGGCCTACAGTTATTTATAACATTTCAAGGTGTGAAGTGATTTTTAAAAAAATTCTTTCACAGTATGTGTGTGTTGCTGGCTGGGCTAGCATTTATTGCCCATCCCTAATTGCCTTTGAACTGAGCGACTTGATGAGCCATTTCAGAAGAAAGTCATACATAGGCCAGACCAGGTAAGGAAAGCAGATTCTCTCCTCTAAAGAACGTTCATGAACCAGACACAATTGGCAATGGTCTTATGGTCTTATGGTCAGCATTTGACTTTTAACTCCATGTTTCCTTTATACTCATGGTGAGATTCAAACCCGGGTCCCCAGAGCATTACCCTGGATTGCTAGTCCAGTGATAATACCATTATGCCACCAACCCCCCGTACACAAGATAGTCCAAAAATACTGATTATGAAAAGGCAGCACTGTTCTCAATCAATGCACATCAGATTTTAAAGTAATCATCAGCAAAACTGCATCCAACAGAACATGCAATGACAAATGCTTTATCTAAGATTTCAACATTCTGGATGATCGAGGATATTCATTCGTCTAATCTCAAATCTTACTTGAGAATGATAGATTTTGTACCATCTATTTTAGTTCTGCACTCTCAGTATAAACTGAATAACCTGCTTATATCTTTGATATCATTGTCACATTTAAAACTGTACAGGGTCATTTTGTCTCCGATTATTTACTAATGAAAACAGCGACATTTAGTAAATTACACTTTTTCCAAATAATATTTGTAATTATATAAATACTCTCACCCCTTTTCAATCTACAAGGTATATTATAAATTTGAATGCCAATACTGTATTTAATACTCTAAATGTAGCTTCACCAGTTATTTCTTCAAGGTTATAGCCAAGTGCCCTTCAGATAGTAAGCCATGCTGATAACAATTTCACATTGATTGGACACATTCAATAGAGAATCAATAATCTATTTAGGGCCAGAGGAGCAAAGTTTAAATTAGTGAAAAGTAATTTTAAAATCAATACCAAGTATCTGGGAGTGATGAATGTTTTCAATAATTTTCCAGGTAATAGAAGTGAGGACATTAGGTCATTCAAAACGCAGTTAGGTGCAAACTGGTTGATCCTGTGCTGTTGTACGGGCACTATTGGCAATTCTTCACAATGCCCAGTGATGTGTATAAGCAAGAAATTACATAGAAAATACAACCATTGGCCACCTGGCCCAGCTGCTCCATACTGGCTCCACATGAGCGCACTTTTGATCCTTTTTTCACTCGAGTTTTTATCTTTTTCTTCCCTTAAATGCAGAAGAGTGAAAACATATGGGACTTACTCCACTATGACTGCGTATAGCTATTTTCCAAGTGTACTGGAGGCAGCCAAGATTGCATCTTGGAGGTTGGACCCATAAGACTCGAGATAGCAGTATTTGTGTTGGAAAGTCCTATAATGCCTATGAATGAGAAATAATCAGTGGCAGATTACATCGAATGATTTCTAACACTGTGGGAGATGATAGTACATATTTGGGTGATGAATTACTGCACATTACTTAGTTCATTCTCATTGCTTCATACGAACATGTGAAATAGGAACAGATGTAAGCCATTTGGCTCCTCGAGCCTGCTCCGCCATTTGATAAGATCATGGCTGATCTGTTTGGGTTTCGAGTTCCACATTTTAATCAAGCCCCAGTAACCTTTGATTCCTTTGCCGAACTAGAATCTATCTACCACTGCCTTAAAAATATTCATGATGTGGAGATGGCAGCGTTTGACTGGGATGGGCACAGTAAGAATTCTGACAACACTAGGTAAAGGTCCTACAGGTTTATTTGGAATCATTAGCTTTCTGAACACAGCTCCTTCATCAGGTGAGTGATGACGTCAGTTACAGGAGCACAGCATATATAGACAAAGCCAATGACGCAAGATGATAATTTGAATGCAAGTCTTTGCAGGTAATAAAGTCTTTACAGGTCCCGACGGTTCAACTGGAGAGAGGGATAATCACAGGTTAAGGAGGTGCAAATAGTCTCAAGTCAAGACAGTTGGTAGGATTTTGCAAGTCCATGCAAAGACTCCAGAATCTCTACTATGTCTCAACTACATGCTGCCCCTCGGTAACATCTACTTCAAACACATGCGGCCAGATTCACCGTTATTGAGACTAAATGTAGATGCTGGGGCAGGATTCGTGGACTTCCATGACATCAAAACTGGCATCGCACCTGGATCAATTCAGTGACTGTGGAGGGGCTAGCACTGGTGCAACGTGGAACAGAATCGATTCCAATGAGAAACGGTGTGGCACTCACTGGGTCCATGATTGACACATGGGAGGCTAACAAGCTGCAGCTGCATATACACATTACAATCCCCACACATACTCATTCCAGCCAACAAGATGGCATTGGTTGTGCTGGAGAGTAGCTAATCTGCTGATGAGTTGGCTGGAGGCAGAGGGCACCAGGGGGAGGGGGTGGGCGTTGTGCCCTGGACGGACACCCAGACAACCCGCGGCCCTGAGTTCACAGTGGGCAGTCAGCGGCGTGCGCAGCTGCATGGTTTCCTTGCAGACCACAGCAATGGTGTTCCATGCCCGTTCACCTCCCCCACCTCCCGCTCACTACTCCCCCTTGGCCCTACCAGAAGATCCCTGGCCAACGGCATGACTGTCAGAAAACTGGTGCTGTTAGACATTTTCTGTACCCCCTGTCTCTGCCTCATCAGTCATGATGCTGGTTTCATCATTTTTAAAAGAACATTTGAACCTCGCCATCGGGAATTCGGCCCATTGGAGTACGAGAATTGCAGAGGATCTAGAGGATACCGGATTGGACCTGCTAATAATTTGCAAACGGTGTTTACTGTATGTGCATTCTAGAGCACATTGATATCAGTCTTGAGGCAATGAAGAAGTGCAATTTGGCGTGAAATCGGCGCCTGCCACGATTTCGGCTCGGAACCGATTCTCCGCCCATTCACGATTCGCGATTCCAGCGACAGCCAATGCCGAATTCCGCCCATTATCTGTACAGAGAGCTAATCAGTATGCAATGCTACCCGCTCTACCGCACCACAACCTCTCCCAACCCCTATTGTGTTCCAAATCGTCAGACTGCGTATTCAACAATCATTAGTGAATGAAATAAATATTGGGAAGACCGAAGCCATAACTTCAGTCCATGCCACAAAAGGCACTACACAGCCACTGATTCCATTCCTCTCCAACCTCTGAGGCTCACCAGACTGCTCATAAAATCGGTGTCATATTTAACCCTGAGCTGAGCTTTTAACCAATAATATACCACACTGTCACTGAAACCACCTATTTAAACTGCAGAGTAGCATTGCCCCTTTCTGCCTCTCTCTCAGCCCCTTTGCTACTGAAACCCTCACCTATAAACCCTCATCTATCCTGATCTTTCTAATCTCCTCCAGCCTCACAATGTTCAGAGACATATCTATGCACCTCTTAATTCTGGCCTACGGCTGTCCAGGCCCAAAGTTCTTCAATTCCCTAAAACTCACCACGTCACTTTCTTCTTTTAAGGCATTCCTTAAAAGCTACCTCTGTGAATACATTTTTGTTTATCTGCCCCAATATCCCATGATATCAATCAGTGCAATGTTTTTGTTTTATAATGTAGCACTTTGGGGTGTTTTATTAATTAAGAGGATGTGACTTTTGCTGGCTAGGCCAACATTTATTGTTGATCCCCAATTGCCCTTGAGAAGGTGGTGGTGAGCTGTCTTCTAGAACTGCTGAATTCCATGTGTTCTAGGTACACCCACAGTGCTGTTGGGGAGGGAGGGGGGGGGGGGGTGTCATAGTTCCAGGATTTTGACACAGTGATGATGAAGGAACACCATGGGCGGGATTCTACGACCCCACGGCAAATTGGAAAATCGCCGGGGGGGGGAATCATGCACGTCGATCTGATGCCAGTCCGGCGATTCTCCGGCGACCATAGAATCGCCGCCAATAGCACTGGCGCCAGTACAGTTGACCCCCCCCCCCCAGCGATTTTCCCCGCGCAATGGGCCAAATACCCGCCGGGTTCGGCCGATTCCCACCGGCGCCATTCGCATGTGGTCCTACCCGGTACTTCGGAGTTCTGCCTGTGGGGGGCAGCCTGGTGAGGGGAGGGGGGATCCGACTCTGGGGGGGGGGGGGGGCTCCACGGTGGCCTGGTCCGCGATCAGGGTCTACCGATCGGCGGGCAGGCTTATTCCGGTGGGGGCCTATGTTCCTCCGCGCCGTGCCTCTGTAGATCTCTGTCGTGTTGCATTGGGGCCGGTGCGGAGACGGCAACCCACACGCATGCTCAAACTCGCGCCGCCCGTGCTGACGCCTGTTTCAGCTGTTGGAGCAGCATGAGGCTCTCAAGTGCTGTGCTGACCCCCTGTGTGCCGCAGGATCACTGATTCTAGGGGCCAGACGACGCCGTCACAAAACGCACCGCCGTTTACGATGGCATCAACACAGCCCCTGGATCGGAGACTCCCGCTCCCTATTTCCAAGCCAGGATCGTGAGTGGCTTGTCGTGGATCATTAAAGAAGCTTTGAACCTGCAAAGATGTGGTAATTATAGCTGGAACAAACACTGATGTAAGGTAGAACAAGGACTACCAGCACAAGGAGGCTCATTGGCTTGTGTATGGAGCACCAGTTGGGTCCAAAGTGGCCTTCGAAGTGGAGCATACCTTTAAATGGTCCCATTCTAAAGAACATGATAGGCATTGCTCAGGTATTTCCTGGGGTTGGGGCATTGCTGGAGAACCTAGACTAAACGCCAGTCTTTATTTCTGCCAGCTTCTTGTAGACTTTCCTTGTTATGCCTGAGATTAGTGGTCATATATTTCTGACATTCCACAATCTATGAGTTTTCCATGTGAGATTTGAACTACCCACAATGACAGCCTGATTCCATAACCATTGTACATGCATACCTTTTGACTTGCTTGTTAGTGACTTTAAAAATATCAAAGAATAAATATTAAAGTTCACCCTGATTGGCTGATATTTTTCATCTCTTTTTCTTCTTGGACATTGATGGCTTGCTTCCACACTTGAGTTCTCAGGTGTCTGGGGAATCCAATGCGTGACCTACAACCTGTCACAGGTGGGGCAGATGGTGGTTGGAGTACCCAGGTTGCCATGCTCTCTTTTCATTCATGATGCTTGTCTTTGGCTTTCTCTTGGCGATGAAACTCAAGGTGTTCAGCTCCTTCCCGGATGCTTTTTCTCCATTTCAGTCAATCTTGGGTGAGAGATTCCCAGGTATTGAGAATGCTGCACTTTTTCAAGGTGCCCTTGACGTGTTTCCTCTGCCTTCCTGCGGCTCACTCCTGGGGGCCGCGTCAAAGCTCCAAGTAGAGCATTTGTCTCGGGAATCTCGTGTCAGTCATACAGACAATGTGGCCCATGCAGCGGAGAATGATCAAACGTAGTCAATGTCGGGGAAGTTGGCAAGAACGCTGATGTTGGTGCATCTATCCCGCCAATGTATTGCCAGGATCTGCACAGTGGTACCTCTCCAGGATTTTGAGGTTCCTGCTGTACGGGGGCAATTTTCCTGCCTCCCTGCGCGCAGGCGTAAATTGCGTTATGGTTGGAGAATCTCACGACAGGTGCATTCCATACTTGCGATGGGAAGAACCCCTTTTGAGATTCCCAGCCAGCAACATAATCTGATTGTCACCCAGCGAGGTTGTGAACTAGATTATCATATTTAAATCACCGTTCTCTCGTCTCTCACAATAAAACTGCTTCTCAGACAATGCCCATTTGTAAACAGTTCATTGAATACAGGAAGAGAAAAAAAAAACAAATTCTTCTATTTTTCATTAAATAAAGAATATCAGGCCCCAGACTGTGGCAAAATGAAAGATTCATTCTGCATATGTAAATGTATGAAGCTGAACTGCTTTACTCTACTGTGGATCAGCAGATTTGCCAATTTAAAATCATTCCACTCTCTCAAATAGAAGGAACTAATGGCACAGACCAGTGAAGTCCTGATATTTATACTGCACAGTGAGTTAGTCAAGAGCAGTGGTGTAATGGTATTGTCACTGGGCCACTAATCCAGAGACTCAGGGTAATGCTCTGTGGATCTGGGAAGATGATAACAATTGAATTCAATTTTTAATGTGACGGGATGACCAACTGCCCCAGGATGTAGCTGTCATGCACACTCTCTGGGAAGCGTGCACACACGTGCATTTTCTGGTGGTCACACAAGAGCTGCAAGTTGAGGGAGTGGAACTCGTTTTTGCTAACATAAGGCACCCCCAGATGGCCCGGTGAGTGCAGGGTGACATGCATGGCATCTAATACCCTCGGACCTGGGGCATCCTGGCGATGGCGATGGCGGAGAAACCTGCTGCCCCGGATCTTGCTGAGCTGGTCCATGTCAAAGATGATGTTGTCTTCCGCCTGGGCATACAGGGCATTCGTGACCTGCTGGATGCACCTGTGTGCTGTGGCCCGTGAGATACGACACAGTTCCCCACCCTAGAATGATCCCGTGGCGTAAATGTTCAGAGCTGCAGTGACCTTAACGGCCACGGGACAGGGTGTCCTCCTCCTCCATGTGGTGCCAAGTCCACGAGAATACGGCACAGGTGTCGCACCGTTTCCTTGTTGTGGTGGAGCCTCTGCAGAACGCGCTGTCCGTCATTTGTTCGAATGACCAGTGGTACCTGTACACCCTAGGCTGTCGTGAGACTCCCCCTTCTGGGTTTCTCCCTCGCCTGTTGGCGGCCGCACCCTTGGGGTGTGAGGTGGGGTCGAGATGCCGCACAAGGCTCTGCTCTAGCCCTGGAATGACCCAGACATTTAGGGCAGCCGTGACCTTCACGGTCTTATGAAGCGGGTGTCCTCTTCCTTCACGTGGTGCCACGTCCACTAGATCGTGGCACATGTGTCACAATGTCTCCCTGCTGAGGCAGAGTCTTCCCCCCATCCCAACTCTTCCCACAAACCGTTGTCCTCATTATTCTGGCAGTTGACCACCCATCACTATGACCGACGCCCTGGCAAGTTGCCTGGCCAGCGACCCTCAGCTCTTGCTATTGAGGGAGTCTTCCCCAACCCAGACTTAGAGAGTGATGCAGCTGACAATGGTGACTCATAATGATGATGACCAAGTGGTTGTAGTGGCCTGACTCACTGGACTGTGAGGGGCCACAAGATCTAACAGAGTCAATGAGGGGAGATACAACTATGCACAGTCAATATCCAGCCTTGAACACCCTGAGATCTTATTGATGTCATGCCATCACACTCAATGATCCTGGGCTGTCAGAGCTGTGTCCTTAAAGCCAGCGAGGAGTGCACGTTGCAATCCTCTGTTGTTCTTAACATGACTGTCGCTGGGGAATTAACTATTTGAGGCGAAACCACAAAACGTAGTTGAGGGGGTGGGTGTGACTCCAGGGCTGCCGCTGCTTTTTACTTTAATCTTACTTAAAAGTGAATGCCAGTGAGGTATGACCAGTTTTCACTCTTTCTGGACGAAACCCTCATCACACCAGCTGGAGCGGGCCGGGAGACTGGCAAACTGTGGCAGGATCAGTGTCGGGCGCAACACAACCAGTGGATCACCCCATTATCTCGACTAGCTGAAAGAAGCATGAACAAATGTCAAACTCTTTCAGTCTTTGTGCCTTGTTACCCACTTGCTAGGTACACAAGAAGTCACAGAGATTACTGGTTGGGTAGTTTCCCAGCACTGCGACTGATTATCGCTATGTGCATGTTAGCCAAAGGTTTTAACAACCATATAGTGGCTAATAAGTATGAAAATGCATGTTAAAATAAACATTGCACAACAGGTTTCAATCTGAGTATTTTTTTTATAGTAAACATATTGTAAGATAAAATGAAAAACATGTGCATCAATAATTAATATTTGTTTCACTCAGGAATAATAATGTAGCATCCGCATTTTTATAATGGTGATCTGATTCTGACAGTTCTACTGAAACACTTCCTGAAGCTGAGGAAAAATCAAACCAGTGACTTAAACTGTCCCCGAAGTAATTCCATGCAACATTTGTGACAGGAATAAAATGGAAATCCAATTTATCATTTATAAATGTCAGTGTCTTGTTTTATTCAACGATCAAGTGGTATTTATGCTGTGTAAAATTAGTGCAAATTATTTCACAAAATTGACTCACAAACTATTCGAAGTCATTACACATGTACAAATATACTCAAATGCCCAGAAGCTATTGTTTGTAATTTTAATGTCTGCTGCTTAAAAAGTTTGATTGACATTCTTCTGCCTCCTATTCTGACAGAGGTCGTAGCTTATATTTTAATGTTAAAGTTTTGCTCTGCTGATTTTGGATTCTTCTTTGTGAAAATGTAGAGTTGTGGTAACCTGGAGCTGAACCAAAACGTACCTTTTTAAACCAGTGACCATTTCTACTGAAGTTTTGGTTTCTTCAAGATCTCCATTCAATTTTCAACCTTCTGTAGAAATTCATTGCTCGGGGTTTAATTAATACTTTTAAAATGTGTTTGCAATAAATGGTGTGGTAGCACAGTGGTTAGCACTGTTGCTCCACAGTGCCAGGGTCCCAGGTTCGATTCCTGGCTTGGGTCACTGTCTGTGCAGAATCTGCATGTCCTCCCCATGTCTGCGTGGGTTTCATCCGGATGCTCCGGTTTCCTCCCACAAGTCCCGAAAGACGTGCTGTTCGGTGAATTGGACATTCTGAACTCTCCCTCAGTGCTCCCGAACAGGTGGTGGAGTGTGGTGACTAAGGGATTTTAACAGTAACTTTATTGCAGTAATGTAAGCCTACTTGTGACAATAATAAAGATTAATATTATAACGGTACAATTTAAAGCCCCGAGGCTGGATTCTCCCAAAATGGGACTGTGTCCCCACGCCGACGTAACAACGCTGGAGTTTTACAATGGAGATTCATGCAAAAGAGATCAGCTAATTCAATGCCCTGCAGGGGGCTAGCAGAGCAGGGACCCGGAGTAATTCACTTAGCTTTATCTGCAGACATGGGGCCCCACACTTCCGGTTTTGAGTCCTGCATGTGCACGGCGGCGGCCTCGCTGCACGCCATAGCGGACTTGGATTGCGGAGGCAGCTTAGAAACTAGACCCCCCCCCAATCGGCTGCGCGCCCGAAGATCTGACCACCCGGATATTAACTTCAGCCAACTACAAGGCCCCCACCAGGGCAGCCGCGGACTTAGTCCGCAGCCGCCACGCGAGCATCCCAACCGGCAACAGCAGGTTAGTTCCACGCCGTTGGGAACTCGGACGGTTGGGAGCGGAGCATCGCTGGGCTGGCCTCTGGCAATGGGTGCCCAGCCGCATGGAGTACTCTGCGATCACACCAATTCTTGGGTCCTGGAGAATCGCCGGACCGGCGCCGGGCCCGATTTCGGCGTGAAATTGGATTCTCCGCCCCCTCGCCGAACGCGATTTTGGCGTTGAGCTGCGGGTAATCCAGCTCCTGGTGTCTAAACAAAGATATCCAAAAGTTGAAGATGTAAAATAAAATAAACCATCACATTGATTAATGATATGGTCAGCCTTGGCTCAGTTGGTAGAACTTTTACCTGAATCAGAAGATTGAATACAAAGTCCCAGTTGAGAGCATGCATTCTAGGGTGGCCCTCTGGTACTGAGGGAGTGCTGCACAATGAGAGGTGATGTCTTTTAGGCACCTCACCAAACTAAGTCATCCTTCTCAGGTGTTCACAAAATATTTCAGTACTGTATGCCAAGGAGAGCAGGGGAGTTCTGTCCAGCATTTACCCCTCAAACAACTAAGATTTATTGAATTACTGTTTGGGTCCCGGTGATACTGAAATTGACCATCATAGTTTCCTACATTACAACACCAAGGATATTTCAAATGTACTTCATTATCTGTGAAGTGTTTTATGACACCCAAGGCTGTAAAAATAATGTGGAGCATGAAAGCTGGTCTGTTTTCTTTCTCTCTCTCCCTCTTTTCCTCTCTCCCTTCTTTTTATTTCCCAATGCTGTAAAGCATTCCGATGTACCTTATTTTAATAAGAGCATTGAAACCCAATGCACCTGTGTGGAGTCTTAAGGCGCGATTCTCCAGTCCCGGGAAAAACCGCGAAGGCCGTCGTGAACTCGGCCGAATTTGACGACGGCCTCGGAGCCCGCTCCTCTCACCGAATTCACCCCACCCGGGGGGGCTAGGAGCGGTGCTCCGTTATTCTTGGCCGCCGGGCCATGACGCTTGCGTCAAGGCGGCGCGCCGAGAATGATGCGACGGCGGCACCTATGTGATGTCAGCCACGCATGCGCAGGTTGGCCGGCTCCAACCCGCGAATGCGCAGCTGACGTCACGACGGCTGACAGCTCGAACCCGCGCATGCGTGGTGGCCGTCTTTCCCCTCAGCCGCCCCGCAAGACGTGGCGGCTTGATCTTGCAGGGCGGCGGAGGGGAAGTAGTGCGTCCGATTGAGACACCGGCCCGACGATTGGTGGGCACTGATCGCGGGCCTGTCCCCTCCCGAGCACAGTCGTGGTGCTCATTCCGCACCAGGCCCCCTACAAGCCCCAAAACGGGCATCTCAGGGCGATTTCATGACGGCGGTGACCAGGTGTGGTCACCGCCATCGTGAAACGGTCTCGAACGACAGGCCGCTTGGCCCATCTGGGTCGGAGAATCGCCGGTCGCCGTGAAAAACGGCGAGCGGCGAATCTTCTGAGCGGGGGTGGGAGAATTGCGGGGGGCGCCAGGGGGTCGTGAAATTAGTCGGGGGGCCCTCCTGCGATTCTCCCACCCGGCGTGGGGAGCGGAGAATCGCGCCCTTAGTGTTTTGTGTTCACGCTTGTTCTACTATTTTTTCCATATAGTCATGTCAGTATTTGAATAATTGTCTACTCTCTTCAACACTGGACTATTTTAAGTCAACCTGCCACTACGTAATATCCTGCATTATTTTCCACCTATTTGTCAGGGGACCCGATTTCATTTCTAGGTGCTGTCACATTTGCACATATTAATAAATCCAGCATCTAAACATTGGGCATAAAACAGTCACCAATTTCGCCCAAAATTGATTAAAAATTGCATTAATTATTGACATCTTTAAAGGGGAAGTGCAGTCTGAATGGAATTTCAATGCAGGGAACCTCTCGCCATAAGTTATTCACATTGCTGATTACTTGCAATAGAGAGCACTGGATAATAACAAGTATAATTATCATAAGGCCATAAGACCATAAGACATAGGAGCAGAATTAGGCCACTCGGCTCATCGGGTCTGCTCCACCATTCAATCATGGCTGATATTTTCCCCATTCTCCTGCCTTCTCTCCATGACCCCCGATCCCCTTACTAATCAAGAACTTATCTCTGTCTTAAAGCACTCAGCGATTTGGCGTCCTCAGCCTTCTGCAGCAAAGTGTTCCACAGATTCACCACCCTCTGGCTGAAGAAATTCCTCCTCATCTGTTTTAAAGGATCATCCTTTTAGTCTGAGATGGTGTCCTCTGGTTCTAGTTTTTCCTACAAGTGGAAACATCCTCTCCACGTCCACTCTATCCAGGCCACACAGTATCCTGTAAGTTTCAATAAGATCCCCCCTCATCCTTCTAAACTCCAACGAGTACAGATGTAGCGTCCTCAACCGTTCCTCATACGACCAGCTGTTCATTCCAGGGATCATTCCTGTGAACCTCCTCTGGACCCTTTCCAAGGCCCGCATATCCTTCCTTCTTTTCTAATTTTTGGCCACTTTGTCTAAATACGATTTATAAGGTGCAGTTTTCTACACTTTTTCCTTCTTATTCATTAAAATCCTTCAATGAAAAATATAGTAAACATTCAAGGCTGTGATTCAGGCCACGTATTTCTCACTAAACATCAATTAATTTAGTTTATTAACATTTTTCTCATACCTCATTCTTTCTAGTTAATATGAATTAATTTTATCTCCTTGCTGCAGTAAAATACATTATCAATGTGTAATTCAGGATATCAATTCTGAACAGTTTCAGCTGAATCATTTCTTTCATCTTTTGCAGTCATTATTTTTAACTGGGAATATATAATTTTATGAACACCTAGCGATTACTTACCTGAACAAACTGCAGGTTTGTGACATGACTGCACATTATTATTGCAGCTGAAAATGTCACCACTCCATAACTTTGAACTGTAGAGGCTGTTATGCTAATGCTATCCTCCAGCTTCCACACAAAGAATATAAACCGATTACAAGGCTTTTGTAAAGGTTTTCTTCACCAAACGTGATCAATTATGATTATTCTGCATTTAATTTCATCAGAAGAAAATAGTTGACTCCTCTGATGTCGAAGGTACTCACTTAACTAATCTGATTACAGGGAATGCAGCTTGTCAAAACAAAGGGCTGAATCTTTGCCACAGAGGCAGGAA